>NW_027466870.1:4147500-4712500 GCF_046128005.1 Genypterus blacodes | reverse complement strand
ATAAGAACCGGATATGCATGAAGTGCCTGAACACTTTCAGCCAATTAGTGAGCCGATTTCAATTGGAAATTCTGATAAGCCTCGTGAGAAGTGAAATGTTAGACGTGGACAGACTCATTAGCAGTTCATCTGTGATGGAATGAATTAAACATCACACAGAGAGAGAGAGAGAGAGAGAGAGAGAGAGAGAGAGAGAGAGAGAGCAAACCTGCATCTGATCCGACCAAGCAGAAGTGTTTGAGAGTGTGTTTAAAGTCAGATAGTCCAACAGAATGGACTTGTTGGACTTGTTGGACTCTCTAAGTGTCCACCAGGTGTGTGTGTGGAGATAAAGGGTTACCTGTACTGAGTGTGTGTGGAGATAAAGGGTTACCTGTACTGAGTGTGTGTGGAGATAAAGGGTTACCTGTACTGAGTGTGTGTGGAGATAAAGGGTTACCTGTACTGAGAGGAGTTATTGAACTGGATCAGGCGAGGGTTAAGTTTCTGTATTAAAATGCGGATGATGTTCATGAAGAGCATGAAATTGACCTGTTGACAGAAATGGCAGAATTAAAAAAAATTGATCCAAAATTGAACAGAATTGAACAGAGCTGAAACCTTGGCAACACGGTACGACCGATTGATGACAAGATTACTTCAGTCAATTTAATTTTTACGGCGACAAAACAAGCAGCCATCTGTGTGATTGAGTCTGGCTGATGTGTGGGCACCGTTCCAATTCGCTCAATAGAACCTTTTGAAACTTCATGCATTTTAACTAATCTCTTATAAACCTGAATAGAAGGTAAACAAAGCATCTGCATAACAATCTATAATCTAGCGCCGTAATTAACTTTTCATTTAGTAATGATTAACTCATGATTTGGTTTTGTCTCAGCACAATGGCGGCTGTGTGACTGTGTGATGTAGCATTCACCGCTATAGACACAACGATCGGTCCTTTGATGATCCACCAATAAGGAGAGTCCTCGTAGATGTCCCAACATCTGAGGGAGAAGACATTTAGACATTGTAGACTTTAACTGATTTCACTTTAGATACCAATATTACAGTGAGCAATTAATCACTTTATGTCACTACAGCTGTGTGTGTCTGTGTGTGTGTGTGTGTGTGTGTGTGTGTGTGTGTGTGCGCGTGTGTGTGCGCGTGTACAGTCTGCAGTAAATGAAACAGTTGGTGATGAATACAAACTCTGTGTCCTCAAAATACAGCCTGGATCCGATCCACAGGACAGTGAAGAGCACAGGTACGCCTGTAGAAATACACAAAGCAGAACACAATAAGTGCCAGTTTGACATTTCACAGCTCATTTGTACTTTATTCTGTATATGTATGACGTGTTTAATGTCTCTATGCAGCCTATCAACAATTTCCTGCATAATCTCTAACGCAATTTCATGTACTCTCACTGCACTTAGCACATAATGTGTGTGAGTGAGTGTCTCCTGCCATAAGCAACCGCTCCTTTCATTTCACCACGTCAAAATCAACTCCAGCATTTGTCACCAAACGCTCAGCCAACAACCATACTAATGAGAGTTACCAGTGATTGCCACTGGGATGTAAACTTTGATTCAATTTGTTTGCTAATTTACATTCCCTCCTCTCAGCCTGCAGAGATGGATTAAAGTAACAAGATGTGTTTATGTGCAGCTGCATGTCTGCCTGCCCCATGTGAGCCTCACACCCTCTGCAGACCGCCGTCAAGCTGCTTTACAAACAAACCACGGCAACAACAGTCTACTATTCACTCTGCCGCTGTATGAAATCGCTCATCTGAATTTGAGGGATGATGCATCTTCCAATCTCCTGTTAAACAATACAGAAGCTGCTCTAAAGGGAACAAGACAATGGATGATGTTTCCTAATTCAAACTGTTTCAGGGGTGATGTGATGTGCAGTGTGGTTAAACTACTAAACTCTTCCAAAAGATACACATTTATAGATTCAATCTTACAATTACAGCAGGAATATCTTTGCAAAACATTCACTCCGTCACAGAGCGATGCTCATCTGAGGTCTGATTGTTTGTTAAATCTAAGCGAAACACCCCTCTGTTTATGGGTCGAGCTTCTTTCTGCAATCAGCCTCAGGTGATTGGACTGTATAATTGATTAAAGGAAATCTGATTTGTCACGTTTTGCTGGTTTAATGATGGCGCCTGTGCCCAAAACACAAATGACGACAATCTCATCCCCGCCAACATAAGAGCAAAAAGTTTTTTCACACTTGTTAATCAACAGTGTGAGCATTTTACTGACTTCAACATGTCACTGTCAATACATGAACAACAAGTCTACTGTGTCTAAAATATACATTATCTGATAGGTGAAAGAGTTTCCATTCAGTCATCCATAGACCTACATGATCTATCTCCTTTTAAAGTACTAAAATTCATCTCTTAATCCTTTTATGAGGCATCACAGTGTGTATGTATGACAGAAGTCCTCACCCCAGCCCAGCAGGCCAAAGCCCCAGAGGCATCGGCGGCTGTGATGGAAGGAAGAGAGCAGCAGGGAATTGAGGTAGAGCGCCTCCACCAGGAGCCAGAAAAAATTAGTCATTACACAGTAGTGACAGAAAACCACAGAGGCCTTACACGCAAACTGGACGGAGAAGAAGAAAGAGGGACAACAGATGAGAAGAAATCAAGGAGAGACACACACAAGCGACATGGCAACATAGAAATCTGCTGGGAGAGGAGATGTGAACGCAGCCGAGGCCTCTGTGAGGATCTTACAGAGGAGAGGGTGCAGTGGTTTGTGTCGTCGCTGGAGAACAGAGACGCGTCCTTTATGAACACCGCCACAGCTTTCAGGATGAACGAGGTGAAGAGCTGGATGTGAATGTAGTTCCTGGCACAACGCAACCTCCTGTTGAAAAGGCGAAAAGACACACACACACTGAATAATGAAACAAGAGGAAGAAAAAGATCACAATGTCTTTGTTTTACGGTCAATTTTAGTTTCCATATTACCGGTTTGTTTTCCATCTTTCTGAGCCTGTAACTGAGTTTACTTTCCTTCCTCCTTCATACACCAGGATTGTGTTTGGAATTAGAGATTAACATACCGAACACACTGCATGCAGATACATGTTATGTTTGAGCAATGTCCCATATTAAATGCAGGCCAGCTGTTGTTGCTGTTTGGCACATTCAGGAAATTAAATTGGAATTTAGTTTAGAAAAATCCAAAATTAAAAATGACCTGAAATGTGGTTGATGTTGGGTCAAACAGGGACTCAGAGTCTTAGTCAGTAGTAGTGTTATATAGTATAAGATATTCAGAGACTTTGTGAAAATGATTATAAAACATAATGAACTCAATTGAGAAGAGCAAAGGTCTGCTGCCATGAGAAATGAACAGAATCCTCCTCACTGGATGAGCTGAAATGAATATTAATCTGTGATGTAATGGCACCTGAAGAGCAGCAGGATGAGCACAGCCACAGACAGAACCACCAGGGAGACGCTGTAGCCGGCCGTGTAGATGAGCTTCACTGTGGCGAAGTACGACTGCTCGGTCTGAGCGTGAGAGGAGAGAGAGAGAGAGAGAGAGAGAAAAAATGTAGCACTCAAATATCAAAGCTTGTCCAATTGCTGCCCGGCTTCAAAATGAATCTAATGTGTCAAAATGAGAGGAAATTGTACATCATCCAAATACAGATAAGCTTGAAACTCAAATGCACTGGATGGATGACGGAGAGCTTTATCCATCTCCTAATGTCACAGGAGCATTATACTGCGCTAAAGTGACATCTCGGGTTTGGAATTAGGAAGACAGAGAACAATTATGGTGACAGAAATGAATTCCAGTCTCATTATTTAACTCAGTTCTCTGTAGCACTTCAGGGTTGGATACGTTTGATAAAAGTGATGATTGCAGAACCAAAGGGCATTTTCCTTCTGCTAGTTACTACTGACTCTCTTCATTCTCCTGTCAGGGAGCATTAATGTTATTTGGAATTTCTCTACACAATAAATGAGCGACTTCATACAGACACACAGACACACTGACGCCCTGTAGCATCTCTCATTACTGTGGCAAAGGCCATAAAGTGCACAATGATGATTGAATGGGCTTTCCTCTCAATTCAAGAGGTAATAAACTAATGTGAATAATCATTTAATCTCAAATCAAAGAGCTTGAGATGAGAAGTTAAAGAGCCTCTGATAGATTTTCCAGACTCACTCCGCTGGTTTTATCTTCTCTACAGGGACATACCGTATGTTTCCTATTCATTATAAATTATGCATTTTAGACGATTATGAACCTTATGAGCTTTAATGAACTTGTCAGTACCAATATGGAAATGTTTGGAATGGAAACTTAATTATTAAGAATCCAGATCCAGCACATCTTTGCTCTCTCATTCTCTCCTCCTTTGTCGGGCTTTTAAATAGAACCTTTATGACAGCCATCTTCATGCTTTATTGATTTTTCTTCCTATTACTGCTGACTGTTCCCCTGTTACTTCTTTTCAATTTCCACTTCTTCCCTTCCCTCTCCATTGTGAGTCTGTCATTCCCTTGTGAAAGCATTGACCTGCTGTACTGTGATGGACGACTGCTTACCTCCAGAATGTCGTCGTCCACGCTGCAGGCGACGTCGTACGGTGGGAAAGGGATGGACCAGCCTCCACCTGTGCAGTTCTGACTCACTGAGGTGAAAGATTGAGAGGAAACACAGACAAGCAATCACTAAATCATCACCAGAACCATGTATGCAGGTCAAATGTCCTCATATCAATACGGTGCAGTGAATCTCTTTTCATCTCATTTGACTGCAATTTCCTGAGATAAGATCTTATTAAGCATAAACAAGAATGCAAGAACAAAGAATAAATACATTTAGTTCCCTTAGGTCCCAGTCTGAATATGGGGATCTCTCTCCTAGGAGCCTCTACATCCTCACACATCTCGCCTTCGCTTAAAGAGGGATTTGCCAGTTTCCCCCGCTTTACATGAGGAGGGTCACCAGAGACGCCTCCCTCATGTTCTCAGTGAGCGGGGATAAGGAACGGGACAGAATCTCTCTCAAACACATGTCTTGGTCTCGCTTAGATGAAATGAGACGGCCTGATAAGATGAACCTGACGACAGGCTGCCAGCCCAGGAGGGTCAGACCTGTAATGAGATGGTCAGGTTACATCCAGCCTGTAGAACCTCATTTAGTTTGAGGGTGAGGAAAGCTCATGTTTCTTTAAATGTCACAACTCTGACCAGAGCCTGAGATGTTTGCCCCATTAACGAAGTGAACTGAGGGTCTGGGCTGGAAGAGGAGAAGAGAGACTGGGAGCAATCTGGCTTCTTTTCCCAGTCTGACTGATTAGATGGCAGAGGAGACATGCAGAGCAGCCGCAGGGGGGAGATGTTTCTTCTGCGACTGGACATGGCCCCCTGGGGAGAATTTAAATGTGCCCAAGCCTGCTGACCTAATCACAAGGTGCTCCAGGAGGTCTGGGTGAGGAGAAGCTGGTGTGTCCTAGATAGCTGCACAGCCTCTCCTTCTTTCTTATTCTACATCGGCCACTCCGGTGCTATCGGCTTGATCTGCTAAATTGTTAAGCTAAGCACTCGGTTAGAGGTCAAGAGAAGAGGCGGCTGAATCACGAGGGAACGCTGCATCATCCACTCTTAAGGTGAAGGTGAGCGGCTCCACCTCGACTGTCCTGACTGCGGGCCAATACTACCTGCAGCAATGATATAAAGGCTTCTGAGGACTGACACCCGAGACAAAATGACCCCTCCCTCCACTCTGTGATCATCGGTGGCACCTGTGTTGTTTCTGAAGAGTGCCGGGCAGCTTCTGTGGACAGTTTCCCCGACCACAGCGATCGGCCAGCAGACGATCCCGTCCCAGAATGGCTGACAGCCTTTGAGATGGGACAGAGATTGCGAGACATTAGTAGTAAGTAATGCAGAGAGAAGACACACTGAGATAGATCAACACTATAACACCTGCCTGCATGTGCATTGTGCTAAGACAAGAGTGATGATGTCCTGTACGTCTCCATGCCAGACCTTTACCTTGAGATAGATTACAAACATGAATCCTTATGTAAGAATCATTAATGTTCTCCCTCACTGATCCGTCACACTGATAGATCATCTCAGCCCCTACGCATTCATTCTCCACTTGGAACAGCAGCTCTGAGTCTGAGCTTTCTCTATGAAGCATGCAGTTCATCTCACACACTTGTAGTTAATGTGACCATCTGCAGTATATCACAGCCAAACTGGGGGTTTTTTGGTTGTGGATTTGCATGAGCGGGGAAGGAGGATGAGCAAAGGGACGACACACCTTCTGTGCTCCAGTTGCCCTGCTCAGCAATGTACCGGAGGCAGTGACGCTCCTCTCTCTCCAGCTGAAATATGTACTCACACTCAGGGTGCAGGCTTGACAGAGCCTAAAGGGAAGAACAGAGCAAGGACAAAAGGAAGGGAGAATAGAAGAAGGCTCCATTGTGGATGGGTACTTCTCAATGCATTGACAGATTTCAGACATTTAAGCAGGAGACAAAGATCGGGAATCACACAATCTGGAATAACAAACACTCCACACAGGATTGAATGCCACACTGAGAACATGAAGATGTGATGAAGCTAAGGAATGTAAATATGGTAGTAGTCGTATAGTTAATCTAACTTAAATGCATTTTAACACTAAATTTAAAACAGGAAAGTCTCCAGTTTCCTTTTAATTTTCAACTTCAATTCAAAATAGATAAATCTGGCACATTTCACATTTAAATTGATTCTTAGTTTAATTTACATTTTTATATGTAATAATTTTATATATCATTTTAAATGTTTTATCCAAATAATTGATTTGAAAATACATTTTTGAATGTTAAAGGCTGCACACCCATGACTGACCCTCACATACACACACACACAGGTGCTCTTCAGGTCAAGGTGGAGCATGTTAGACAAGTTTCCTGCTTTTAGGGACGTGGATTTTTCTCATCTGAGCCCTGGCCACCTTCAACCTGGAAAGAGCCCATTCAGCCAGAGGAACTGTGGACACCTGTGTGTGTGTGTGCATGCATTTTGCGCAATTTGAACCTTTCTCGATGTTCAAATAATAGCAATTCATGTGTGGGAAAACAGGAGTTTGAGTCAGGGTTCTGACTCACTTTGCCTGTAAACATTACCTTGGGTAGAAAATGGTTTCCCGTTAAAAGAGTTACCTTTTAGCAAAAACACATCTATCTCCATCTGTGGCATTAAGCGAAATGTTACTTCAGTGTAATGCGGAGAGAGTGGATGCTTGGCAAATTCATTAAGTGGGTTTCCCTGGGGGACACAGATGATTGTCTCAGCTCCAACAACTCTGCACTCCATCCATTTTAGTGCGGCTCAAAGATGTGTGTGTGTGTTCGTCTGCCTCTGCCTCCCCTCATATCAAATAAAAACATCACAACCAGATTTGCATTTGACATCAGCCTGGAACTAAAAACAAATCAGGACATCTTGTTGGAGGGCGACCTTGAGACTGGATGAAGGAATAAGACTGAAAGAAGGAAAGCAAAGGTCATGTGTGTGTCTGTGTGTGTCTGTGTGTGTGTGTGTGTGTGTGTGTGTGTGTGCCTGTGCAGTTTTGCTTGATACAGTCTGCATTATGATTATGAGTGAGTGTTTTCCACATACAATACGTTCCACCTGGCATAAAATACATAACGTAGTTGCTGACAGCGAGAATTGGAGTTGAGCTGCAGAGTAACAGCATCTCAAAGTTCTGCCTCCAAGCTTATACAAGAACACAGATTGCTTATGTGTTTGTCAGCAGGCGGGCACATGGCACTCTGTCGTGTCGGGCTTTGTATTTCTCCTTTCATATGTTGAGTCATTCTGAGCCAATTTCCTTGAGTTTCTGCCTTGGCTCCAGAATTGGCACATTGGCTTACACGTCATTGAAAGGTTGCAGGAAATAGCCAAAGTATTTTCTGTTGCCTTTTTTCAATGTAAGTACGTGGAAGCTCCTGGGTTCACAACCCCATGTCTCGTGTCTCTATCCTGCACTTTTTACAGACAAGACCCTGAATCTTGAAAAATGTCAATTATAACGTGTTATTAATATGCATATAGCTCTGACCTTTGACTTTGACTATGTTTCATTCTTGAAGAACTGAGGGGAAACAAACATCCTGGTGACAAAGTGAACTTAATTTCAAAGAAAGAAGAGCTAAATTCCCTTGAGAACACAAACATTCCCTGTGGAGAAACCATGTTTTCATGTTTTCCTCTGAGGAGAGAGACAGCAACATCTGCAGCCATGCAAAACCCCTGGAGCCACTTTATGAAATAACAGGAGTTAGTATATGACATCGTTTAATTACCACTGTGCGGGGAATTGTTTTAAATTCTTCAATGCAAACACGCAAATGTCAGACATCAAAGAGGAGGATTAAATGCCCGACAGAGGGGATCCATGTGTTATTAAAAGAGGCATCATTCCTCAAATTAATGAATTCCTTAATGGGAACAAGGATGTATTGACAAATATTCCTATAACGTCTCATACTGAGCAGGTGCCTGTGGGGAATCTGGAGAGTTCCGTCAAAAGTCTCTGTTCTAAAAAAGCTATTTATCAAACGGGGAATCAGAACAGAGGCTGTTTTTATCAAGCAATGCATAATAAACCAAGCAGACGATATATTTTCCATTTTCTTTATGTAAAATGTAGCAAATACAAAAGCTTTCAGTACCACCTCTCCCTCAACTGACAAAGAATAAAAGTGTTGGAAGCAAGCAGAGTAAAACGCTGCTCATCCCTGCTCTTTTGTTCCTAATGCAATGCTAATAGTCTAATGAGAGGTATTATTGTACAATTTACTCAGCAATTACCTCTCCTCCCGTGGAAAGGAACAGGGGACACATGAAAAAGGACGCATACTGCCGCCAGCAGAGAAAGTGGACTCCAAGTGGACTTACTGATACCAAAGTATCAGTAAGTGAGCTCGAGGTGAGACTCTGCTCTCTAACTGCTTTCCTGTAGAGATAATTCACTGCTGAAGAAATCAATTCATGCTCCTTTAATTCAAAAATGAAATCTCCCTACATCAAAAGGAGGCGGACACTGGAAAATTGCCCTCATATGTTATTGTTGAATGTCCAATTCTAAAGCCATGGACATAAATATGGAGTTCACGTAAGATCAACAATGAACCCACTAATTAGAAGGCCTGTCCACATACTCTGGCTCATACATCAGGTAAATGCCACGTATCAGGGGAGGCTGATGTATTGCAGATTGAACTTCTGCGGAGACATTTTTCATCATCAGGACGTGGAGCAGATGCGAGCCTATAAGCCTATAAGAGCCTATAATGGCAGGTGGTGGGACATAAAGCCAGAGCATGAACGGCGCTTACAGGCACCGGGGGATGCATGATGTGCACCTGCATTTCAAATGCATGATGGGACAAAGCAAGCCAGACTGCAGCCGTAGAAGACACAGAAATAGAGAGAGACAGCGAGCGAGCGAGCGAGCGAGGACTGGATAAAGTAAGTCTGGGTAATGCGAGTCCTGACACTAAACGCCCTGCCAAAGGCCACTTCACACTGCCAGGTTAGTGCACTGCAGTGTGCTGTAAAACTGCTCTCTGAGAGGTGAAGCCCATTATCTGCTAACTACCCAAAAAGGGGCCATCAGATTGGGCTCACTTTGCGGATGTCGCTGTCTATTTTCATCAGTGAATGAGATGCACCTCTAAACTGCAGTGCAACGTATAGGACGAAGACAATCAATCAGAGAAAAACAAGCACAGACCCTGTTTAGTATTTCAGTAAGAGATTACACAGGTGCTGGAATTAACTGGCTGGCTGTCTAAGTGGAATGTTCACACACTCGCATGCACTAATTGAATAAACAGTGACTACTGACTCAATCGCCCTCAGCTGCATCTCTGGATCTTTACACTGCAAAACCAGACTGATCATTTATACCGCTGCGTTGGCAAAGACAAGCAGGTAATTTCTCCTCTCAGGTGTACAAAAGGACAAAATTCCAACCATATAAAAGATACCAGTCATGCCCTGCTGGTGTCATTTCTGTTATTTTTCTTTTGAAGTGCGTGTCTGTTTTTATGTATTTGGTGGATCCGCGGGCTTTTCATTATGATTCTCTGCAGTCCAGAGCAGTGAAAGAGAATGGAATGAAGTGGAACACAATGATGAGTGTGTGAGTGTGTGTGTGTGTGTGTGTGTGTGTGTGTGTGTGTGTGTGTGTGTGTGTGTGTGTGCCCCGTCCTCATTCTCTGCCATGCTGATCATCATCGCACCTATCATCATCCCCCGTTTGCATCGTTCTCATATTTCTATTCGGTTGAAAATGAGCAAGGCAGCCATCTAATAAGAGCTCTATGTACCTGTTGACAAATGACTGTTATTGTGTTTGCTGGCGCGTGGATGTGTGTGTGTGTGTGTGTGTGTGTGTGTGTGTGTGTGTGTGTGTGTGTGTGTGTGTGTGTGTGTGTGTGTTTGTGTATGTGTGTGTGTGTGTGTAATAAGCCTAAATAAATCACACAAACACACACACACACACACACACACACACACACACACACAATGGATATTAAATAAAGAGCTAAAACCAGCAAACACAAGTTGTTCAGTTTTATCCAAATGGTGTTTCACTGTTAGAATTTCACTGAGTAGGAAAAACATGTCAATGATAGCAGAATGACAGAAAAATATGTCCATTTTCTAGATTTTGGCTGAACTTGCATGCATCCTTTTTGGTACATTTTCAGACATTTTCAGTGTATACACCCATAGCCACACACACAATAAGTCAATAATGATGAAATACTAGGCTATGGAAATTAATGGGTGAAGCTAAAATCCCTGTTTTCTGAATATGGACATGATATGGGCACACACACACACACACATAGATCCTACACATCTAGATCTGCTCCAGACTCAAATTATAAATGTATGTATTTAAACATTTACATATTAATAATATATATAGTGGGTGTGTTTCTCCACCTGTCTATCATTTATGCAGCTCTACCGTTTCCAATGTAACAACACTTCCATCTGTCTAGTGACGACACGCGCTTTATATAAGTTTAATATCGTGTCAATCTGTGAATCAACTTTAGGAGCGCCGTTATTGTTCTTCCCCGCAGATGGAGTTCAAGTCAGTTACTCACGCTTGCAGCCAAACACAGTGTGAGAAACACAGCGTGGACGTGGTCACGGGACATTGTCTCGGTTCCTCCGATTCCGGTGTGGTTCTTTCTGGATGACACCGACACACACTGCGGGGCAGCGGACTCTCTCTCGCGCTCGCTCTCCCTCTGTCACACACACATACACTCAGACACAGGTGTTTTTCATAATAAAATCCTCTTTCAATGCATCAGTTTGAAACATTTTGGGTTATGAAAATACTATAAAAGCCAGGGCTTGGTAAACCTTTTTTCACGTCCGATGTAACGGGCAGTTCAAACACACAGTACACATATCGCACCATTACGAAGTGACGATTTGTGCTTTTATTGTGAAGGTGAAACTCTGGTCCTCCACTGTTCATGCTGGTTAACTGGAAACCTTCCGTAATAACCCTCCATAGTCCCACATTATAAGCATGCACCTTACCACAACCTCCTTGATCAAGCACCAAGGGGTTGACTGATAAATTGTGAGCCTAGCATAGAGCGGTCTTACTGACTTGTTGCCGCTGCTGTGCACTGAAGGTCTGAGGGGTCCATATCAGAGGAGTGAAGCAAGCATGTACATGATTACATCATGTTTGCATAGTTTGTTTTACAACATTCTTACTTCCAAACCTTTCAAGTTATAGTCCTTTGAATCAAATCAACAAAGCTAATGTGCCCTAAATAATAAACTAAGAAATTCTATCAGAACATCAGAATATCTACATTCAGCACTTCCAGCTTTTCTCACCTTAGTATGTATCTCCTGAATCATAAAGCCTCTTCACCATGGTCGAGTCCCCTCTCCACTCCCTGAGGTACATTTGATAAGGAGGTATTGCAACCCAAGAAGATATTTGTTTACGTCACATATTATGATGAAGTGTGGCAGCGCACAGAGGTAATCAGTGGCAGTATGCTGTCCTGACTCCCAAGCTGCCTAACAGAAAAACAAAAAAATGGATTAGTGAATGTAAGAGGCATTGCCAATCTCAAACCTTTATTCATTTCTCCTGTGGGTCTGACAGGTCTATTACAAGCTGAACACTTGTAAGGATGACTAATGCACATTAGAGACACTCCAAAATGAACGAAGAGAAAACCTGTTCCAGTATCAATGCTTTGAAAGTGAAGTGTAAACAAACAGATTTAATATTTATTTTAACAAGTTTAACAACCGGTACACATAACAGTTCTCTTTCGAAAATTTGAGGCTTTGCTTAAGAATTGCACAATTTTCATAAAAAATAAAAAAAGAGACCCAAATGTGAGATTGAAAAAGATGTGTATAAAAGCAGCATGCAGGTCAGCCGGGCTTCATTAGGTAGTGTGTACTGCTAACTCTCAGAAAGTGACTCAAGTTATTATTTTCATATTTCTTTCTGAATAAAGCAAAATCAACACAGTTGGATCAATGACAGACAGACTATTGTTTCTAAATGGATGTCTAAAAATATTCCAAATATTGAAATGATATTTGACATTATGACAATATCATGTAATGTATGATATTGTCCTTTTTTCAGTCAAATAACCTCTAAATATTATAATACACAGAGTTCATGTTCTGTATTCATAAAAACTCATGGAATTGATCCCTGACATATTGGCACTTTGGAAGTACAGTTTAAAAATACAAATTTTCTGCGTGTCATTATAATGACATGACTCCAATTTTCATTCAATGATATAAATAGGATGGAGGAACACCTATTTTAAGTTCTCCAAACATAGTGTTTTCCCTCCAAAACATAAAATAAGTATATCAGCTACCATTTAATGCAACACTCCTGAGGTTTTCACAAAGTGCATAATGTCTGTCTTCACACAGACACTGAATATTACTTGGTTTGCTCCTACTTTTGATTGTGCTGTTGTTAGTTGTCAGACCTGGTAGATACGTAGGTCTGTAAAGTCCATTAACTACTTTCATATACTTACGTTCTTCATATTTTGTCGTTCTCTGCAAGACTTGCTCACAGTGGTCGTAACAGAAACAAGGAAATAGCAACAGCAACAGCAAAGTGAGGCCATTAGAAATAAAGAAAAAACAAAATTATACTCCCATTATATAAATTGTGTTTTTCTGTCCTCAATTTGTGGGCAATTTACTGAGGGAAAACCCATGTTGACCTAAAGGCACATTTCTTAGTGTTCCTTATAAAAACACACTATAAAACATGCATCATTCTTCTCTCTCTAAAAGCTCTTTCATCTTACTAAAAAACACTCACAAGAAAGACACCAACACAGCCCAAAACAGAAGGTCCATGCTTCAAAAGGACATTTTGGACTAAATCAACGTAAGTAATATATAAAATATTTGGGAAATGGGATTTGGGGGGTAAATAAGCAAACACAAAATTGAATCTAAAAGACTGAATGCCACCTCTCCAATCACAATGACATGCATGAAGCCACTGTGGCAACACGGCAACACGCAGTGACGAGCCTCAGGGAAAGTCACTTCCATCATAGATGATCGGTTTCTCCATGGTCAGATGGTAGAAGACTTTCTTAGAGATGAACCTGTATGTGGAAAAATGTAGATCAAAGGTCTACAGTCAACTGCAGCGACAAACCTGAAGGCTTGTGCACACACAATAACAAACATGCACACACACTCTCAGCAAAGTCTGACTAAAAGAGAATTATACATCTTTGTTAATAACATTGCTTCCTCAATTTAAAAAGCAGGATGAGGCCGCTGGGTGTTAGGTGTTCCCTACCGAGAGAAGGAGTTGTCAAAGATGAGAGTGTAGAGGCCGGGGTGTCGGACTTTCAGCTGCCCCTGAATCGTCTCTTTATGGGAATTGCAGCGTGTCAGAGGAATCAGCACCTGAAAGAAGAACAGAGATGTGAGTCTGAGGTGGAACTCAATTTATAGGAGGTGAGAGGATTCTGCATAGTGCAAGAAGTCATTTGTCAAATGTCCAGCTACTTGCAGAGGGGAAAATGTCCTCATTACCACACGTTTTGAATGAAGTCGTTTTAACTATGCAGGTCTACTGAGAATCAAAAGATAGTCAAGCTTATCCTAACTTTGAATTAAAAGCTGATTGAAAGCACAGCAAACAAAAACAGAAAATGGAGATTGTGAGGATGTGTGTGTGTGAAGGATGCCACGTGTGCGTGTGTGTGTGCGGGATGTTTACTGTAACCTGCTGATCTGAACCTGCAGTGTTTTTCCTGTGTTTTGTAAGCTGGAAAGGTGAAGCCAATGACCTCGTGCCTCGTTGCGCGGGCCCATGAAAGCATGCGTGGCGTTTGCCAGGTGTAAACAAATGCACCTGCAATAACTTGAGTGTTATCTATGAGCTCTGATGTGGCTGCAATGTCCAACAAAGGAAAAATCATTCCTTCAGCCTCTATTATGTTTAGCCTTTCAGCCTTTATATAAGAGTTTTAGTCACAGGTATACACACATCATCCCTGTTGTGCTGCACCACTCCTTCAAAACACACTTGTCATGTACTTGTGCATGCATCCACATATACAATGAGATTCTACCTTTGACTGATCCACTTGAGAGTCTGAAGATTCTCGGTAAACCACACTAAAGGAGATGCTCTTGGGCTCTGAGGAAAACATCCAGCTGATGGTTGGCCCGGGGTCAGACACTGCCATAGTTATCATGCTGTAGCAGCTCGACTTGATGAAAAGCTCTCGAGAACCATCGCCGAACTGAGAGACGTCGTCGATGCTGAGAGGCACGTCCATTCTGTGACAAGAAAAGATGAATTGTCAGATGCACTCAAGAGGTATAAATAGATGAAATCCCAAGGTGACTTATTAGTACACACGTATCAAGCACGTTTAAGACTCACGTGACTTCTCCTGATTTCAGAAGGTTGATCTCTGAATCCTGCACAGTGGGAACGTGCTCTTCGGGGTCATCAGGTGTCGCATCGCCTGTGCCTCTGCAAATTTCATTACAAGACAGAGAACATCTCGTTTTTCTCTGAAGGCTTACAGTCTTGGTGCTCCACTCAGGGAACATGACAATGCATCTTAAACAGATTATGGAGATTACACACAGATCATGACCATACATTTTAAAGGTGCAAGTTTCTTATAATGAATGTATTCTCAACATCACTGCTCCTGGCTTTTATCTAAAGCCTATTATGGATTTATTGAGTGATTAACGTGTGTACCTATGGTTTCCATACATGTCAATATGATAATCTACTCAGTGACATCATTGGAGAAAGAAGTGGAAAAGCTGTTCAGTGGCTAACTCGACATAACCATAACACATTCTATAGTTACAACTAATGAATGTTTAATGACTGTGATGGATGATTTATCTCAAGCAAGTTTGAAGTGTCTGAAATATTTTTATGTGCTGAGATAATTGGAGAGCAGTGGCTCAGTGGAAGGAATTAAAAACACATTCATCAATTCAAATATTATGTTAGAGAAAGAACTTGCAATATTGTAAACGATTGAAAATGGTAAGAGAATCACAAAATATGTGTCATTCATGGCAACGAGCCTATTTCTACAGTGTCCTACAGTCCTGCATAGCATCAGGACTGTCCTAAGTGTATTAGTTTTGATTTATCACGTATGTGGAAAAATAAGAATGCTTGATGAAGTATGAATTTGCATTTCATACAAATGGGAGTCTTAAATCACAAGTCAGCATTAGGTCATTCACTGTGATGTCACCTTCTGCACGGTCATTTCTAAGGTCTGTCCCCATCTAATCAAGCCTTTGACTGAAGAGTGTGATGAGTCACAAATGACACAGAATCATCTGCTGTGCTCACATATCCATTGCTCCTGAAGGTCTCTGTCCTTGTTCTCCCTCCAGGGAGCCTGCTGTGGTCTGGGAAGTGGTATCGCTGTCGTACACTCCATTCACTTCCTCTTCAGTAATGATGTCGAAATTTCCATCTTCAGATTTGACGCTGGGATCTGAAACTGGTAGGAACCAAAAAGTATTTATACAAATAATTTAGAATTTAATAAATTGCTTATAGAATGTAAGCAAAATTCAGCCACTTTCTGAAAATTACAGAGTTATAGGATTTGCAATACTAAATACAAGTTTTAATCTCTAAACTAACTCACTTAAAAAATACATCTCACACAGCTTTTGTTTCTCTAAAAATGAAAGTAAGTATCAAAATGGATATGAAAAACCTCCTTCCCCTTTCTCCAAATAAATACACCCTTAGCAGTTTCCTTGTTCCTGAATATGACAACACAAATCTTTTCAGTTCTGCTTCAGTAACCACCCAGTTTATTTATAATCAAATGAATCTGTGGGCTAGAGAACAATGTTGCTAACACGTTTTACAGTGCAGTAGTCAGTTTAGTGTGTGCAGATCATAGACGGGTGTAAACGTTACACATAAACATGTTTGTTTTGTGTAAATTGTCATCCCAGCATGTCTCTCTCACCTGTTACCCTTGGAGTGGGTTTGTATGGTGGCGGCTCTGAATGTGACTGAGGTCCCGGTCCGGGTGGGGGAGGAAGTGTGTCAGCGGGACTCAGCTCTGCCTCTGTGAACCTCTCCACCACCGCGCTGTGCTGAGTGTAACACTCCTTACAGCATCGCTCCTTCTTTCCGCTGAGCTTGGTCATCACAAAGTTGTTGCTGCAGTAGTAGCAGAAGATGCGGCCACAAAGCCTGGAAGTGCATGAATGAAAAGGGAAATACACAAACCAAATAAATGCATGTTTGCTTGCCAATAACACATATAATTGTTACTTGTTATTCATTTGTTGTCTTGTATGTTGGGAGAGAGAGCACAAGGATAATGAGTTATTTCCAAACCTAAAAAGGAAATGTCACAGACAACAGTACAGAGCAGAGGAACTCGTGCCCACTAAATGCCCACCTGCAGTGGTGTTTGCGTAGCCACCAGGTAAACTGTCCACTGCAGTCCAGGCAGCGAGTGGCCTCCTTATCCACCAACCACCATTGTTCCTCTGCTCGAAGTTTCTGCTCATACTCCAGAGCGTCAGACTTTTGCCACAGAGCGTCCTTGTCCCTGAGGTCACGCACAAAAAGAGAGCATTGGATCACAAGTGTCATTTGGGGGCCAACAAATCTCCATCTGAGACTCAATCGAGATTTCCCCTCACTTGTTTGTTACTCAGAAAGACCTTCTACATTTTTTACACTTCTTATTTTAGAGTTGGAGAAACAATTAAACAACAAAGGCAAGGATAACATTAGTGTATAAGTGTGTAAGTGGGAACGTCTCCTATATTTCCATTAATGGTCCTCTCATGTTGGACTCCTACTTTATAAGCTCGATGAGTCGCTCTCCAAGGTTGGTCCTGGTTCTGCTGAGGTCATCGATCTCTGCCGACATCTTGATGTAACTGCTTTGATTCTCAGCTTCTGCTGTGGCAAGTTTCTGCTTCAGATCCTCGCAGAGCTTTTGCGTATCTGAAAGTGCACCTTCAGCACTGAGGAAGAGAAAGGAGGCGGAAGCACATCAGAGTCATGGTCATCACATGAAATGTACAGGCGACAACGGTGTCAAGCATACCTGTTGACGGAGTCTTGGAGTTGCTGAATCTCCCTTTCACTCTCGCGGATGGCAGTTTCTGACCTCGTGATGTGAGTGTCCTTCTCACCAGTAAGTTGCAAGTACTGCTCATTCACAGCCTTTGTAAAACATAATAAAACCATTTTTGACACTTCTGGCAGCAGGCTTTTGTGACTGTGCCAGGCTATTCCTATGTTATTGTGCGCTTAGCTGGTGTCTAGCTGCACACTTTAAAATGTAAGCACACAACACACAAAGATACAAACCTCAACTTTAGAAACTTTGGCCTCCATAATGGTTAAATTCTCCAGCTCCACTTCCAGCTGGGCTTTCACCTTAACTAGCTGCTCATTTAAATTCTGTGAAAGTAACAAAACAAAAAACAAGGTAAGTAAACTGAATATAGTGACGCAACAAACTAATATAACGGTGCCAAATTAGGGGTTCAACATAATTAAGATATTCATTAAATTCACCTTAATCTGGGTCTGCTGATTCATTCTCTCTGAGCTCATTTGGAATTTAACAGCTTCTACTTCCTCTCTGCTGGAGTCCTTGATCATCTGCGCTTGGCTATGGGCCTTTTCCAGCTTCTGCTGGAGCTCCTCTATTGTCCCTGTAAGCTTTTCCACCTCTGTCAGCTCCTCTCTTACTCCGCTTTCCTTCTCCTGCTGTAGCTTTGATATGCAATCCTCTTGTTGCTCCACCTCTTGCTCGAGCTTCGCAACCTCGGCCCCCAGCTTACAGATGGTCATGCCCAACTCTGCCATCTCTGTGGTTGTCCTGTGCAAGCTTTCCTGTGTCTCGCTGTTCTCAAGGACCAGTCGGGCATTTTCGGACTTGAAGTTGGCAAGCTCTTCTTTGATGGCAGCCTCAGAAAGAGCCATCTGAGCACGAGCAGCTATTTCTCTGTCACGCTCCTCATTGAGAGCCCCTTCTGTCTTCTTGCTCTGCATGAGCTCTGATATGTGCTTCTGATTTAGTGTCTCAATTTGGGACTTCAGTTGGTCAGTCAGAGTCTTGAGTTCATCTCTCTGGGCCTCTGTAACCTCCAGCTGTACTTGGGACTTCAGCTTATCCTCCTCTGATCTCTGTGAATGCACTCTGAGGTCCAGGACTTGTGCCTGGAGCCTGGACACTTCTTTCATGTTCACTTCTAACTGGCCTTCAACCATAGTAAGTTTGGCACTCACTTCCTGGCCCTCCTTTGCATGGGCGGTGCTCCTCTCCAGCTGAGACTTCTCTACGGCCTGTTTCTCAGAGGTAAGCCTTTCGATCACCTCTGTCTGTCTGGAACAGGTTGCTTCTGCAGTGGCCTTAGCTGCCTCAAGCTCCTTCTCCTTGGCTTCCAGAGCTTTTAACTTACACTGGAGCTCAACAAAGTTCTTCTCTTTCTTCTCTAGCTGGGCCTCTTTTGTTCTGAGCTGTTCTCCAAGGCTGGCTTCATTCTTACGTGAAGATCCTAAGTTCTTTTCCAGCTCTTCGATCTGCCTGTGAACATTCTTCAGGTCAGCCTGCATGCTGCTGAGCGATGCCTTCACGGTGTCTTGCTCCTCTCTCAGGCTGTGGTTCTCCTGCTCCAGCCTCTTTGATGTGGCCTCTGAGAGCTTTGCAGCCATGCTCGCTCGCTGCAAACTCTCATCCAGGTTACGGTTCTCCACGCGCAGCCTTTTGTCTTTTTCATCCACTGTCATCTTGGTATCATCCAGTTGGCCTCTAAGCTGTTTCTCAGACGCCCTTAGTGTTGCTAATTCAGCCTCAATCACCGTTCTATTTTCTGACATCTCCTTTTTTATCTCTTCATTTTTCTTCACTGTGATGAGCAGTTTCTCATTCACTTCCATTAGATTGAGGCACTGTGTCTTGTAGTCTTCTACCTTACTGGCCTGATCTTTGACATTAGTCTCGAGCTCAGTGAGGGCATTGGTCAGTTTGTCCTTCTCTGTGGTCAGGCTCTGGTTCTTGGCTTCTCTCTCTTGTAGTGTTTGGCAGTTGGATGTCAGCTCTGCTTCTTTGCTCTTAAGCTTCTCCTTCAGGGCAATGACCTCTCTTTCAAAGGAATCCTTCAAGCAATCCATATTCTTTTGCATTTCATCTTTATCTTTTCCTGTTCTCCTCCTGACTTCATTCACCTGTTCCTCCTTCTCTACAATAGATCTTTGGAGGTCATGAAGCTGCTTTTGCAGGTTGATGTCTTCTTTCTCTCTCAGCATCAGGTTCACCTGCAGCTTATCAATAGTGGAACATTGTTCCTCCACTTTTGCCTCCAACTTGGTCTTCTCCTCAGATGCTAATGAAACCAATGCTCCGAGTTTTGTCTCACCTTTTTTTGCATCTGCCTCCTTGACTATCAGCGCCTCCTCTAGCCTTTCTGCCTGTCTTTTCCTCTCTTCTATCTCACCAACAGCTTCTATCTTCCCTTTCTCTGCCTCTTTCAGTCTATCCAGCAATGTGTGGATCTTTTGAGCTGAATCAAAATGACTTGCTGTCTGCTGGCTCTTTTCATTCAAAACCCCATCCAACTTGGCAAGGAGCTCGATGTTCTTCTCCTCAGCAACCACCAATTTTCCCTGGAGCAGGCGTTGTTCAGCATCTTTGGTTCTATCTCTAGCCCTGAGTGTCTCCAGCTCTCTAGACAGGGCTTCCTCTTTTCCCTGCAGAGCTTTGAAGGCTCCGTGCAAGTGCTGTTGCTCCTCTTGGGCAGCAAGCGACACATCCAGCTGCCTCTGAAGCTCCACCACCACTCCCCTGAGCTCAGCAGCCTCATCGCCCAGCTGCTGCACCGTATCTAAGAGCTGCCGCTGCTTCAGCTCAGACTGGTCTAGCTCCAGCTGAAGGTCTTCTACTGCACTGGCATTTTCACTGCAGACAGGCAGAGACTCATTCAGCTCACTCAGCAGACTCTGGCCATGTTCAGGGCTACAGGGGAAATCAAATGCTTGCTAGATGGTAGTATGGGGGAATCAGGGGAGGAGGGAAGGAATAGAGGAATGGATTAGGGATGATATCAATTTCTATTACACACACATGAACAAAACTGCATGATGAAAGTGACATATGAGGACATTAAAGGCTTGTTTCTGTTACCTGTGAGTAGCTGCTGGCCAAACTGTTCATGCTGGAACTGCGACTGGGAGGTTTCCACATGTAGCCAGGTGAGTTTCCCACTCCTAGAGTCTTCCTGATGATAGTCAAATAAATCGATAAATAATGATGCTCTTAAACACAAATAACGTGTTAATTTCTTGTTGCTTTAAAAATGCAGTATATCTAAGTATTCGTCAACTAACATTTTCAGGCTTTGGTTCATTTGTTACCTTGCAAAGGTGGGCCATGACGCATCAAGGTCATGACCCCTGGAGGCCACATCAAACTGGACTTCATTGAGCTCATACAGGTGATTGATGATATCAACGCTGAGATGGGGCTTCAAGAAGGGGCTTCTTGAATAATACCAATCACTGTGGGAGAGAGAGGTTAGGAGAGGTTGGATTTGTCTGCCAATTAAATTCCAAAACTTTTCAACCGTTGCCGTTCTATCACGGTTTAATTAAAGGCTTTGTGTCTGGTACAGCAGTTACTATCAAGCTTGATCGAACACAAAAAACAAACTTGTTTACAAAATGTTACAAATGTCAAACCAAATTGAACTTACAAGCAGAGAGCAGTCGACACTAAATGCCACTTTTTTTTTTTTACACAGAAAGTAGGTATGTGCATCATGTGTCATTATCAAAGATGATGCTCTAAATGCCTTCCCTGTGGTTATGTATTTTTAGTTCAGTGCCATGTGAATTATATTATATAATGACTGGTGCAGACACACACCCATGCTTGTCCTATGGTGAGTCATTAAAAGCAATAATTACACTAATTAGTAAGACTGACTCATGTTCTACTGAAGTACTATGACCAGGGAAGTGGTAAAAGCAAAACACAATGGAAAGAATAAGACCGTGGTCATCCTAAAGACGCATCTCTATTTTTCCAGTCATGTCCACTTGAGCAAAAGTCCACCATTGATTAGTTATTTGAAAAAAAAGGGGAAATCCTTCTAAATATTGCTTCAAAGGGCCATAGACCTCTGTTAGGCTCTGATATCAACTCAACAATAACAGTTTTACCTTGTGACTCTCTGGTTCATCAGACATTGCTGCAGTGTGTCAGCCAGCCTCTGATGTACGAGGGAATATCGAATGAATGCTCGTCCCTTCCCCAGAGACGTCTTCACCTACAGAAGCAAAAGAGCACAACGTTTCACACACTACAAGTAACAGAGTGTTCTTCATACACACAGAGCCATACACTCCTTCTACTCAAGAAAACATATCTCATAAGCACAGGAATAAATTGTTCTAATTTAATAAACAATTTATGTATGAATGCAATACTAGGATTAATGATGAATGAATGAATGAATGAATGAATGAATGAATGAATGAATGCATCATACAACAAAAGATCAAAATCTCCATACCTCACTGATAGACTTGACGAAGCGGATCCCATCATTTGCTCCTTTGATTTTAGCCAAACAATCAATGAAGTAATCCCAATAATCTTTCTTGGTGCCTAGAAATGTGGTTTTCTCCTTTTGGTCAAACTGAAAGAGAAATACAGTTGGAATGCGTAATGGTACATAATGATTTATATTCTTAAAGCAGAGGTATAGTATGTCACAAATGAACTTGAATCTGTTGACGCAATACGAGCAAATTCCGACCTGCAGCAGATACTCCAATTTGTAGGAGAACTTGTGCAGGTTGGTGCTGTCATCTGTGATTGGCTCCCCACTTTCCCTGTGCTCCTTTGCAAGCTCAGCAACCGCCTCTGAAATATTTGGCAAGATGAACAAAGATTACTGAGGACAGCCACACAGTTGCCACTCACATGCGAAACATCAAAACTTACCTTGGCAAACACACTCAACCTATAAGCTCCTGATGTATACTATATATTTGAACCAAAACAGAAAGGAACAGTAGACCCCATGTATAGACATTTAGGGCTGTTATCTGGGAACGAAGAAGCAGGAAGGAAAACTGCAAACATCACAAAGATCAATATCCTTTTTGTTTTTGCTTTGATGCCATCCTGTTCGCTCATCGTCACTTGCCTCTTATCCATCGTAAAAACTGAAAGGAGAGCCGTGATGGGTGCACCCTATGCACACAAGCTCTGTCTCGCTGCATGCTGGAAAAAGGCTCCCCGTTTGGACCACACCTTTACAGCAGGGACACGAGGTCGCCCTGAATCAGGTTACCAGAAGGGGTTGCATCGCTCTCCCCTTCTCACTGTTTCTTTGTTTGTCACGTCGTTATGCCACAACTAAAGTCATGAGGCTTCCTTCTCTAATTGTAAAAGCCACGTGGCCAGGATTGTCTGCTATTCACACATCCATGCACACACACATACACACACACACACACACACAAAGTTTGGCGTACCGTGCAGATCTCTGATAATCCTCTGGAGTTGGCTCTCCCCAACGGTAGCCCCAGCAGCCATGGCCCCACCGCTGTCTCCCTGGCAACCAGGGGTCACAGGGTCACACCCAGTCTGCTGAATCAGAGAATCAGTATCAGTCAGGCACAAAAGATTGACATGAATGGAATGGACAGTGTAGCCATTAGGACGACTTCCTGCTTTCTTTCTCTTTCCTTTCTGAATGAGGACGAAACGTGATTTTGGTCACTAGTGCTGCAACAATTGGCTGATTAATCTGCTGATATCAATTACTTATTTAGTCAATAAACATGGTCACACATAGCCATTACATGAAGCAAGATTCTAAAGTGACATCTTTTCTGATTTTGTCAAAATAACAGATAAACAGTACAACAAGATCTAATGTAGTGTATGATTGACTATTTTATTACACAATGCAATTACAGCCACACTTTGAATCACAGTACAATTACATAGTGGTTACTACACAGCAAATACTCTGATGTTACTATTTGCATAACAAAGCAACAAGTGTTTTGAGAAACTCGCTGTGCAAACGTTTCAGAATGGAATCAATATTCTGAATCACAATGACAAGACACTTTCGACGTTACGTTTGCACTTTACACACCATTTGGTACCATAATGTAACACTTTGGGCATGCATTACTTCGTGTTAAGGTTTTAAGGATGTAAAGATAACGCGCAGTTGTAAGAAGTATCGGTTGTTACAGCGCAAACAACTTTTCTTTGTTCTACGAATAGTAGTTGATGTTGTTAAGCTAAGCTAGCTAACAGCTCGAGCGTTTACAAACAACCTTAGTTTGTTTCTCAGTAAATGTTCTCAAACAAATAAGAGCGTGACATCACCGTCACACAACGCCTTACATAATGGCCTCGCTATCTACGTGTTTCTGAATACTTTGAGTTAAAACAATGACAAAAAAAGAAATAACTTTGACATACTTTTACAGATATAGTCCATAACAACCCTGGTCGTTTGTATGCGTCAACAAACTTGTTGAGTGTGACATTCGTGACTGACATTGTGCTGTCCAATGGGAAAGCGAGATGTGGCACTATGACCAACCGCTGTGAGGCTAGTAGGCGGGACTAATATGTTGAGTTGTCGCAGCAGAGTAAACAGTCTCGTCATGTGACCAATAGTTAGTTTTAAAGCTCACATACCTCACGATACAACGTATTCTCAGTTCATTTTGATGGCAAAATGTTATTTTCTCAAATTTTAGTTATTCACATATTTTAAAAAATGTTTTAGGTTTAAAACAGAACACGCCTGTTGAATAAATTCTTTCTAAACTAGATAATAATAAACATTAATAATTGAAATAACGTTTTAGACTTTAGAATGGCTGCATAAACCATGTGTAGCCATCTGTGACCTCTGCTGTGGTCTTGGATGGTGTGTTGTTGCTTTTGTGATGGGACTTTCGATTCCTTTCCGATTTTTGAAACGGAACCAGGAATAGAAACGCCAGTCAGTCCTGAAGCAAAAACTTTTATTTCCCTATTGTCGACAGAACTAAAACGCATCAAGCAACAGGTAGGTTGATTTATTGCTAATCCTAATGATATTTGGTTACCATAAGGTTTTTATTAGTAAAACAATTAATTTAGTACAATTAAACCTCTGTCTCTATCATTTAGTGCATTCAGTAATTACAAAATGAGCAGAGTTATTCTTTTATTACTCCTTATATCTCAGATAATGATATAGAATAAATGAATGAATAGTTAAGGAAGGAGGAACATGTATGACATGACTCACTTGTATTTTATTTCTAGGTTTCCAATAATGGCGGACAATTTCAATTACACTTACGATTACAGTGGTGAAGATGAAATCTGTGACAGCGGCAATGCTGTCAAATTCAGCTCCTTTGCCATTCCCATCTTCTTCTCTGTTGTGATAACCCTGAGTCTCACAGGGAACATCCTGGTCCTTGTGATCCTGGCTTTATATGAGAACATGAAGTCTCTCACCAACATATTCATCCTCAACTTGGCCCTATCTGACCTCGTCTTTACGGCGGGTCTCCCCTTCTGGGCAGTTTACCACGTCTTGGGCTGGGTGCTTTCAAAGAGACTCTGCCAAGTGGTGACCTTCATCTTCTTCATCGGATTTTACAGCAGCATTCTATTCCTGACTATCATGACCATCTACAGATATTTGGCTGTGGTCCATCCGCACTTGGACATGGACAGGCACAGAGTCAGTTCTGGTATCATCGTGTCAGTCATCCTATGGGGGGTCAGCGTTGGAGCAGCCATGCCTTACTTCCTCCACAGCTCTGTTCACGTTATCTACCACAGTGATCGAGAATCCTTCGCCTGTGAAATTGGAGATTCACTGTGGAAAACCATTGGCATTTACCAACAGAACATATTTTTCTTGGTTGCTTTTGGCGTGATGACTTTCTGTTACACGCAGATTTTGCTGAAAATCACAAGAACAAGGTCCCACACAAAGAGCAGAGCAGTGAGGCTCATCTTCTCCATTGTGACTGTCTTTTTTGCGGGCTGGGTACCATACAACATCGTCATCTTCCTGAGGATGCTGGCAGACCACTTGATAGCGCCCTTTGATACTTGTGATGCGAGGAACAACCTGGAATACGCCTTCGCTGTGAGCCGGCTCGTGGCTTTCTCCCACTGCTGCCTCAACCCAATCTTCTATGCATTTGTTGGTGTGACGTTCAGAGGTCATTTGAAGTCACTACTGCATCGAATGTTCGTCAAAGTTCAGTGAAGGCGCAGCAGGTCAGAATGACAAACCTCTGCTCACAAGGATCCATGCACTAGATGCTTTTATTTGACTTTAAATGCTTTCTGTTGTTTACTGCATACTTTCTTCTTTATTGTGTTCATATGTGTGATTGTTAATGAATAAGTAGTTATTTGTGACTTAATCTGAGTAGTACATGCATGGTTTCTTATATAGCACAATTTATCTATGATTTTGGGTTTGGATTGGATTTGCATACATTTGCAGTGTATTCTTGGTTATAATGCTTGCAAGTTTATATAGTTTGCCCAGAGTTAAGTCTGTAAGGCTGATAGACGTCTGAAGAAAAGCACCTTTTGCTGAAATTGAATTCTTTGGCCTTCTATTTATCTCCATGTTTTTACGGTCAAATAAAGTTTGATGCTGATAATTCTCTCCCTGGTCTATCTTCTTTTATACACATATTCCAGCAGACAAAGCAGATCCAAGAACAAATGTTTTAAAATATCTGCAGTGTTAGAAAAGACTAAAGAAATCTACACTGCTGATTTCACATTATTGACATACACTTTAGAGTTGACATGCTGTGTATACAGACTAAAGAGACACTGTGTCCAATGTTCATCGCCCTTTTTAATCGGCCCTAGATTAACTGAGGGTGCAGATTATTTTTAACCATCATATTGTGACATAATCAGGTCATAGGACTCAGCCAGCACCGACAAAATCCATACAGTACATGCAGCTTTGGTGTCTTTTTAAGTTCCTACTTTGATCCAACAGAGGGCATCATGTGCCCAATACTGGATATGGAAATATCTGACATACTTTCCAAACAATCGGACACAACATTGGGGCAGAATTCAGTTTCCTCATTCTGTTATCTGAGTTATTGCACTCATTACTCATTGCAAACCTCACCGCCTGGAAGAAGAATTCATTTCTGTACGGAGATTCCTGAAGTTAGTTCCTGTTCGTTATGAGTTTTTAACTTCAAGACTTTTAAAGTTTCATATTCACACTTTCTGAGTGTTGTGAAGTCGTCTGAAATTCTTCCCAGGCTATACAGATGAATCCGACCCTATGGTAAGATCAGATAACTGCTTCTACTTTTGTATATGAATAGATATTTTGGACAACAAAGAGAAAGATAGTTCCTTTTCCAGTGAGAATGTTTTTCTGCATGTTTACATTTATCTAATGGCATTTCCACCTTGTTTGCAGATGTGGTCTCTTCTTATGCTCTTTAGTGGTTTGATTGGACTACACAGCTTTCTAAAAGTGAAGGGTTACGCTACTCTTGACTTAACACAGTCCTGTCAGTCAATGTCAGTCATACATCAGCCATCTGGAGGGTCGCCTTATCCTCCTCAGGACAGTGCACCACCGTTTGAGGTCACATGCACACCTGGACAAAGAGGCGAGCCAATCACAGGTACTGCCACTGTCTGTCCCCTTTTCACTGTAGATTAACTTGTTGCTATGGAAGTGAAATCTTATATCTCACCGTGTTAAAGCATCAAACTATTTTCAGTTCATCTTCGAAGCAAATCGACCCAGAAGTTCACAGGGTTTTTGTTGGAGGCACGGGTGACAGAGGACGGTCCTCCTGTTGGACAGTTTACTTTGCTTGATGTTAAAACATCTAAACTCCTGACGTGCAATGATTCCCCGGTGAGTCGTCCTGTTATCAATCAGTGCATTTCTGATTTAACAATTCATAAAGTCTCTCTCTGTGTTATTTGAAGATGAATAGTAACTTTACAGCTGAAGCTCTACCACAGCTTCACATCTTGTTCTGAAGCTTTTTCTGGGTGTGAAGTTTCTCTGCTTTCGTCTTCATCTTCAGGCCTCTGCTGTCAGTCAAAAGAACAGTCGAGGAAAGACTTCCCTCAACGTTAGCTGGACAGGACAGGAGGCGGAGATGGGCGTCATTTTCAGGTGATCCCACACTCAGTGATTACTATAACGTCAATAATGTAAACCTCCGCCTTACTTGGTTCAGTATTACAGTTGATGTGGGGTGATATGTTTGTCATTGACCTCTGTGTATGTCCCACATATTTCAGAGCTACATTTGTTGAAAACTTCGTCACATTCTGGGAGCGCGTGATTGTCACCTTACCTCCACTCACCACGACTACCGAACCAAGCACTACAGCGAGTACTCCAGAAACAAGTACTACAAGTTCAACAACAACAGAACCAACCAATTCGCCTGGCATCAGTTCACCTCCTGCCGTTATTCCTACAGGTTCAACACCTTATCCAACAAATGGTACCATTAATGAAACAAAGGTTGTTTTCTTCGCTACAAAAACACGTCCTGCCTGCAAATATCTAAACTCTAGTCGTTCCATCATTGTATCTGCTCATTCTCTCTGTGTGTAATCAGCATCTGGACGCCGCTGTGTCACTGTTGGCTCTTTCAACCGGTTTGGGAGCTCTGGGTCAGGTGCGTTTTTGTGCTGACACCTATTAGATCACAACATAACCCAATAATACATAACCTCTCTCTCTCTCTCTCTCTCCCTCTCTCTCTCTCCCTCTCTCTCTCTCTCTCTCTCTCTCTCTCTCTCTTCAGGCAGTGCCCCTGGCTAAAACAATAACCCATACCCCCCAGGTAAGACATGGTATGTATAGGACTTGTCGTCGTGGTTACACTGGGTCACTGGGTCACTAAATTGTTTACATTTATGTCCTTCGCCAGGTATTTCTGATGTTATGCAGAGCAATCACCCTGGTTACTCAAACAGCCGCTTTGACCTTGTTATGTCTGTTGGATTCCATCAATGTGAGTATTTTTACGTTCTTTGCTGTGTGTTCTGAATAGTGGTGAGCTGTCATTTTTACAAGTGTGTATGTGTTTGTTTGCATCTGTGTTTAGGTCGAAATTATTGCACTTGCGAGTGTGGCGACATTATTCAGTCTCATGCAGTTTGTGATCTTCTCTCTTCCGATTGAACCCGATCATAACCTGTAAGTTCAGATCTTTGGCCCCTGCCTTAATGTTTGACTTGACAGTGTGACGAGTAACTGTTTGTTCTCTTCCTGTTTGGTTCAAGAAAGGGCCTCCGTGATTATGCTGCTCTAGTGTGTTTGGTCATCCATGAGTTTTTAACATGTAAGTGAATCCACAGTCTAAATGTCGCTGCAGCTTTGTGTCTTTGCACGCTTATTTTATATCTGAATCTGTTTCACACGCAGTCGCTGCCATCTTTGTGGGTCTTTGGTTGAGGAGAGCGGAGTGTTGGATTCTCAACGTGACGACCAGTTACGCAGTCTGGAATTTCCTGTTTTTTATGTGGATCATTCTAATCAGTATTTACAGAGAGTCACAGCGCAGTAGAGGTGAGTAACTGTGAAGAAATGCTCTACAAATATACAATAACACTGAAGGAGCAACAACATCGAAACAAATCTGTTCAACTTGTTCTGTTCCAGTAGGCTCGCAAACTTTACAGGGGTCAAGTCAGCACAACAAAAAGGTGGAAACCATGGAAACCAGCTACACTTTAACAAGGTTTGAAAATGTATTGGTATACTGTTTATTAATGATCACTGTATATCTCTCTAACCTCCAGGTGAAGCTCGGTGCAGTCGGCTTGGCTGTTTCAATTTTCTTCTACGTTGGGATCGTTGCGTTTATTGTAACGGTCATTGTGGGAATATTTGTGTAAAATGTAGATCTGAAACTGCATTCAAAGTTCAGTATGGATGCTCACATGTCATGTAAATGTAAATATCATTAAAGTTTTAATTGAGAATGTGGTTTTGCTTCTTGTGCCCAAACTAATTCATTACAACACCAAAATAGTGATAAAGCAATGAAGTGAATGAAGAATCTGTCTATTTTACAAGGAAATGTAAGTAAAAATGGATCAGACCCTCTGTGTTTAAAGCAGCCTGTGCTGTGTTCCACCAGTCAGCAGTGAGGAAATGTGTGGGCAGTGTGATGAACCATCAGGGGGAGGGACTGTGTGGAATGTGCTTGTTTTGGAAAAACACCAAATGTTATTACAATCCTTTTACAGTGCATGAATGTGTAAACAAATGTAAGATAGATCTTTGAAGTACCGAGGAAAATTGAAGATAAAACCAAATCAGAGAATTGTGTTATTTGTCTGGTGATTATTTTATATTGGGTGACTCATTTTATACAACATGAAGTTTATAATGAACTCTTGTGTGTATTATCAAGTCAAACAGCCTGATACGCAGAACTAGAAACAAGGAACAAGGAAAGACTAAGAACCAGAAAGGTGAACATCAGGTTCTACAAATATACAGACCACTATGGTTTTGTATTTCATGGAGGCATTGTTCAAAAAACAAACATTTGACTTTTCTTTCTTGTCAAGAAGCCAAAATCTTAGTATGTGTAAGTGTTACAGTTCCAGTTGCTCCACCCGTTAGTCCTCTTAATTGTACTTTGCGTCTTATAAATACTACATTTTTTCAATACTTTTGAAGTGGGTACACTTACAGTCAATGCCGGCTGATCAGTCAGGATATCAACTCTCAATCACTCAGTAGATGATTAAACTCCTCTTACTTTAATGTCTGTAACTTCCTTATGTCTTGTTAATGTTTGGCTGTAACCAGAATCAAAGTTCACCTCAGTAATCTGCTGTGTTGTGTCTCCACACAGTGGAGGGTTTCATCCACCACAACACACCAACGCTTGGCCCTGATTGGACAGTTAACCCTTCTACCAAAATAAACTTTATTGAGAGTAACCATGTATTCATACAGCAGAGTGGAATTCAACTCAAAAGGATACATCAGAGAAACGAGTGTTAACAGAATGGAGAGAAGACAGAGAATGATTTATTGCTTTCTTAGAATATCAAAGCGTAACATTCAGTGTGTTGGTACATTTCAGATATTGCCAAATTTGGTGTTTAAGGCACATTTGTGACATCCTGGTTATTATTCTTAGTAGTTGATTGCAAATTCACACCAATTTGGGAGCGACTGTATTTGTGAGCCTCTTCTCTGACACAATGAAGACTTGTCAGTTATAAATGTCAGTTTCCTTGACAACAAGTACAAAGACCAAGCTATTTATTTTCAGTATTTACATTTCCAAAAATATTCAAATCTTAAAAAAAAACAACAGTACAAATATACAGATTCAGAGCAAACCAAGAAGCAAAACACATTATTTAAATCTTAATTCTGAATAAAAAAGATGGTTTCTAACCTGCAGACAGAGTTGAGTTGGGAAATTGAGAGTTTCTTAGTGCAAAACAGATCCGAGGAATGAAACGACCACTCTGCATGGGGACAAGAGAGAATTAAAGTGAGTCGTGATACCGTCAGTCATCAGTCGACCCCTAACAGAAATGAAGCAGTAACACAAAGGCATTTTCACCTTAAAATCAAGCAAATCAGACGACAGGAGACGATGTTTGATTGCGTTAACGAGACCAATCGCTAATACTGAAACCTCCATTACATCAGTGGTAAAAAATAAGTAAGAACGTGGAAATAAAAAAAAACTTCAGGATCATGAAAATGTTTGTAAATGAAAATGTTGAGAGCTTATAAATTAACTTTTCTATTGTAGATATGAAGGATAATGCTTAAGGTGTAAGTGCCACTGTTCAATCATGTAAAGAATCCTTGTTTGCTCTCCGTCGAAGTATGTGTGTGTGTGTGTGTGTGTGTGTGTGTGTGTGTGTGTGTGTGTGTGTGTGTGTGTGTGTGTGTGTGTGTGTGTGTGTGTGTGTGTGTGTGTGTGTGTGTGTGTAAACTCGGTGCTGTACATCTCATGGGGAAAGTTTAAGTATGGAATAAAAAACTTCATTCATTTTGATTTTTGTTCTTCTAATTAGCTTCAAACTTGTCTTCATACATTTGAGCTTTTGATGATGCAAAACCAGGAAACCTTATAGTCCAAGTCACAGTGCAGCTGAACCAAATGACATCACTGGACTGCTGAGATCAGTGTGACCTCGTTTCCAACATGCAGATGAACACGACCTCGACGCGTCTCCTTTACGCTGTTACAGAACACTCGGTCATGGTGTCAGGAAGTTCAAAAAGAGACGCCATCTCGGATCATCAGCATTCCCTCATCTCCGCCTCAGACACTACCGGCAGGATGAGGTGGGAGATGCGGCTCCACAGTCCACCATACTTGTCGATGTCCATCTTGTTGAAGGCAGTCTGGTTGTCGGAGTCCACAAACCTCTTCTTCACGTAGTCCTGCACCATCTCTTCCACGACCTTCAGACTCAGATCCTCCCTGACCTCGTCCTGAGGCAACAGCACTGTAAATGCAAAGAACGCTCGTTTGTATGCGGCGTTCTCGTGGTCGCAGTAGCGATAGAAAATGAGGGTGGAGCCCGGAGGCAACTCCTCGAAGCGGTGAATGATGGCAGCGGGCTTGTCTCCTTCAAAAGCTCCCCGCAACTGGGTGTCGATGTCCAGTTTGACCTGGTCGCTGTCCTGGTTGGCTTTACTGGCTCCGTCGATGTGGAGGACGGAGGCGTTGAGGGCGGAGGAGAAGGAGGAGGCCAAACCCTTGGCCAGGCAGCGCAGGGTGCTCTCGGCCCCGCGGCCTGCGGTCAGGATCAGGCTGACCGGCTCTGTGGGCTGGGCTGTCTGGAGGTGCCGCTCCAGGTGGATCTTGCTCCGCTTCCACAGCTCAGGACGCTGGCTGGGGAAGCGGGACTGCAGGAGAGGGAACTGAGCTGCAAACAATCCTGGATCCACAGACCAGGAGGGACGACCGGCGCCACCAGGAGCCCGCTTGAACACCAGCGAGGCAGCACAGCTTAGCAGAACCAGGAGGACCAAGCACCATAGACACCACATGAACCCTGAAAGACACAAAACCAGAACAGACCGTTAGCATTCATGTCATTTCAGCTTATTGACAGAGATCATGTGACTGAAATGGCTTCCCTCACCCTTAGGGGAGTTCTCTGGTTTCTTCTTGGTCGCAGGAGATATCTTTCTTCTTTCCTTCCCTTTCTCATCTGAAATAAAGTCTGATTAAGTAAGTGTTGCTCATTCTTAAGGAGTGTCGTGTTTCCAAGTAGCTGTGTTACCTTGTTGTCGGTGCTGTACACTTCCTTTCTGTGCGGGAATGTTATTCACACGTTGTCGCATCATGTTGACTGGATACATGTTAGGAGGGTTCATCTTGGGAACGCCTGTGAATGGATCAGAACTTATTTAAGCAAGAATCAAAGCTTACCGAGTCACGTTGACACAGCAGCATCAAAGCAGCTACAACAACACAATTTGTCCACAGTACCAGCAGTCATGGCTTTGGCCTCCATCTTCTCCTTATACTGAGCCATACTGGTCACGGAGGTCGGCACATCCCGCCTGTGCTCCGCTCTGTGTTGGGTGGAAGACTTGATCGCGGCTACAGCTTCTTTGGTTGACGATATTACTGGGAAAAGCAAGACATCCAGAGTAAAACAGAGTAAAACAGAAGTATGAGGCAGATCCATGGCTCCCGTGTTGCGTGATATTCCAGCGTTATCTTACCTCGGTCGGGTTTCGTCGACTCTGTCTGTTTAAGTGTAGTAGGAATGGGTGGACAGCGCTTCAACAGCAGCCGGGGCGCTAAGTTCACATGTTGAGAGTGATCTGTGTCAAACCAAGAGAAACGCTTAGGAATCAAAAATGTAGGACAGCCTTAAGTTGGAGATAAGCAGCTGTAGGAGCTGTATGAGCCACATAATAACCACAAAGATCTAAATGAAAGTTGTGTAACCTCGGAGACTATTTGGTTGCCGAGCACTGTGAATGGAATCCTTCTGGTGAATCGTTTCCTGGTCTTCTTTTGTCGCCACATTGTCATCTGATTCCTGGACGTCCATCTCAAGATCATCGCCTTTGTCACCCTCTTCTTCTCCGTCGTCCTGTCGAGTCTTCTTGCTCGGGGACTCTGGTAGGAAAGGAAACATGATACAGATTTAGTTTAGTTTAGTTTAGGACACCCAGACGCCACAAGCAAAACTAATACAAAGTACTTAAGAAACATTTAAGATGCAGAAGCAGAACCACCTTCATCCTCTGAATCCATTTCTTCAGCTTTTGATCCGTTGACATCTTTGACTTGTTTTTCCTCCCTCCTCTTTGTCCTCTTAAGAGGACGTCGGGGTTCAACTGTCAGAACTAAGCAGAAAGGTCATTATTCCATATTTTAATGTATCCTCAAATAATGTTTGTTAAAACAAAGTCAAACAACAGCTTAGCTCGTTTGTTTGCGATATCGTAATCGGAACACATTCCACATAGAAGCGTTTTAAACGGAAACAAAACTAAAGGGGAGCTTGTTATTACAGTTTCGCTTCGAATGCTAATTAGCTCTGGTGTTAGCAGTCCCTTACCTTTAGATGATGACTGCCTCGTAGACCGTCTCATGGGGCCAGGATCCGGATGGGAAGCGACCGCGTCCATTTATGATTCCAATATGTCGGAGTGGTATCATAAACTTTACCAAACAATGAAACGAATCATTGCGCTCCCGTACACACAGGCGCGACTCACTTCCCTGTAAATGTGAGGGGAAGCATTATGTGACCGGACTCCCTTCATTTCCGGTGCTAAGGATAGGAATTCTTAGCTGAATCAGTGTAGCGTGTAAAGTTTTTTATATAATGTAAATATGAGGTTTACACTAAATCACTAAATGTATATGTATCAATATGAGAACGTAATGTATTCCTGTGTTGGTATTTAACAAACTCAAGTCACCAGATAAGTTAGCAACTAGTGCGTCTGTAACACCGGATATATGTGCTACATTATTTATGTACATAGAAACGCGTCCATGGCAGAAGGTCCGCCTGTCAGTCTCTATGTGGGTCAGAACTGCGCTGGGATGTGACGAGGAAATCACGTCTGGTACGAAATAAACAAACTGATTATTCAAATAATAAGTGAATGTTAAAGTTAGACAGAGACAGTTCTAAATAAGATAAGATGTAGGCGGGTGTTTTTTTGTGGGAAGGTTAATTTAGCGTTTGGCCTGTCGATGCTACCTTAGCTAGCCTGTGAGTTAGCCAAGTTGCTGTTGACATTATTATTATACTATACTAATTTTGTTAACAGCTCGCTGCTAACTAACGTACAGTTTATAATTTAGTTACTACTTCGTATTCGTGCAACCAAACTTAACTATTCTCAGCAAAGATCGGGAAATATTTGCAGCGAGTATCATGCAGGGAGTGAATTGACCTGGTGTCAGTAATGTGTGAGTTGTTTTCATAGTAAAATTTATTTTAGCCTGAAGCGACGACAGATTATGTATTAACTGTCCGATTGCTTGTGAATTTACGACACGGAAAGACTCCGTACTAAAGTCTTCTCTTTGGACATAATAATCTCTAGCCTGGGACATTTTAGGAGAACCGGTGCAGCTCGTTAGTCAGCGCGTTTGAGTCTCTGTCTTTAGATTTGGGTTTAGGTTGTTGGACTTGTTTGTTTTTCTTGTTTCACTTTCATAAGTTATGATAATGACGTTAAGGTGCCGCCCTCTAGCTATACATTCAAAATCTTACTGTGACTGGCAATGGCTGAGGCACTTCCGGTATTTTTGAACTTCAGAGCGTCAACACCCTCTTGTGTGGAGATCTGTCTAAGTTATCTTTCTATAAATACATATGCCTCTGTACAACCTCCAATCAGCATCCAGCTTACTGGCACCGTCCAATATGGCACCCACTTATCTGATCTCTTTCGCTCTCGCTCTCTCTCTCTCTCTCTCTCTCTCTCTCTCTCTCTCTCTCTCTTCCAACAGAGCTTTGAAGGCCCTGAAAGCCTCCTGGAGTATTGTTCCCTCATTTTGATGAAATGGCAGATCAACACACAGTGATCACACCATCAGGTACTAACCCTAGATCAGTGTATTCATTAAAAAAATATCAATTCACTATGGATTTAAATAATGTGTTTATTTGTAATAAAGCAGGTGCCATGAACGCAGAGGATCAGGAGCGAGTGTGTGATGATGAGAGGAAACAGGAGGGGACAGATTCAAATCAACAACCTCCACAAGGTGACATCGTCCTCTCTGACAGTCCAGCAGGATCAATACTCCATGTGGCATCTCGCCTAATCACATGTCTGCTTTCTCTTATAGAATTAGATTCGGCTCAACCAAAGCCTGAAAGCGACAAAGCAGAAGAAACGGAGCCCAGTCGAGTTACAAACGTAGAGAACGTTTCCTCAGCAAGTCACAGTGAAGGTAGAGACACACTTAGGAATGATTAGTAAACCATTACATGTAGTCATAGCTCTCTTATCTCACTCATATTCTGAAGTCCGCTGAAGGAACATGTCTGCCAACTCCAATCTTCCTGCTGACTCTGTTATTAAGAGCAAAGTTCACCATAAATGCTTTCATTTTAACTTCTGCACGTCTCCACCTGAAATGCTCTCTGTAGAAGCTTCACTCCAGTCTTCTCAAACTGCTGTTAATTCTGGAAATATGGCAGAGAATCAGAACAATTAATCATCATGGAAACTCTTTTTGTTGTGCAGCTGAGAAGGAGGAGGAGGAGGAGGATGATGATGATGATGATGATGATGACACTGCCGACCCAGAGAAGAAGAAGACCACCACCGAGCAGCAGCTTCTAGAGGAGACTGGAGTCGATGGAGGTAATGTTGTGAACTTCTTATCCAATGTCTTATATTTGTATTTTGCTCCTATTGGATCAGACAGTAAACACACGAGTAACTGAAGGAGAGATTGAAGGAATGAAATGAAACTAAAGTCCTGAGCTGGACTACAGTTTAGCGTTGACTGTTGTCCCAAACTCCTAACATTCTGCTGTTTCCATCATAAACCCATGCAGCAGATGAGAGAGGATCAGGAACAAACGATTCTCTGACCGGAAGAGGAAGCAGCAGCGATGGACTTCCTGTCATTAAAGACACAAACACTGAAGCCGGACAGAGTGAGTCTGAGCTCCACACGCTTTTAAACATTTCCACGCTCTCTGTGTCAATTGACCAGGTAGAGTGTTTTTCATTGATCTGTGTCTTCTCTCTGGTTGATTAGATATTCAAAGAAGCACTGATAAGCTTTTAGCTCCTGAGAAGAAAAAGGACATCCATGTTCACAAGAAATCCCCAGAGACACTAAAAGCACAGGAAACCAGAGGCGACGACAAGGCAGCCCAACAACGAGATGATGAAGATGAAGATGAAGATGAGATTGATGTGGTTGATACTGTTGACGCCATGATGAGATCAGAGGATACTGGAGGTAAATGTTGTAGCATTTCAGTGTTATCTTCTCTTACATAAACTGTTCTCACTGACAAAGTCCAACAGTTCAGCAGCAGAGATGTGTTAATCTGCCTGAGGTGAGAATGAGAGTGGGACTGAGTTGATCTGTTTGCTGTGTGTTGGGGTTAGGGTTGAGCCTTTATTACTGCTACAGTATTATTACAAACTGTTCTAGGTGACACACGTCTGTCTCTCCACAGGAAATGTTAAAATGGGGATTGTGTGTGTGTTGGTTGTGCTTCTGGCAGCCGTGGTGGCGAAGCACATCCACACTGAGCCTCTGTCTGAGAAGAAGGGCGTGCTCCAAATTGACAATTTCCTCAGGCAGCTGGACAAAGTGAAGACCCGCTTCCCCAGCCAGCGTTCTGAGCTGTGGAGGCGGAGCAGGATCCACCTGGAGAGGCACCTCCTGACAGCCCAGCCCACAGAGCCAGTCAGCCTGATCCTGACTGCAGGCCTCAGCGCAGAGAAGACGCTTCACTGCCTGGCCAAGGGTTTGGCCTCCTCCTTCTCCTCCGCCATCAACGCCTCCGTCCTCCACATTGACGGCGCCGCTAAAGCCAGCCAGGACAGCGACCAGGTCAAGCTGGACATCGACTCGCAGCTACAGGCGGCTTTTGAAGGAGACAAGCCCGTGGCCGTCATCCATCGCTTTGAGGAGTTGCCTCCAGGCTCCACCCTTATTTTCTATCGCTACTGCGACCACGAGAACGCTGCATACAAGAAGACTTTCCTGATATTCACAGTGCTGCTGGAGGGAGAAGTGGAGCTTCCTATCCAGCTTGGCCTGAGCGCCGTGGAGGAGATGGTGGACGACCACCTGAAGAAGAAGTTCCTCTCCTACGGCCACCCCGTCGCTTTTGATAGGATGGACCTGGACAAGTACGGTGGCTTGTGGAGCCGCATTTCTCACCTCATCCTCCCTGTGGCAGCAGAGGAGAGGCTAGAACATGAAGGGGAGCACTGCAACGGATGAACACAGCAGCACCACACACTTGAACTGCTCACACTGCTGCTGTGGTGCAATACCTTGTAATTATGAAGCTTACAACAGATGGAACAATCAATACATTTTCTACATTTTCTTTACAAAGGAACATGGTCGGCTGTGGCACTTTATTTGTTTAGTTCTAAATGATGTAAGGGAGTGCATTTAATTTAATTTGAGGCTACAAATGGAAAATGATTCACCTGGGTATGTATGTGGAAATCATGTGTAGAATTCAGTGTATAGCTGCTTCGATGTGTTAAGATGTAAGGATTCTCTTATAGATGCCTTGGAACACACTCACATGGCAGAAGTACTCTTTGTTTCACAGCAGGGGGTTGTTTTTCATGATAAATGGTCATAACCTGCAAATCTCAAATGGCCTTAAATGCTTTCATACTCCACTTTTATGGTAACTGCAATAGATCTCTTTTACAATAACACGTTTTATAGAAGAAAATAATGATATGGGTGAAATGTGCCTTGAAGTACAAATAAAGTTGTAAATTACCATGTTTGTTGTTGTTATTATCTGAGTCCACGCTGCCACCGCTGGGGGGCAGCAGATCACCATTTAAAACGGAACTTCTGCACTGTTGCGCCACAAACCCACAAGCTTCAGGCTGCGGCTCTGCGTTTGAACGTGGCTTTTCTAATTTCACTTGCATGTTAAATAACCTGAGCAGGAGATGAGGTCATAGCTCTGTGCGTAACTTTTAACTTTCCCCGTGGCCACTCTGCTGCCTTGTTCAGCAGCTCAACTCCTCCTCGCTTGTGATCCGGTCCGCCTCTTGTCATCTCTGCTCCAGCCGCAGATGCAGGCTGCTGCCGCGCTGCGTGCACCGCCTTCCACTCTCCCTCACTTTGTTACTATGACAAAGATGACAGCGACCTGAAACATCTCGCTACCTGATGATATTCTGGGCTCTCCTGGCTCATTTCGGAACCAGAATACTATGAATTGTTTTTGGCTGCTAAATGAATTGTTGACAGGCTGTGCCTGCTGATCACATACAGGTCATTTCTCTTCTGTGCGCTCTGTGAGCCCCGCAACATGTGGAAGTTGTGCGTTGTCGTTACGTGCTTTGCGTTTTTTACTTGGTGCTCTGCTGCGCCAAAGACGCAGACGGCAGATCACGGGACTCGACCTGATGCCAGCAAACTGCAGGAGGAGACAGACGGACGGGAGGATCTGCTCTCTCAGGTAAGCTGGACACGATCCAATCTCTCACGTGTCCGCTTGTTTATGGACATGACATCATTTTGTGCCCAAGAATTCCAATGTTTCTGATTGAACATGGTGGAAAATCCATCCGTCCTCTTCTCTTTGTAGCTGCTGGGTGATTATGACAAAGTGAAAGCCCTCTCGGAAGGCTCTGACTGTCGGTGTCAATGTGTTGTCAGACCCCTGAGCAGGAGCGCCTGTCGGCGGCTAGAAGAGGGGAGCGCCACAGCTCAGGACTTCTTCACTGTGGAGACCATCACGTCTGGACCGGAGTGCAAGTGCGCCTGCATCGCTCCTCCGTCTGCAGTCAACCCCTGTGAGGGGGAGTTCAGGCTGAAACAGCTCAGGGAAGCTGGGAGAGAGAATGTCAAGGTGAAACGGAGGCTCGGGGTCATGGAGGTCATGTTGGTCACAGTCACTGATGGAGAGCGCCACATGTTCCCCACACAGGGATGTTTGATGTTTATGTCCTGACTCTGACGGAGTCCGCTTGATCCTTCTAGCTGTCCACCATCCTAGAGCTGCTGGAGGGATCCTTCTATGGGATGGATCTACTCAAGCTGCACTCAGTCACCACTAAGCTCCTGGACCGAGTGGGCAGCATTGAAAAGGTACCGCAGGAATAAAGGGAGATTAAGGCTCAGTCTGATTTCAGATAAAAGAGTCGATGAAATTTTCTGTTTCTCATTAGGAGGGAAACAGAAACAGTTGAACCCCAAACCGTCCACCATGTTTGTTGTAATTGGCGTGACTGTGGGTGATTTAACACCAGAATTGGCTTCTGGATTCACTGGGTCCAATGAAACTCTCCCACTGGGGCACTTATCCGCTTTATTAGAACTCCTCTTCATCAGTGGGCAAACCTGGAAGCAGTGTTCAGGCTTTTCCAGCACATGTGGAAGTTAATATCTGCTGGAGGGTCGGACCCCCCTCTCCCCCCCCCCCTCTTCCCCACCCCCCTCTAAATAAGTAGATGACTAGACTTCTTATTATGAGCCCTGTGGGAAACACCTCTGCTCTTTCATCGGCTGGTACAAACAGTAGTTACCACACTGTTTACCTGAAATGACCTCAGGATTAGAATGAAACATTTTAATCACACATTGTTAAATTATTTAAATAGTGTTTTGTATAACCTAATTGTTATGTTTGTAAACGTGTCAGCATAAATTTAGACTTCTAAACAACAGGATCATCAATCAGTATCGTTGCTAAGCTGGTTTTTTTATAACCTGAATTTAATACAAATATAGTAAATGTGTTAGTATTAGGATGCATGTGTGGCTGTTTGAGGAGTTAAGGTATGTTTATGTGTTGGTCTTCTGCTTTAACAACCTGAGGTTTGGCCACTGTGACCCACACTGTGGTGCAGGAGGTGCCAGTAGTTTTCCACAACAATCCCTCCAGAAGAACTGATGCAGAACTGTGCGGGCGTCTCTCAGAATGATCTCTAGTCAACATGTTTACTAATTATCGAAGGGAATTAGATTTTAGACACGATCTGGTTAAAGACTGAATTAACATTAAATGGGAGCCTGATTAGTTAAATGAGCTGTGATGTAACTGAAAGTGTCAGGTTCTACAGCAGGGCCGTGTAATGATCACATCAACAACAACACAGAGATGACAGCTGTAGTGTAACATAGAAGTGTAATTATAGAAGATATAAGATACATGATCTATGTTATGTTAGAGAGACTAAAAAAGTAATAAGCTACGATCAAATCTCAAATCTACGTTTCCTGCAGCTTATTCTCCACTATGCCTGCTGATCAGTGCATCCTTGTTCCCATAGTAACGCAAATATATTGATTTTGTGCACAAATTCATGAAGGTGATGTCTCTGAACCCCTCTGTGGATGAGGTCAGAGCGCAGAGGACCACCACTGTCCCGGCAGAGGTGACAGAAGCCCCGCCCACCACGTCCCTCCGCCTGCATGAGGACATGAAGAAGAAGCTCAGCGAGCAACACCAAGCAGCAGCGTATGAAGAGGTAGGAGTGACGTCATATATACTGCAACAACAGATGACATCACCAATATAAACAACAACAGCCTCAGTAATTACACGGTACCTACACTGTAATTGATGGTTCTTAAAGGACCCAACTTAGTAATAGGTGCAGTAAAAGCTATGGGAAGAACTTATTATATTATAACTGTTTATTAAAAACACCTGTCCAAATATGACTCTACTGGACACATGAATTTGTTTTATTTTTGTTTCAATCACCCTGTTTTCATTTAAATTATATTCAGATTTCTGAACATAACAACATAATAATACTATGAATAAATCCAAATTCACCGTGTGGGTTTATGTAAATTACTTCCTTCATATAAACCCGCCTGGCAAGTTATAGTCACAAGTTATAAAAGAGGTGATTGTATCCACACAGCTGGTTGAATGTTATTAAATCTTGTTTTCCTTCAAAACTAAACAAACAATGATGTGTTCTTTCCACCAAGTCCTTCGTAAAGATCATCGTCTCCACGGTCGAGGAGCAAGAATGTGTAGAAGAATGACTGAGGTAGTTGGAAGGTTTGGCAGGCGTGGTGGACAATAGCGTGCAGAACCTCTGACCGGTGACTCTGCACGGCCGGGAACTGATCCATCACGGCCCCCCATTCAAACTAGACAGGCTGTGTGTGTGTGACAGAGCTGGGTGGGTCCGGATCAACACGCAAAGGAGTCAGAATCAATGAAACGCTGAACAAGCCCGAGCATGAAACGAGGGAAAACTGGAACAACTAGTTTGATGATTCAGTTGAACGACGGTTTGTTTGCTGCTGATTTGGCTCACTTAGAGTTTCTCCTCTTCACAAACGTTAAAACGGCTTCAGCTGGAGTCTGCTGTGCCTCAGATGATCTCATATCAGCTGGGGGGAAAATTCTGGGGATTTTGAGAAACTGGGGTGAAATCCAAGAATGGCACGAATGCCAAGAATGGTATTGAGTGCCACTGTGACTGTAAGCAGGGTGGGAAAAACTTTAGAAACAACATTTAGACACTTACACGTCGATGAAATCTGAGTGGACCGCCTGTTTCAATATCAAATATGTACGTTTGTAAGACGAGACAAATATTGCCCCAATAGTTCAACATATTTTGGTTTCATTGCACTGCGTGATTTATAATGTGGGCTCATGGAATGTGTGTGTCTTTGTCTGTCTGCTACCAGGGAAAGTACGATCAGGAGTTTATCAGGGACGCTGAGTCTTTCCTGGAGACGGACGTGCAGGGGGCGAAGCCTCAGGTAACCCCCAAAGCAGCGGCCAAGCAGGGGGCGGGGTCTCAGGTGGGGAAGGCCGGACCTAACGGCATGATCATCCGAGGAATTACCTTCTACAAGTCCGAGCCGGATCCCATGGTGGCCGACGACGGCGAACCCGGAGAGAACTGTGAGTCTGAAACTTTCAGATCAGCTGTTCGTATACACTCTATCTGCTTATACAAACTCTGTAAGGGTGTGTATGAGTTTAAGAAGGGAGCATGACTAAACCAAGTAAGGATAGAGATGAAGTGAGGGAACGTTTTATCAGTTTATCAGTATCGTTTACAACTGGAACCATAAGAAAGGATGCACACCCCTGAACGTACTTTATACTGCAGTACCCTTGGAGGACATGCATTGACAAATAACCACATTAAAAGAAATAACTGTCCACCAAGACCACCCAACCAAGCACCACACCCACCAATGAGTCTTATGGTGTGTGTGTGTGTGTGGACTGCATGCGTGATTATAAGAATTCCTTTTGTGCTTGAAGTGGAATGAAAAAAAAAGGTGCCAGTACTAAAAAGCCCCAGCAGGCCGAGCATGTGGCGCGTATACAAGCAGCCTTTTAGCAGAATGTGTTGTTTTGTGCGGCCTAATTAAATAGAACGACTCTGCTCCATGTTTGTACTCGTCCAACACCTCCTGATACACACACACATTCTAATCCAAATCACGTAAAATGGATGATTGAAGTTTATATTTGCAATAATGCATTCTGGCGTTCCCATGCCGAGGTATTCCGGCTTACGTCCAACTGGCCGACCCAAAAATACACCGCAGGGAATATTGGGTCTGGCCTGGGAATGCTGTGTGATGTGGCCAGGCAGCAGCTTCGCTCGCTCGGATCTGCTGTTTGTGAGCAGAACCGCGAGAAATGGTGGATAAATGGATTGATGGATGGATTTTGGTTTGTGGATTAAAAAGACCTTTAACTTTAACCTTTAAGTCTGTAAATCTGTGTCAGACATGTTTGTGGAATCATTTGCTCTCTCTGCAAAGTACAAAGAGAGGATTTGAGACACCAGAACCAAAGTCCATGAAGGAGCAGATGGACATGCAGATAGGGATAAATTAAAAACGTGCAAACCTGACATGACAATGCTTTTTAAAATTCAGTGCATGAGATGATTTCCCATCTTCTTGTCCCCCTGCAGTTTTTGAGTTTCATGGCTTAAGTGGCGACGGCCCAGCTGAAATTTACCTTGAGGAGAATCTTCTCCAGCACAACCCGCCGCCTACCCGAGCGAGGGCGGGGCCAAGGTCATTCCGGCCAAAGCTAACAAGTCTTCTGGAAATTGCCAGGAAGAACAGCCATTCAGCTGAACAGAGAAAGACAGAACCTGCCTCCATAGATCTGGATGAGTTCGTCGACGCCATGGAAACCATATCAATGAAAGCCACAGAGAGAACCGCCACTGTCGGACCGACTGCAACCATGCAGCAAAACGCTAGCACAAACACGAGCACAAACACGGATTCAGCTACACCTCAGACGACTCAGCAGGTCGTCACTGGAACAACCGAGCAGCTGATCACCATGACGACCACAGCAACCCAAGCATTTCCAATTGTCTCCACCGACATGACCACTCAAAAGCTGACCGCAACAGAAACCTCAGCAGCATTTACAACCATTAAGACCCAAAGAACAAAGATGGGAACGACAACCATGGAGGTCACGGACAAAATGCCAACCACGCCTACTTATACTGAGGCAAACCCAACCACAGATAGACCAAGACTGACCACAGATAGACCAAGACTGACCACAGATAGACCAAGACTGACCACAGATAGACCAAGACTGACCACAGATAGACCAAGACTGACCACAGATAGATCAAGACTGACCACAGATAGACCAAGACTGACAACAGATAGATCAAGACTGACCACAGATAGATCAAGACTGACCACAGATAGATCAAGACTGACCACAGATAGATCAAGACTGACCACAGATAGACCAAGACTGACCACAGATAGATCAAGACTGACCACAGTTAGACCAAGATTGACCACAGTTAGACCAAGACTGACAACAGTTAGACAAAGATTGACAACACGAAGTCCAACCACCATAACAACAACAACCTCAGCACCAGTCAACCCCACCGACGTCACCACCTTCACCCAGGCCGCCACCACGACACGACAAACCGAACCAGCCTCCTCCTTCGCCCCGACCGCGTCTCCGACCACACAGAGACCTACAGCTTCCACTCCCCGAACCACTCAGCCTACGACGTTGGTGACGACGTCTTCCTCAACCAGCACCCAGCGAGTCAGGCAGAAATACAAAATCAACTGGGAGGAAGAGGAAGGACGCACGGAAGTAGATGAGCCAATGCAAAGACACGAGGAATCGCCTCCGAAAAGCACTGGTAACTAGTTTAGACTTGGGGGGGATACAGGAAAAAACAGCGCCACCTATAGAGAGTCAGATAGGTCCAGTCCTTACAGGTACACTGTATTATCTAACTCATACTTCTCTGGGTCTTTCACAGGACAGTGTGAGGACACTCTGGCAACCATCTCTGAGCCTGTAACCCATAACAACTACGGCAGAAATGAGGGCGCATGGATGAAGGACCCCAAATCCAATGACGACAAAATCTACATCACAAACTATTATTATGGAAACAACCTGCTGGAGTTCCGGAACATGGACGTCTTCAAACAAGGTAAGAGTTGGTGTGAGTGGAGGAGTTCAACCTGATGGATGAACGTTTCTATAGAGTTTGGGTGTGACTCTTCACTCTCTCTTCCTCTTCTCCAGGTCGCTTCACCAACACCTACAAGCTTCCGTACAACTGGATCGGCACGGGCCACGTGATTTACGACGGCGCCTTTTACTACAACCGCGCCTTCTCCCGCGACATCATCAAGTACGACCTGCGGCAGCGCCACGTGGCCGCCTGGACCCTGCTGCACGACGCCCTGTTCGCCGAGACGTCCTCGCCGTGGGAGTGGCGCAGTCACTCCGACATCGACTTCGCCATCGACGAGAGCGGCATCTGGATCATCTACCCGGCGCTGGACGACGAGGGTTTCCTGCGGGAGGTGATCGTCCTGACGCGACTCAACCCGTCCGACCTCAGCACGCAGAGGGAGACCACCTGGAGGACCGGGCTCAGGAGGCACTACTACGGGAACTGCTTCATCGTGTGCGGCGTCCTGTACGCTGTTGACAGCTACAACAAAAGGGAGGCCAACCTGGCCTACGCCTTCGACACGCACACCAACACTCAGATGACTCCCAGGATGCCCTTTATCAACAACTACACCTACACCACACAGATTGACTACAATCCCAAAGAGGGCAAGCTGTATGCCTGGGACAATGGACACCAAGTCACATACAACATTAAGTTTGCCTATGTAGATCCATAACGAAGGTCTAGAGATAATAAAGAGAAATAATTCTATGAGATGGATTGTAGATCAATCCACGTGACCTTCAGCATATAACTGAACCTCAACCTCCAGCCAACTGTATATATTGTGATGCTTCATACGTACAAAACGTCCACGGCCATTAGAACTCACGTAGAAGTACAAATTCACCAATGAAGCGCTCAGAGTCTGTGGACCAAGTGTCATTCCATGTTTTATAGCCATTATGTTACACTTGCCGTACGTCCGCCCGTAGGTTCCCTGGGTGGTGATGTCACCGGTGGTTGTGTCGACCTCGTCTTGTGAAAGCACTTACTCGCTCCATATCAGATAGTTTGAGACTGCAATAAAGGTCTGAGAATACTAAAGGAGACGCTGTTTTATTTGGTTGATTCCCATGAGACAGAATGCAGAATCTGACTAGATAAACTCAACTTAAAAAAATACTTAATAAATGTAATTAAATTTCTCCAGACACACACACACACACACACACACACACACACACACACACACACACACACACACACACACACACACACACACACACACACACACACACACACACACACACACACACACACACACACACACACACACACACACACACACACACACACACACACACACACACACACACACACACACACACACACACACACAGTGTTAAAGTAAATCCAGTGTTTTATTTTGGTTTATGAATACAAAACAAACATTTTATAATAGTACATTTCTTTTGTCCTGACATATTTTCAGGATATAACCAAATCATAAACAATGCAAAGAACCGAATATATTTTGAAACCAAGAGAGAAAAGCAACACACACACACACACACACAAACAAAGCCTGACCCAAAAAAACACAACCGGGGGGCAGATTGTTTCTTATTTATGAGAATCTATTGAGCTAAATCAGAACCATGCGTGGAGTCAAAACATTTGGACACAAACGACAAAAAAAGTGCTGTACCAAAATATAGAAAAGCTTGTTTTCGTAAAAAAGTCCACTAACAACTTCATTCTAATATGATAAACAATTTAGCACGGCCACGTCCAATCAACATGAGGCAGCTGAAGCGACGTTTGGACTTCCCGGGTTGTGCACATCACGACTTTACTCACCACAGAGAATACAACCATCAACCTACACACTCAGGAGCTTAAGTGCACTTATATAAAAGTGCAATTTCGCCTGTGGACGGAGCCAAAAACACACCAACACACACACACACTCTCTGAGCTCAATGTATAAAGTAGTAAAAACCAGTTTATAATCAAAGAGGATATAGAATAAATCTTTATATCTTTGTCTGAAGTTTTGGACAGTGGAGATGTGAACAACGCATCGGATTTTGTCGCCGTAATATCACAAATAAATATGCATCTGGATTTATTTTCCTTTATATAAAAGCGAAGCACAGTGCAACAAAAACAAAAAGCCCCCAAAGATAGAGAGAGAGAGAGAGAGAGAGAGAGAGAGAGAGAGAGAGAGAGAGAGAGAGAGAGAGAGAGAGAGAGAGAGAGAGAGAGAGAGAGAGAGAGAGAGAGAGAGAGAGAGAGAGAGAGAAAGAAACATTCTTCATCTTTACAACAAAGCACCTGAATCCACACGTTTATAGAAACGCCACTTAGTGGTTTAGAGCGCAAAAGCTTTTCACAGATCACCAGGCTTCCTGAGTGTTTGCCTCCGTCGCCACGAGCAACCGAGACGACGCGCATTTTCTGGCTGTGGCGCAAAGAAATGGACGATAATTGTGGCAAAATAAGTCTTCACGTATCAGTGTTTGGTGTATGGAGCGACTGAGCGTGGGGGCGATCTGGGGTTAGGCGAGGTCAGCGATGACATCACTGACCCCCCAGTGACAAACTACAGTATAACTGGATATCCAGCTTTAAAACAAAAAAGAAGCAAACTCGGCAGCCTGGTTCTGACAATGTCGCTAACTTCTAAGATGTGTGTGTATCAAAATCACAGACGCAAGACACGGTTAGTTAGCTTTTGAAAAAGATTGTACGTATGTGCAGGGGGGGGGGGGCGACCTTTTCACGCTGAACCCATGAGCACCCCGACGGGAGCGGTGGTGGTGGTGGTCTGGCTTTCTGCGGTGGAGGGCGGGTACAGGGTGTCGGTGCGGTTGACCCGGAGCAGAGGGGGGATGGAGGAGGACCTGATGTGGAGGATCCTGGTGTCGGTCACCTCGCAGTCGATCTGCATCATCACCTCAAAGTCTTTGTCCCTGATGATGCTCTCTGGAAAGACAAGGAAAACAAAACAGAATTAATCAATTGATGATGATGATGAGTTCATCGATGTTCTATCTCAGTGTTGTTGTACGCGCTTGAACAACTTGGCTTGTCTTTCGTCATTTGAGACTTTTGATAAAGGGCAGTGTGTTGGGCGTAGAAGGGATTATTGTTTTTGGGGAGGTTAAGTCCGGGCGGAGGCAGGGGGGGGAGGGGCTTGCGTGGTCGGGCCAGAGGTGAGTCACATGCTGGAAACACAACAGCTCCAAACAAGAGCGGGATGAGAGGGGGAAGAGAGAGAGGGAGCGTTGGTTGGCATTGGGCGAGGGAAAGGGGGCGGGGTCAGCTCTGCAGCAACAAACAAAGTTCGTTATCAGAGAAGGATACGGCGGTTTGCACGGACGGGGTCATCTCGAAATTTGACTTATCTGGAATGAGTCAGGGCTTTGGCTCGTCTTCATCACTTCGTCATGGAAAATGATACTGAACTCCAGGCAACTGCTGCTGTGCTCCAGGGTCTGTGGAGTCCAACTGCCAAACTGAACTGACTGAGCCCGAGAGGGGAGAGAGGTGTGTGTGTGTGTGTGTGTGTGTGCGTGCGTGTACATGCTTGTAAAGAAGCGTTCCTAGAAGAGTCCATTAACGACACGCAGAGGGACCCCCGTGTCACACACTGCCTCCCCTCCTGGAGTCCTCCGTGTGTGAGTGAGAGTCAAGGCGATCATAACATTCCTCAGTCCTGTGCTTTTTTTTCACGACCCAGAAAATGAGCTGTGTGTGGCTTTAAGACCCCAGAGCTTTTTCCAGAGACACCTGGGCGAGACGTTAGGATCTCTACTGGAGCACGGGGACGTTTATATCTACAGACTGCAGCGTCATCATATGGAGGCTGGTTGATCATCATGACTGCAGAGGGACTGGACCTTCTCACCGATCTGAAGCTTCACCAGAATCCACAACTCTCTTTGCGTCCCTTATTCATCAAATTACCAAAATGTCTCAATTGTCTGCCTCAAACTGCTCTAAGCGGTGAAACGTGAGACGCAGAAACGCGGACGGCCACGCGGCTCGGCATCAGAGAGCGGAGGTCTTTGAAGGAGCTGCCAGATCCGAACCTCCTGCTCGGCTCGGTCTCCCTTTTCCATTCTACTGGTGCCATCTGGAGATGTTCCAGTGACTTCCCCCTTTGGCTTCTCCTCAGTTACTGGTGTGTGTGTGCTGATAAAGCCCCTGTGTGTGCGTCCCCCGGAGAAGAGCGGCAGCAGGACTGGCGAGGAAGTAAAGCCGGAGCGTTCCTGAGGGATCGTTTCTTAAACATCTTGAAAGGAAGTAATTCATCAGCAAGTATAATCACACAATTACTGGAGGTGATGTGGGTCACTGAGAGAAACCAGGAACTAATACGACGCCTATTAGGCAACTTAAACAATCAATTAACCCTTTAACACAGAGGATCTTGTTCTGTTTCCACCGGCACCACCAGTTGATTTATCTTTTATTCAGAATTGATCCGATCGGAAGCTCGAACATCTAACATGAGAACCCTCAGCCCAGAATCTCTCAGGTTATAGAAGCGGTTTTCTTCCTGAGTCGGTGAGGTCGCCCAAGTCCGACTCGGAGCTTGCAAGGGTGGCGAAGGGTTAAACGTCTGAGCTGCTAAGTAAGCTTGCACTCTATTTGAAAGCCCTTGTGGGGATGTTCTGTTTAGATTAGCCAAGTAGGAAAATCTGACCCCCGGCTCTTTCAAACACTTCGCAGCTCTATCTTGAAGTGGGACCACGGCGAAAGGCTCCCTGGAAGCCACGAGGCGCGCACACACACACACACACACACACACACACGCACTTGCACACACACGTACAGTCCAAATAAAAACAGTCTCCCGCAGTCGATCCACCTGTAACTGATGTCATCGCCCGAACATTCCTCTCCTCTAAACATGTCACTTCCAATTGATTGAGCTACTTTCAGACTCGGGCGGTTCATTAAATAAACACACATTCACTCCTTATAAGGCGCCGCGGCACGGCCAGATACGCCGCGTTTGCGAGCGAGCGGAGGGTCCAGGTCAAGAAACTTCAACAGAGTCTCTGAACCATGGACGGGCAGTCAGACAGAAACAGACAAAAGGCCCACATCAAAGTGGCCGTCTCCCACGTTCACTTATTGACCACGACAGAACAAACCACGGGCCCAGATTAGCAAGAGGCTGCTGCCCACCTCCTCCAGATGAAAACCATTTAGCGACTGGAGAGGAGGAGGAGGAGGAGGACGGCATTCCTGAAGGAGAGCGAGAAGGAGCTGGAAAGAATTATCCTCCGCTGTGGAGCAATCACAGAGAGAGAGAGACAGAGAGAGAGAGAGAGAGAGAGAGAGGATGGCGTTTTGTGGGGTCGCACCCGGCTGAACGTGTACATTTGCACTTCATCAATGCAAAGTTTCAAACAGAGGCGACGTAAATCTCCCGTGTGGCTTGAAGGCCGTGGGCTGCGTGGCATGTGGAGTCTTTTAAGTTTAAAAGTGAGAGGATGGGCGGGCGGGAGGGGGGGGTGTCGCGCTCCTCGCACGCCGCTCTTTGGCTCGCGTCTGCTTCCCCTCTCTGCTGGGGAAAGTTTTTTTTTTTAACGGTCTGCGGCTGTCACGACGACCGGGAGCGAGATCCATCATCTCCAAACGGGGGCTACCGTAAACGGATCGGCCCTAACGCAAAACTGCTGTTGGCCCTTCTGTCTCAAAGGGAGCGGCCACATCGGGCCATCAGATAAGATGAAACACACCAGAGAGAGAGACAGAGACAGAGAGCAGGCAGAGGGACCTGAGGACTGGAGCACAATGTTTTGCATGTGTCTGTGTGCGTCCCTGGACAGATTATGCTGCAGCTCTGTCTTGTGGTCAGGAGACTCTTTCCAGGCCCAGACTCCCACCCTGAATGCCATCATTGTTTGTCATTAGGAACAATTAGGAGGTCTTAGATTACAGTATTTACTTCCTGTCCTGAATGGGCCATCTAACGGCACAGGCATTTCCTTTCTTCTCTCGACAAGACCAACCAAGAACAATGTTTACCTTCATCCGTCTGTAAACCTCCCACCCATAAAAGAAAGAGGGGACGGGGGGGGAGAAAATATCATTTCCCAATCGTCCCGTCTTCCCTGCTGAGGTCAGAGGCTCGTGTTCCCTCTGACTCGCACCTCCGAGCTGCTGGAGACGCAAACCCAAGGCCTTCCTGGTGCCGTTGCCAGAGAGACGGGCTGGGAGACACGGGGCGGACAGAGGCGGCGGCCAAAATCGACAAAATCTGCTTGTAATTGCCTCAAACACCTTCATCAAACAGATCCGCCAGCTCTTTAACAATCAGATCTGAGTTAGGTTGAGCTCAGAAGAACCACCTCCATCAGGGATTTGCAGACAATTTGGCGACGAATGCTGGAGATTCCTTCTTAAGAAATGGCCGACAGGAAACCCCCCCCCTCCCTCCCCCTCTTCTTCAAACCAAGCTGTTGTCATCGCCGCTGTCAGTCTGTGGTGTGTGTTTGCCTGCATGGTCCCAACAACTGAACCCTGTAACTGCGTATACGGTTACACCAGCAGAGCTGCCAGCCGGCGCTTATGAACCCGACCGCTGCTGATGAGCGCCGGCTGGCAGCTCTGGCAGCTTCTCTCCTGAATACATTTACATTATTTAACACTCGCATACAACTTTACAACGATGACACGCCAACATGGAAACCAATACAGCCTTCATCAACTTAATGGGACGCTCCTCATCCAGCTATGCCTGGGGGGGGGGGGGGGGTACAAACTCCTGGACTACTACTGGCCTACAGGAAGAGATTGCAGTCCCCCCCCCACACACACACATACACACACAGTCCCGCACACACACAGTCACACACACAGATGAATTTATGCATATAAAATCAGGAACTGAGTAGTTTAAGTGGAACCATACGGGATGGAGAATAGGAAAGACGTTACCCAAACTTCAGATTATTATGAGTCACAGTTTTTGTTTGTCACTCCACATCCTGTCAGAAGTCCATCTAGCTTGTGTGTGTGTGTGTGTGTGTGTGTAGATAGATGTGTTTCACCTGGAGTCCTTGACAGCCTGGATGTGCTCTAACTCTATCTGGCTGTGATCTAAATGATGTATAGCTCACGGATGCGACCCCGACCTTTCATGTGACGTGTGTGTGTTGACGACAACAAGGACGCTGTGTTCCTCAGTGAGCAGAGAGACACATGTGGGCCGAGCCGCTGCTTGGGTTCTTCCTCCTATAAATGTGTTCGGGCCCCGTGTCGTGCATTCTTGCTGGGAGAGGCGTCGCTGAATTCTGCACCGGTTTGCATTTCGTCTGCTACGCTGTGGTGAGTGACCAGTTGTCTGTCTGCCTGTCTGTCTGTGCCCAGCTGTCTGTCTGCGTCGCAGTGCTTGCTTACCATTTATGTTTACCGCTGGCAACAGCAGAGACATCTTGGGCCGGCTTCCTTTGTTGTGGTTGGTGGCAGGAAGTAGAAGGTGATCCTGAGAACAAAGAGGAGAATGTCATCGAGAGAAAAAGGCGATTAATTAGGGAGCAAATAAAGACAAGGGACTTTGTACGTTTGCCACATGTTGATCTGGAGCCAGAGTCCCTGCAGCACGCAGTGATGATCCACGCTTTAACATGAAGCCAAGCTACTTTAGAAAAGCCAGAACGGATTTAAAGTCAATGACCTTGTAACTTTTTGGGACATTTTCTTTATTAGAGTGCAAAACAGGTAGAAGACTACAAACAAGCAGAGCCTCTTAGGGGCTGAGGGAACACGAGCTGAGTGTCTCTGTGAAATGTAAAAGCCTGCAACTATGACAAGGGAAAAAGGTTTAAATCTGAGCAAATGACATCCGCTCAGGATACAGTTGCGGTAGAAAGGAATGCTAATGTGCACATACACATGTGAGCCACACGCTGCTTGAAGTTGCATCTTCGACTGCACACAGTCACAGATTGGACTCAAGGTCACAGATTCCCTCGTATCACTGCCAAGACGACACTTTTACTTCTTCTCCTCTCCTCTCTGTAGTTTCATGGAGCTGCACTGCACATTCACTTCATCCATTAAAAGTGACTTCAGTGGAATAATTAGGACATATTCATGAGTTGCTTTCCCTTTCTGAACTGAAGAGAAGAATGTGTGTGTGTGCAGCTAAGCTCCACCTGGGAGGGATTCAAGTTAAACTAAAGCCCTACGACACATGCAAACAATGAATGATGCTGGAATAAGACAATTGCTGCAAGATGTCAAAGCAGAACTTGCATGTTAATTGACTGCAGTTTGAAAGAACTGAAGGGAATTTAAGAATGAGACGACACGTCAACAAACATATCTAATGAATGCGGGTACAAGGACGGATAATAGGCAGAGGGAGATGGAAGCCAGGGGCGCTGAGCGGGCAAGCGAGCGGGCGAGGAGGGAGGGAGGGAGGGAGGAGTCACACTTGCATGTTCCTCTGGAGATGAATCAAAGAAATCTCAGCCTCAGAGGATTGTGGAGAAGGAGTCTCATCGCAATAACAAAGCTGTTCAAAGTCAAAGAGGGTCGTTAAAAGGAAACGAGGGAAAAGGGAACAGAGGCCAACAGGGCGCCTGCATGACAACGTGTCTATTAACACGAGGCTAAATATAACAGAGAATCTTCTTTCTGTTTACCAGTCTAATGTCCCGCATATTGAGTCAGACATCATGGTTTCATACACGCACACGCTACGGATACACTCTGAAATGAAATGATGATTGCATGATTCCCAGAGGAGGGGAGGGGGGAGGGCGGGGGTAAAACATGCAGCGTATCACTGCTCATCATCAGGCACCAGCATGCTTGTTAAGCTGACACAACAGCTGCAGCTGCCATGACAACAGGTGAATTTGCAGGAATCCCATTGGACAGCAGCCACAGTGAAAGCAGCCAGTGTTCCCACCGCCGCTTACATAAAGCCACAGGTGCTCCTCACACACACACACACACACACACACACACACACACACACACACGTACAGTATGTTTTCCATCACCTCAGCTCATTTCACACGTTTCCTACAGAGGCATTAATGTGTGTGTGACCTAAACATGACCATATACGAGCAAACACACTCAGGCTCGCCTCAATCCTCTGGAGAAGGCAACAGGGCAGCAAAGGGCCGCGCTACAACCATCCCACTAGGGATCCATGGGGACAAATGTTTAAAAACAAAAAAAGAGAAAGGATTTGAGTTTGAAGTCAAATTTAATCCAGAGCTTTGGCAGTTGTGTAATAACATCATCGAAACTGGAAGAGAAACAAAAGCACACCCGCTTTAGTGGACACACACCCTGAAACCCAGGAAACAAAATACAAGCAAATAAAGGGAGAAAAGGTGTTTTACGTCCCTAAAAGTTTGAAAAGTTTGTTATTAATAAATGTGCTTTGGCAGAGCTGAAGAACAAGGACATTCTTTAAACAATACAGGACAAACATTCAACTGGGGAGGAAAAAAGGTTTCAACTCAAAACTTCTTTTTCCAGGTCAGAAACGTCGCCACCAAGTCCAAATAGTGCCAAAAGCTTGTGGCCTGCTTGGTGTCATACAACTTTGCTCTGTGACCACAGGTATAAAAACACTGTGTGTGTCCCACAGAGCACCCAGAGGTGCTGAGTGAGACATGAAGCAGGTCAGGTTAACTCTTCTGCTCTAGCTCAGCTCGGCGCAGCGTTCTGGACCTGAGGCCGCAGGTGTGTTCTCTGCACTCAGACGTAAAGAGTGTGTCGTCACATCAGTGGAAGCGGCAAGTCTTAGCTGGATTGCGTCGCCGACAAGTGTGTAAATCTGAAACAAATGTGAATTTTTGGAACTCTAAAGCTTCAATAAAGGGAACAGCAAGTGCCTGCAAAGCTTCATCAGATGATGTATTGGGTTTTGCTAGATTTAAGAAGCTTCTGCGCGGGTGTGAGCATAAAGACATAGGGCGGAGGCTCCAAGTAGAAATTAATGGAGCTTAAAGAGCGAACCGCAGAACTATCAAAGACCTTTCGATTGAATGTGATGTCCAGGATTATTGGGATGGAGAGGGGAAATCAAATGCAGATTTAGTCTCAAATGTGGAAAATGGACGAGTGAGTTAAAAGTGAGAGGTTTAACTTTGACATGTGTTGAAGCCTTAACTCCTAAAACTTGATCTTGATGATTGCAAATGTACGATTATAGGGAAAATGGGGGCTCCACCATCAGGGCGTGTGTGTGTGTGTGTGTGCATGACACGCCGACACTCTCTGTCCCAACCTCTACAGGGACAAAGGATTTTAAAAGTGCAGCTCTGAGGCCTGGACCCAGACAAGCGTGTCAGCACATGGATCCCACGTTTACACTTGGACTTTTGACCTCGCTGGTGCGTTAAATAAGAGACAGCAGCGTATCCACTTGGTCTCTTATTACATATTAGCTGTGATTCATAAGTTTACCCTCTTCTGTAATCAATTAGGACCAGCTCAGCATCAGGGAATCTCATGACCGATCCGGATGGAATGAAAGTTGAGCCGAGCGGTGGAACCTTCTCATGGCAGCGCCTCCCCTCTTAGAGATGTGATCAATTTAACCATTGTGTCATATTTTGTACGGAAGCCAGCATCTGTTGCTCCGGTCAAGACTCCAGATCAACCCCAGGGTCTCTACACGAACGATCCCGCCACGATCCAGGCAGACAGCATGTCACAGCATAAATATTTTACTGTTTCAAATCACGGACACACACACACACACCTCCCAAACCCGCCTGCATGCCAAAGACTCACCCTGCGGAAAGACACCACGTAGAATGTGTCGGCACGACGATTGATCTCGTCGAAGAAGTCGCTGTAGGTGCGATGTGGAGCGTAGTACACCTGCAGCTCCCGGCCAGGACTCCTGCTGGGAGGCGGAGGCGGAGGGGGGGGGGGGTTTCGGATTACTTCAATGTTTCAAAACTGATAAGGAGATACAGATTTATTTATTCAAGCCGCTGACTGAAAGAACGGTGTGCCAATAAATCAGAATTATTATGTTGGCCTGTTTCATCCATAAAACCTCAAATGTTGCAACAGGATGATTTATTAACATTTCATCTCGTTAGAGAGAGGAGGAGGAGGAGGAGGAGGAGGAAGAGGTCACCCAAATCAGATGGGAGCAAATAGTTGCGTCTTAGTCAAGTCCACTTTGGTCATGAAGCAGGTCTGTAGAGGCAGAGAGGCTTTGGCAGCCTGCTGATAACACTGAGCTGTCATGGTGACATGTTTACACAGGGAGGAGGTCAGAGACAAGAGGGGAGAGGAATTTTTCACATTTTCAGCTTTAGGGTCGGGCTCTCTAACGGTTTCATCAGACTGATCTAAACTCTAATATGTGGTCTGGACCGTGCACAGGGGGAGGGGGGAACGCAAAGTGTTTGGTATTCAGGCAAGTTTGCTTCAAAGAAGTCTGTTAAAATTAGCTTCTACTTAAAACTACACCAAATGAAAATAATAGGAATAAAAATGTGTGAGTGTGACAGCATTCCTTTACTTACTTTTCCTCAGTGGTTGCAACGTACTCGGCTCTGAAAAGCTCGGCCCTCTCAGCGCTCTCCACAATGGCTGCTTCCTGATCCTCCGGCTTCGGTGTGGAGGGATGAAAGGAAGGAGAGAGGGAAGGAGGGAAGGAGAGAGGGAGGGAGGGATGTTTATTTACTTTAACTATCCGTAATATACAGCAGACTAAACTTCATGAAACAATACAAAGTTACACACAGACTCATACGCAGAGGACAAACACACACACACATCGCAAACCCAAAGCTTTTCCCAGAGAAACAGCATTTACCTCAGATCGCTCTCATTACCTTCAAAGCCATAAAAAGTATTTGAGCCATTAAACAATATCTCAAATGTGAGCACATGTACTATTATTTAACTGGGTAGAAGTGCTGGACTCACTGTGACACAGATAAAAATAACTAATGGGAGAATGAAAGCGGGGTTCTAATCCTACAGCTCGGCTCTTTACTGCTGTTTACGTCCTCTCCTCGGGGCTGCAGGACTTAAATGCAGGCCAATAAAGAGAAATGAGAGGCGGAGGGAGAGTGAATGTGTGAGGAGAGAGAGAGACGCTGCTGACGGGAGCTTTGCTTTAACAAACAATTACCAACACCACATCGTGCCAGATTATTATGGCCTCACAAGCATTAAGTGGACGCTTTACATGCTTGTGTTCTGTAATGTTAAGTGCTGAACGTTATGATGTTAGTTTACACTGTGAGCAATAAACTTGTTTCCTGGATGTCGTGACTCACCATGATGGTCCTGCTGGGTTTGTGGTTGCTGTTACTCGTACGCCTGGACTTTGTCTGCTCCACTTCATGACGGTGGATCCAACCCCTCAACTCGTGAGCCAACCTGTCAATCAAGGTGACATACATCAGACACTTGCACATAAGACACATAAAGGACGTGAAGAGACTCATCGATAAGCTCATTACTGACTCTATACACTTGGTCTTGTTGATGGGAGGCTGGCAGGCTTCAGGCCGCCTGAAGAAGAGGGGATCCTTCACCACCATCAGGGCCTTGTCCTCTGAGCTGGAACAGAGGGGAGAGAGCACAGAGGACGATAAGGAAACAGAAGAAAAGACGATGAGACATTTACGAGGTTGTTCTCACACTCCAAAATGTTTGAAAGAATTTCAAATAGCATTCTGTTTAAAAACTCTTTCCACATGTTGTGAATATGCTCTGAATGCAAACCAGGAGCCAGAACGGCTGCCTGCCCTTTAATCTAGGTGAAACTCTCCGCGGTGAGCTGGGTAACAGGAAGCTGAGCAGAGCCAAAGAAGAACCAGCACAGCTTCAATATGGGATCCATTACATCGCTGTTGAGTTTCACTGGATAATAATAAAATGTATTCCTGACACGACATGTCCACACACTCCTGCTCAGAAAGCCCCTGAACACGACGTCATGGAGACTAGCCAGCAGGTCACACACACACTTATGGACACTGACAGAACACAAACAGAGCCGTGACCTCAGGGTGGGCGTCTGACGTTCACCTTCCTCCTCAGACGTGAGCCAATGTGATTTAAACGACACAGGGTTGGAGCTCGCTGAGTGTATGATTATGTAGGTGGAGGTGATGATGTAGACTGTCCACTGTCAGAGCCCACCTGCAGGGGCCCCCAATGTGAAAATGTCTGACACCGACACAATACCTCCCCCCGGGCCCCCCTGATGGCGGCCAACACACACCGGTCTGTAAACATTCTGGAATTGGTTCCGCGAGACAGAACATGTCAGAGCAAAGGGAGCGGATCATAACTTTAACTGAAGGGGCCGTATAACACACACACACACAGACACACACACACTGACAGACTCACAGATTAGGTTGCATGGCCCCGTCCTCTCCGCTGTGTTTGGTTGTGTCACCCCTCCTGTAAAGGCTAATGTGTTCCTTCCTGCCTGCTCTGCTTTAATGGCGCTGGGTAACTGGATACTACAGGTGAATGGTTTGCATTAACATGTGACCCGTGATCTGACACAACACAGGCTGGCAGTGCCATGGAGACGCCACACACTCTGACTGCCGTGCAAAACAACACGGTTTAGGGGGGGTGCAGGCAGGAATGTTTTTCATGCAATTTACAACTGACTGGTGGCCCACGAGTGTGTTAAGGATAAGACGTATAAATAAGGTTTAGAAAAGCAAACTGTAGCCGCTCATATGTACCTGCATGTCAAACAAAGCCTGACCTCCTTGTTTGTTAAAGCGCGCTGGCCGGTGTGCGAGGCCTGGAGGCTGTCCAGAGGCAGACATTAGGCTCAGGCTTGTAATCTCCCGCCGCCGCACATGTTTACACGTGCCGCAGTGAGGTGTAGCGGCGAGGGACTGAGCCCGGGCGCAGGTGCATCCTGGCGGGCTGATAGTGTTTGCTACATGGGGGCCGGAGGGTTGAGCTCGTTACCTTAGGGGCATCTCAGGGGGGCCGACGCTGAGGGTCTCGGGGCCCGGCGCCACCGCTTCGGTCTCCGCCTCCGGGGAGAAACCCAGCAGGTGCCTGCCACTGTGCGCTATGGAGGCGAGGCTGGGGTCTGAGCCGGGGCGGCCCTGGAACGGACTGTGGAGACAGAAGGCAGGGGTGAGCAAGGCAGCAGCTTGGCAGAGTTATAGAGACTTGGGATGAAGAAATACGAGGAAAATCTGCGGTCCGATCTAGACTGTGAAACTCAAAACACACACACACATGCACACACACAAGCACAAACATACACAATTCCCTTTCAGCAGTGTTATTACACCGGGTGGCGTTTTCATTTCAAAAGGGATCAGACCTCAAAGCTGGCATATTTTACATTCCAAAGGGGAGCCCCACCACACACACACACACACACACACACACACACACACACACACACACACACACACACACACACACACACACACACACACACACACACACACACACACACACACACACACACACACACACACACACACACACACACACACACACACACACACGGGGTCTGATGCAAGTCATTCCTGTTTATAAAAAGCTCTTAAAAAGCAAATCTCCCATTTCCAGCTCAGAGAACGAGCTCATTATCAGAGCCGGTCCAAACTGATCATCTCATACGTGTGCAGAATGTTATTACCAAGACAAAACACACATTTTTAATAACACCACAGCTTTTTAGGTGGACTTCATTTTGCAGGATTACGCAATCCTCCCTCCCGTCTGCACGTTGGCTGTTTCCCCCTGTGCAGTCTTACATTACCTACTTTCATTTGTCACATTTGTTCATATTATAGGTTGTTTTGGGACTCATCCAACAATGAGTCATCTTAAATCCGAAACACAAGACCAACAACATCAGAAGACTAAACCAAACAATGAGAGAAAAGTACTTAAGATGTTGCACAAATGAAAGTTGAACTGTGTATTTCTTCACTCAGATGATCTGTGTGGAAACGGAGCTTTAGTTAGACATGGAGCGTCAAACTGAACATGTGCTTACTTCATTGGTCCAATGTTGAGTACCAGGAACACCAGGACCGCCATGACACACACCGCCCGCCTCTTAGGAGCCGTAGTCTTCAGTACTGTGTTCTGCAGGACAGAGGAGGCCATTACCTGACGTCACGCACTCCACAGCTCAGACAGTGCGTTAGCGGTGTGGCTGTAGCCTCTCACCTCAGTCAGCATGCCTTCCAACTGTCTCTTCAGGTGGCCGTTCTCGTTCTTCAGCGCTTCGTTCTCGGACAACGCCATCTTCAGGCGGACCTCCAGGGAGAGCAGGTACTCTTTCTTCTTTTTCCGAGAGAGCGACGCCGATTCCCGGTTCTTAATCATGCGCTGCTGCCGCTGGGAAATCTTTGACTGAAGGCAGAACGAGAGAGAGAGAGAGGAAGAATAATTAAGTAATTAAGGAGAGCTATTATTTATGTCAAATACCTTGCTGCGTTGCATTTACAGCACATGTAGTACAGTCAGTCTTGTCCTGTATGCTTGTGTGTACTTATTGCCATTTTATTCCACATCAGTGCTCCAGCATCAGTGCTTTCTTTATCCTGTGCTTTCCACAACAACTCCCACTCACTCATACAGGACGAGTGTTGTACAGTGAACACCACTGAGGGCGCGCAACAGCTGATACAACAGGAGAGCTGTGACAAGGGAGTAATCTGAAAAGAGGAGGGGCCCCTGAAGGAGGAACGAGTGTGAGAGAAGTGTGACAAAGAGAGATGGTGGAGTGGAGTGGAGCGGAGCGTGAGGCCAGATGTGCCCCGTGCCTGTCACAGGGTAAATAAAGAACCTGAGTGCACATGATCAAACCTACGCTTCAAAATGTTTACGCTCACATCCTGCACAAGGTCAAAAGGTCACTCGCCAAGGTGGAATGCGAGAGAGAGAGAGAGAGAGAGAGAGGGAAGCTGCAGCGCTGAAAAGGCCGTGTTTACACAGTGTGTCATTCTATCTGCCTCACACACACAAAACCTGGGGCTCTACACACGCTAGAGGCCTTGAGGTAAACCAAACCTTCACCCATAGTTAATTAGTGTAATTGGGGCTCTACACACTCAACTTCATTTGTAAATAAATAGAGGATTTGTATCCTTTTACCACTTAAGATTCACTTGATTTATTTATGGAGGGATTTGTTACAAATGAAGACGACCAAAGCAAAAAAGAGGAAAGGAAAACAAATCATTCAGATGAACTTATACATGTGGAGGTAAACAAATTAATCCCCTCCCCGCTCACACACACACAGGGTGAAATCTGAAACCAAACCTCTGCACACCTATTTGAACATAACTCAACACAAACTAATAAAACCGTGAAATCAGGCGAGCACCTTCTGTGTGCATCCGGCCCCCAGCTCCCCATCAAAGGGCCTTCCCCCAAACACAAACACTCCTCCTTTGAGAGTAAAGCCCCTAAAGCTCCTGGGCCTAATAGCCCTGTTGGTGATTAAGTTAGTATTTGGATCCTTGTATTTGTGTTCTGTCTCCTGAGAAACATCTCTGTCTCCCAGCTCAGATCTGGGAGCTGTGCCACCGGCCGGAGCCTGGGAAAGCTGTAAGTAAGCAGTTACCAGGGAGAGGAAGAGTGCGGGAACTTCACATCAGCACAACAATGAGGCTGAGGGGAAAAATGTGGGGCGTGGGGAGGAGGGGGGGAACAAAAATGGCAAAGTGGCATTTCTCCCTCTTCAGGCAAGGAACCACATTTGAATGGGGAGAAGAGAATAGAGCCCCTGGTGTTAAAGCTGTGGATGGGAAAAGTCAATGCCGGGCGCTCTCCTCCAGGTAAACATGGCGGCAAGGTGACCGTGAGGCAGCGAGGTCACCTGGCATCAACACAACTGCACCAGGAGACGCCAGATGCTGCTGCGCCACACAGCCGGGCGTGAGAGTTGTATGAATGAGCAGCAGGGTGTTGCTGTATTCAAAGGATGAACCACAGGAAAGGAATAAGATGTGTCATTTGGCACCCAGAGGAGTAAACGCTGGAGGCGGTGTGAGATGTGAGCTTTACTCCGTCCAAAGGGGAGGGAGGAGCTTCACTTCACAAGCTGAGGTGGAAATGTCTCCTGATTTCATGGGAGGTAATAAACACACGTGTAAGACCGAGCTGTTTCCATTCTGGCCTTGTAAGTCGCTTGCCTGCATTAAAATTGACAGTCTTGTGTTCGATGATGTAATGTGTAACGATTGCGCGTTAAACAATCAGATTACCTAAGGCTGGATCTGACAGGCAGATGTTTAATGTTCTATTTCACTGAAGCTGTGGGACTTCACCACAGAACTGAACAAGAGAAAGCGTCTGACAAAGAGGAAGCCAGAAACAAAAAGTATCATCTTCTTCTCTCTGGCTGTGAGAGTGTGAGTGTGTGCTGCGTACAAACTCTCTCCTGGACGTTCAGCAGCTGCTGTGCTGACTGGGGCCCAGCAGCATTACACCATGCTTTCTTAGGGTCCCCTCCACTCGGGGAGATTTGTCGAGGCGTGCTCTTCTCCGCTGAGCTGCGTTGGTGCACATGTGGCTAAATCCCCGGCTGCCTGCATGTGTGTGTGTGTGTATGCGTGTGTGAGCCCGTTACGCAACAGCGAGGCCGATCCCCGATGGCTGTTTACAGCTGTCACAAACCCTCCTTTCTGCACAACACCTGTCTCTAATATGTAATCATTAGCGGCTGTTTAACACCCGGGTTTAGCGTGTAGCGTGACTACGGCGTGAACGGGCAGCGTGTGCTTACCAAAATGTGACATACAGTAGATGTAGAACGCAGTTAACACCTGGCAGAGGCTCGCCATCTTTAACAGGCTGTTTAAACACCCACCCACCCCACTAACTCACAACCACTGTGCTGCAGCCAAACCACACACAACTTATAAATTGAGCACAGCTGCGGTGAGTCTCACACACACACACACACACACACAAAGCATGATATAGCTGAGGAGCTTCTTGGTGGGCCAAAGGAAGCGCTGTAAAGATGTCAGGTCAGCACATCTTGACTAGAGCGCCACAGCTGATCGACAAACACAAAGGTGCAAGTATCATACACACACACACACTGATGCACCGCTGCAGCCTTGTTTAGTGCCTATACTGTGCTTTCTTGGCGGAGGTGTCAGCTGTAAACAAAAACCATAACAAACTCCCTCCCTAACAAGTAGCGCACACGATCCCTCCCCTTTAATCGCCTATTGTAAACTTTATTGACACGGTCGGCTCTACAAATGGCAGCGAGGCAGCGTGTTTGTTTTAGGCCTCTGGGGCTTGGAATTCCTGGAAGCAACCCACGGTCTGGCACCGAACACGCTCGCTCCAGCCGTGATTATGCCCATGATAATTAAACAAGTTCCTCCCGGCCTTGTTAGGAGGGGTGGACTATTTTTACAGCCTGGGGTCGAGCATAACACGGAATACTGGGGAGAAATTGCTTGGGGTTAATTATGAAGGGAAATATAAACATAGTTAATGTCAACACAAACTGAGTCACCTGCTATAAGAGGACATCCTGATATTATGTGATGACTCATGCCTTTAGGTGAAGCATGGGAAGCTGGAGCCTTCATTTATTCTCTGGTTCCCAGTGTAATGGCAGAAATCAGCGCGGATGATTGAGGTGACACAAATGTCGCCCATATGTTTCAGTGTGATTACCCGGGGGAGCCATATGTCCAACTGTGCATATTTGTAACTCCGCTGCCACGTCAACGCGAGGGAGAGCCGGCGAGCGAGACGCGGCGAACACGGGAAGAAGTGCTGCTCGCAAAAAAAATGAACAAAACAAACAGAGAAGGCGAGAGCATGTTTCTCAACTCATTAAAGGTCAGGAAGGACCGCGCTGTCGGGGAGCGTCGTGGCGGAGAGCAAAGCTTGAAACAACACGCAGACGTTTGCTCAAAGGCACGGCGTCTCTGCAGGCTTTTTATGCGATGGATCACAAAGGCCGAGTGTTGGGATAGAAGTGGTTTGGGGCAAAGAAGACGAGTGAATCAGAAACAAACGCCTACAAAGTGGCTCCAGGTTTCTAACACAGTGTAACTCAGCCAAAACAAGACCAGCATGCACAACCATGGGAGCTCTGACTGAGAAACCACAAGCTTCTACCATAAACAAAGGAGACTGGAATCCAGTTTGCTTCACGTTACAAGATTCCCTACAAGCTGTTGTGTGAGAACGTAAGAGTCCAACACACAGATCCAAGAGAGGCGAGTGTGTGAGACGGACAAATAGCAAAGGTCAGAAGGCTGTGTGTATGGCTCACACGTTTCTGTGTGTGTGTGTGTGTATCCATCTACTGCAGCTGTCCTTACATCACCCTGGAAGTTCCCGCCCTTTGTCATCCGCATGGCGAAGAAGTCCTTTTATGCTGCCGTCCAACACTGAACAACAATTACATAATGTGTCTGTCTGTCCAATAAACTCTGAAACCCCGAAACCTGCAAACCAAGCAGCGGCCAGTAATCATCGTGTAAGGAACGCTGCTGCGGCTCCATGAGAGCTTTGTCAGTGATGACATCATTGAACAAGCTTGATTTGATTTGATTTTGGGTTTTTTTGAACATTTAAACCAGATGCCAGTCTTACAACAGGGCCTAATAATGGAAAACACACAGAAATGACATAAAAAAGTCAACTCTATTACGCTTTCATGGTCTTAAACGTAAAAATGGACGCAGTGTTTAACAAATTAATCATCTAATGTGATAAAAACACAAACATTTCACTCCGTTTGGCTTTAAAGTTCTGTGTACGTTCTTTAGAAACTTTGTCTGTTGTGGATCGGTTCTGAACAAAACACTGCTTGTTCAGCAAATCTTCTATTTGCATGTCGCTCAACTTAGCATTACGTCATCTTAGGAGGCAGTAGCTCAGTGGGTAGAGCTTCCGCTTGGGAACCGGAGGGTCGCCGGTTTGAGCCCCTGCCGAGGTGCCCCTGAGCAAGGCACCGAACCCTCAATTGCTCCCCCCTCTGCAAAGGGTGGTAATGTAATGTAAGTCGCTTTGGATAAAAGCGTCTGCCAAATGCTCGTAATGTAATGTAATGTAATGTTAACCTTAACATTTCTTTTTCTCCGATTATGTTAGGTTCTGCCCTCCAAATAAAATCTTTGTTTGTATTTGCTCATCTGGTGCTATTAGGTGGCTTTAGAAGAGAGCAGCCACGTTGCATGGTGAGGTGATGTAAGCTTTACAGAGTGACAGGATGGCGTGAGCTGCTTTCCTTCTGCGTGGAAAAACAGCATCACACTCTAAATAACAGCAAGTGAAGTTTGTTTTCATAATGATCCATAATCTCAAGTTAATGGCTCGTGAAACAAAATAATTAAAATAGGGTAAGATGACTAAATGTACATTGGGCCGGATCCAGTCTGAGCGTTGAGCGTGTCGATCACAGCGTCATAGTTAGAAAGCGGGAAATCACACACACTCGCACACACCCATAAGACCGATCTTTGGCACCGTTCAGCAGTTCAGCCTCCTGTGCTCCCTCGCCATATATTTTGGTCCTCACAAGATGCCAACAAGTGAAGAAGACTGCCTACCAGCCTCACTGCTCATAGGAAGTGAGGAAGAGTAGGCAGTGCTGAAACCAATCAAGATCAGAGCCCCCTGAGAGAATGTCCACCACTGACAGAGACTTTCATTTCCGTCTTACATTTCATTTGCATAATTTCCACCATTATACTTTTCTTTCTCTTTCTGCACTCCTGAGCTCAGTCGGCAGTGAATAACAAAGACTCAGAGGACTCACGTCATCGTCTGAGGAAGAGGCTCGGAGTGAGACCACCGTCGCGGCCGGGGTGGGGACGGGGACGGGCCTGTCCTGGCTCAGGGTTGGCATGACGACCACATTGCCTGTGACACCCTGCGCTGCCTGGATCTGCAGCACCTGGCTGGGCTGAGACAGCACTATGTGGCGTCCTGAGGAAGAGACACAACACACACACACACACACACACACACACACACACACAGGCTCAAATTACAGGGCTCAGCTGTATGATTATTATTGACTAAGGGTCTGTGTGTGTGTGTGTGTGTGTGTGTGTGTGTGCTTCTCAAGTCTAAAGTTTGTCTTATCAACTCAACCAAACCCATTCTAGCTTGTATCCTAACCTCCCTGTGGGTCCCTGGTGTGTGAGGCTGCAGATGGCCCGGCTCTGTCCGGCCCCTTGAACCTCTTTCACCTCTGCTGACCTGCGTTAACCCCTCCACTTTACTGGGACTGTGTTAAACTACAGGTGGAAAACATGTTTGCTGTCTTGACATGTGGTCTTAAACCTTCCACATTCCCAACTGTAAGGCGTGTGTGTGTGTGTGTGTGTGTGTGTGTGTGTGTGTGTGTGTGTGTGTGTGTGTGTGTGTGTGTGTGTGTGTGTGTTTTATGTGGATGCAAACTTATAAAAATGCATCTATACCTACACTTGATCCTTTTGCTTGTAGTGCAAAATCTCAATCAAAACACAATGTAGTCCTTGTTTATAAATGTCCTCTGATGGAGGAAATGGCCAGAGATTAGTCCTCCCTCAGGAAGAGTGTGTCTGGTACGTCTGTGCCAAACGAGCCCCGCAGCCTTCTCCTCAAACACTAAACGACCTGTCACCGCGTATTGTGTATTGAAGTGTTAGCCCGTCATGCTAATTAATGTGCGGCTCTGCCAACACTTTGTCTTGCGCGCCCGCACTGACCATCTGTATAAAGAACTCACCAGGATGAAAGTCACCATAAATTACAAGCTTGGGGAAAACCTGTCATCCTGTCTGTTCTTCAGAAACACACAACCAGCCTGCTTAAGACTTAAAGACTAAACAGAATGTCTACTTCTACTTTCTCTCCTCCTGATGTGTGTTTGGCACATTGGCCAACACTGCACAGGCCGGCCTCACATGTGTGTCTGGGGTCCTACAGTTGGACGTGTTGTCCCTCGCTAGCCTCGCTGCCAGGGGAGGCCAAGTTCAGATTCAAGTCTAAAAAGGTCACTCAGTCCGCCCACTCGGGTCCCAGAACATGAGGAGTGTTTACACTGGCCTGAGTTCTGCTGGAGACACGCTGACGCTGACACTGACTTTAATGCACAACACACACACACAGATTTGAAGATCTGATTTACTGTTGCCTAACCACTAACCAGCTCTCAGGACATAAGTGACTAAGTAGGAAAACCTTGAGGTTAGAGCACCACCTGCTGGCCAACACACACACACAAATTCTCAGCTGGAGATTGAACTAAACTCATCAGAAACAAAACAGAAAAAGTCCTCACAACAAATTTGTAAATCCAAAACTACTAACTAACTCACTAACACATGACTAAGTCCTCTCACATTCCTCTATGATCAGTTGACATGTCTGATGCAACATTGTAGGATATGAAGCCATGTGCTGCAGTGTGAGCTCTGACCTGCAGTGGGTGCTGGTTGGATGCTGATGGGAGCTGGTTTGCCCAAAGGCAGCACGGTGGTCTGCAGGGGCTGGATGATGATGGTCTTGGTTTGCAGGGGCGGGGCTGCGTGGGCCAGGGGCACGGCTGTGAGCACGGGCCTGGGCTGGATGGAGACCTTAGGGCCGAGCTGGATCGGCCTCTTCGCAGGCTGGGGGGGTCTGGCTGTTGTGTGTGTGTGTGTAAGGGGGGGGGGCACCCCAGAAGAGAAGAGAAGATGATTAATAGTTGGACATGTGTTTGTTATGGGAAAATATTTGCATTTACAATTACAGATCATTCAAACAGTTGAATGAATAAAGAGGACACATGTTTGTGGAGGCTTCCTTACCTCGTGGGGTGTGGCCGGGCCTCTTTGAGGCTTTCTTCACTGGGGAAGGGATCTCTGAGAAGCCGCTGGACTGCGAGCAGAGCGAGACGGGAGAGGGCAGAGACTGAGGAGACAGGGCCTCATCCTGGAGGGGGAGCAGAAAAGGCTTAGGCTCAGGATTCAATGGACATTTGTTATTTGTTATCTTACTGCAAGTGTTTCTAACTGTAAGAGAGTGAATAAAAGAGCAAATTCAGTTTATATAATATGTATTCTTCTTTGTATATAAATTGATCGTTATTTGTTTCATTTGACATTTCTCATTTCCTTTGTTTGGCATAGACCTCTAAATGGTGCACTGTGCCTTTAAGACACACTGACAGGTCTGAGGCCTGAGATGATGAGTTACAATTTCATGAGTTACCTCGTCGTGCAGAAAGAAAAACGTAACTCTGTAACGTCTTACACCACACATAATTGCCTTCTCTATTCTTAACAGGATCAGAATGCGTTCATTCAGGTTTGTTTAGCTCAGTTCTTTACAGAATTCTGTGTCATTCAGAACACTTCATGATGAATGAGTAAGAACAGTAATGACACCTCTCCCTCTGTATTTAGCAGGAATCTCCTCCTACAGACATTAACTGCATTGTTAAGTGTTGCCTATTCCAGCTGATAGGGCCGATGAGATAGACTAAACTAATATAGAAACAAGGCTGGGCTGAGGCTCTGCTGCTGTAGGGAGGTGCAGTAGGACGGTGAGGGTGCGCTTGTTTGCAGCTCCATAAGTCATCCAGAACAATGAGACAAGTTTGCCTTTAAAAAAAGAAGGTGGCCTTCTAGCCAAGGTGAAGCTGCTGAAGCCACATGTATTCACTCATTGTGCACCGAGGCGCAGCAGATAAAAGTGCCTTTATGCATATTGCATTTATTATATGGATCAAATGTCCTTCACAGAGGACAAACGTGTCCTTGGATTCGGTCAGGTAGTTACACTTAACAGACAAACGTGTGCAGGGTGTGTGTGTGTGTGTGTGTGTATGTGTGTGTGTGTGTGTGTTGGGGCCAGACAGAGATGTAACCCTTGTCCTTATTTTGACACGTTGTGAAAATATCTGCCTGCTAAATTATGCTAATGTGGCTTAAGTTGTCAGCACCTTTTTTGAACAGGGGAGCGGCCGTGCGGTGAGACAGACAGCAAATGATTAGCTTGACAAGGTGTTTAAGGCGTTTGTTAATAAGTGTCTCAGGTGTGTGTGTGTGTGTGGGTGTGTGTGTGTGTGTGTGTGTGTGTGTGTGTGTGTGTATGTGAGTCCAAAGGCAAAGAGCAGCTGTCAATTTATGGAGACCATCTGGAAGAGGCATTCGTTTGTTTGTATTTGTTTGTATTTGTTCCAAACGTGCATCATCATGGATTCATGCGAACATGCAACCGTCTGAACAGAGCTCATTTCAATACCCTGCAGGGATAAAAGAAGACATTTGCATGGGAAATCTTAGTCAAATAGACGCGGGGCTGCACAGCGTTGACTTACTGGTAAGGAGTACGGGGAGAGGGCTTCCACTGAGCCAGGAGACGGGACGGAGCTCAGAGTGTGGGCAGGTGACAGAGAGTCCACACTCACCTCACCATCTGGAAGGACAAGGACACATAAGAACGTCTGGTGGTGTATACGCAAGCCTGCCAGCAGGGGGCCAGAGTGAGGGAGGAGGAAGAGAGGGGGGGAAACAAGCACCCAGAAAGAGGAAGAAACTAACTAACTTCATGATGACCCAGACATCTTCACTTTGTATTCCCACACTCTTAACTCATGACAAGCATATTCAAATAAGAAAGTTTGTTTATTCTGTCATACTTTTAGTTCCTTTTTGACAGTCTGACAACCAATGACTGCATTAACGCAAATCTATTCCCTAGACAGGATGTAACTGATGCATGCAAAGAGCACTTCCTCAGGGGATTCACCCAGCAACAATGAAACTGCTCCTACAGACTGGGGTAACAGAATACTGGCTGGATGGAGGTTAGACCTTCAGCTCAGCTCACATTTCCCCTCAAAGAATCTCCAGCAGCCACACCTTCCTTCACACATGTGAAGGTATGAATGTGTGGGCGTACCTGTGCAGGGGCTTCTTGTGTCCGCTTCATTCCAGGGAAGGATATCCAGATCAAAGTCCAGGTCAGGAGCCTCACTGGCCTGAGAAACCAAACACGCCGTTATGAAACGTGGGATTATCAAATGGATGCTTTTGCTGTTTTTAAAGGAGCTTTGTGTAATCTGATGTACTGTAGCCTGGGCTCGCATCCAGACATCGCTCGGCACATTGGAGAGGAATAGAATGTGTTTGAATGATTCCACTGTGGTGTTCAGGTTTTATATTTTTATATTTTTATACCAATGGGTCCAAATTAGCACAGATTGACTCAATGCCACAATGCCAGTTTGATTTGATTTTTGTTAAGGGATCATTTGTGTATTTTTCATTCATGTAATTTCTTTAATTATCCTTCATGAAAGAACAGAGACTCACACAGTGGGGCTCTTCTTTATGGCTGTTAGATTGAGTTTAAAGAGGCTGATGTTATGAGTCTAAGGCCCAAGGCCACAAAGCACATTTTTGCGTTTTACAATTTTATTTTCAGATTTTACAACTTAGGCAATTACAACTGTTACAATGTGTCCCTGATGCAATACAACTGTGTGCCTCTTAACCAAATGTACGGGAGTGATTCCAGCATGATTAAGTGCCATTTTAAGACTTTACAGAAGAAATGAGGATTATTACAATAGAATCATCTTAAATGTTCCTAACCTTGTGTAGTGATTAGAGGGAATTGGAGAAATATGCTTATTATATGTCATTGCCTAACCTGAATACTCTTGACCAGTAGCAGCATTTTATCAGTTTATAAACAGATAACAAAAACAAGAACCACAGGTTAAACCTCCCATAATCCATTGAGCGATTTAGCAAACAGCACCAGAGGACGTTGGCTTTGCCAACAACACACACACACGCGCACACACTCCCGCACACACACACACACACACACACACACACACACACACACACACACACACACACACACACACACACACACACACACACACACACACTGCTGCAGTCAACAAGTAGCCAACAGATCTGACATAAACAGCAAGAACAGTAGAGACACCGCACAAACCAAGAACTGTGGGTGAGGAAATTGAGTCTTTTGTGAATTGAATCTTTTCATCCATATTCAATATTCAAGTCCCAAGAATGAAACTAACAGTCTAACTCTTGTATAGCCACTATGGCAGAGACACAGAGCCTCATTCTATTACATGCACCATGATCTATTATTGGATGCTTAATTAGATTCAGCAGACATCTACACAGACTCACAAGAATGAGTATGTGTCACATTAGTCAGGTCAATAACAGCAGTTGCAACTCAAGCTTAAATTCATGTTGTTGAGAAGTGTCCAATACGGCAAAGCTCACTACTGCAACCTCCCCAGTACACTAAGCACCGTGACGACACGTCTGGCTGTACGGACGGTTCTGTTGTCCTTCATCCTATAGAAACACAGAGATGACTTACATATCCAGTGTTCTCCAGGGCCCGGAGAAGCTCATCTGCATCTCCCAGGTTGTCCAACTCATCAAACAGGCTGATGTCTGCAATGAATAACAACAATAAATAAGAAACCCCACACAAAAATGTCTACTGTTACTCTCAAACACACTTCACACAGGGTCTCAACTTCTTTCTCCATCAGCAGAGAACTACAGACTCAGTGGATTCTAATGTTTACTAGATTCAATTTCACAATGCGCATAAAATAAGAGCCTGTATTGTTTTTATTCCATGAAGGATGACTGAGTTCAAAGTGATTAGGTAATACGAAACGTTTACATTTCTCGTTTGTATTACTTATATTACTTATGGCCAACTGATAGTGCATAAGCTCAAATAACACTGTAGCGTTACGTTGTTACGTAACAGCCTACATTCACGGCAAACGGCGCGGTGACCGCTTTAGCTAGAGATGATACAATGTGACGTGTCGTTCAGAAAAACATCCCTGTGGAATATAACTGTGCTATAGTATTGCATCCATACACACAATGTTACGTCATCCCATCGTCTTCAGCTAGCATAACTTCAGCGGCTAACAGGGTCACAACAACGGACACCATTGTGCTACAGAGGACTGAGAAGTTGTTTTTTGTTGAAGGTTACTCGAGTTAAGCAGTCAATAGAATAAGAGAAACTCCATGATTTAAGGGTCTTTGTAGAAAGTAGCAGTGACTCTTACCCCACTCTCCCCCCTGGTCGATGGAGAGGATACCCGTCTCACTCTCCATCATGGGGCAATGCTGTTGATTTTCGACGTCTGACATTAGGTCGGTAGACATTCTCCTTTGAATACATTAGTAAATTAGTTCTGAACACAAAACGGATGTTTACTGACAGCTCCAAACACTAACATCTGTTCATCTTGCTGCTGTTGTACTACGAAACTGAGTGTACTTCCCGTTGCTTGATACACGTCAGGTTGACCGTAAAACTACGGGAGACGCCGAGGGACAAACAAGCTCCGATGTGACGTTAGGTACAGCTGCTGTCACGCGAAAAGGCCGCAGGGTGGCGGTAAAGCGCTAAAGGCGTAAAACCAATAATGTAATGTGTGCACGGCCTGACTGGTGACCTCTGTAAAGGAGGTGCCACAGAGTTCATAACCTTTCTCTGCCTCTCATTCTTTCTCTCTCTCTCTGTGTTGTGGCAGATTTTGCTCCTTCCTCAGCATAGATGTATCTGTTCTTTGTTAAGTCAACAGGCAAACAGTTCTTCTTTTAAACAGTTTAATTACAAAAATGAAATTACAAAGTCAACCGTACCTGTCACTTCCAAAATTGTTTACAACAGTGTCAGACTCTACAGCTACTTAAATAAACAATAGCAATGTCCTCAAACTAACAAATTGATGTCATCAAACGTGATGTCATACATGTACATTACTAAATCTAGTTCATTTGAGCTACATTCAATGTGTGAGATGTGTTGGGCAGTTGCTCACAATTCTATCGACATGTAAAATAGTTGCTCCCCAAAGTCACTAACTTCATGTTGTTGCAGTGAAGAGTCACAATGTGTAATCTTTGTTCTGTTAAATTCTCAATTCTTTAAATATTTATTGCTGCATGATAGATCATATAGAATGTTCTGTTCAAGTTGGCACTGTATTCATCCAATCAGATCTGTACATAGCGCTCATCAGATACACGTGTATGCTGGCTCTGTAACTGCTGCTCACAGGAAGCCTGCACTTAAAGGAACATAACCATAAATATTATTGGTACTGTGGTGAGTGACACTGGTGTTCTAAAAATCAGCAGCAAGTGTACCCGATCTTAATCTTTTGGGCATTTCAGGTTGAAGGGAGATTAACCTGCGGTGGGTTGGTTGAGTCCCTGGTGGATTGGTTCCGGTCCATGCTGAAAGAACAAGCTCACACATTTTTTAAACTCATTACAAAAAGGCAAATACTAACATAAAGGTCAGCCATCTGTTGCCAATTGCCAAACAAACAGCATTAGTATGGCACTTCTTGAAATCCAAGGGAACCTAAAAGAGAAACAAGTCACTCACTCTTCACAGATGTTGAAAGTATAAATCACGTGTCAGCCTTCCATCTCCTATCCTGATGGTAATGATAGTGCATGCTTGCCTGATTAGAATGTGGTGGTAATGGCATGTGTGGTGCCTGAGGCTGCCACAGTTCAGGGCCTATCATGCTGATTGTGTGCAAAGCCCCTCAGACCCAGACACGAATAGGAGCTTAACAGGTTAACTTGATATGTTGGCAGAGTGATTTAGATGAACATCTGTGTTCAAATGGATTTGGGGCTTGGGCTTCTGTTTTCAACTCAACAGATGACTCATATAATTTCAAAACATCAACATTTCCATCAATACATATTACCAGTTGTGCTATTTGTACTTGTTACACCCTTATCTCAAAATATAACTATACCTCAACATATAACTGCAGATATTTTCAACCAAATCAACTATCACAATATATTTGACTGATCTAAAGTGGTTATTTATGGATGCATTTCCTTTCAAGAAATTGGAAGACAATCATTAGTAATATGGACACAACGGTCCATTTAATTCTACTCAGTTAGGACTGTCAAATTAGTTTAAATACTAATATCTCTGAATTGTAATCATTTTTTAAGCCCTCATGATACCAGTTGGGCTACAATGTTACGCCTCATACACTGACAGCTCTATATACCCACCTGATGTTTAGTCACCTATCAACTATAAGATGACTTGTGCAGATTACAGGTAGCTGTGTTCTTTCTCTATTATTATCTGTAGTCATGATGGCTAAACATGATAAAACCTAACTCTACCCTGCACATTAACTAAGGACTGGGGGTGAAATGAGGTAAAACAGCACACAGCAGTCCTTTCAAATCCAATTAAACAAATCTGCTTTTGCTCACAAATCCAGCCACAACAATTATACTTGTTTTGCTGTATTTACTGACTAGAATGTCTGCAGCAAAAACACCAATTTGTTCTTTGAAGAACCTGTGTGACGTGTTTGACCCAATTTTGACTTTTCTTTGCTGTAATTTTGTCAACACAAGTTGTTTATTGTTCTTCTGCAATATCTCTCTCGTGCTTCGTTTTGGCTGCTAGTCACCTTTGAAAGGAAAAGTTAATATTAGTAGGTTAACTTAGCTTAACTTTCTTTAGGTTAAACATCTAATACATCATTTAAATGAAAATGGAGACCCTGAACAATGCTGCTGTTAGAGACAATGACACAAGACAAAGGTCCCACACTGTTGAGATTGTGAAACTAATTAGGCAGTCAAGAGTGGCAACACAAACAACAGCACACAAATTATGCTACTTCTGTGGAACAGAGTATGAAATTAGTACTAATGATCAAAGTGATCAAACACATGTTTGGAAGTATGAGGAAGGCCTGTAAGGGTGAGTTCACACCACAGTTTGGTGGATATACCTGCTAATACTAACCCTGTTAAGACTTTACCAGCTTCAAAAATTGTTTGAGTACAGTGGGGCTGAATTGGCTGAAATGCATCAGAATTATGTTTCAATTCATTACTATCGTGCATGGATGTTTGTGTAGTAGACACGCTTGCATAAGCAGTTTACCTCTCATTCTGCCTTGTAAGTGAGAGAAATGTGTTGGCGAACAACTAACCAAGGAGTGAAAAGCAACAAGAGAGGTGGAGAAGTTTATTATAAGCAAAGAGAGACCCCTTGCAAAAGGGAGTTTGGGCTACATTTCATCTTTTGTGCCCTAGATTGATGACCTATGAGATGGATGATGTTCTGTAGCGCTGTGTGGCATTGTCTTATCCTGGCCGACACAAAAAGGGAGAACACTTATCATCTCAGCCTTATGTATAGAGCAGGGGGCAGGGGTTGTCAGAATGGTGAAGAGGGTCCAAGGGGCTGGGGGGTGGGGGTCTGTCCGAAAAAGCCTGATGGAGATGGGCTAATGACAGCAGAGGCAGATGGAGGGAGCCATCTCCCTTGACGACGCAGCCAGACGCACCATCCCTGAAGCCAGAGAGGGACAGATACAGAACATGAAGGGGAGACATGGGAGCCAGGAAGAGGAGACAGAAAAAAAGACACGTTTGTCGTGTGCATGCTTGCATGTCCCGGCCCATGCATGTATGTGTTTCTGTTCCTTCTTCTGTGAATGTTGTGAAGGCAGACTGTTTGCTGCTCAGTCCTGTGTTGGTCCCAGCTTCACTGTGACTTGCTGGCAGGTGGGCCAGGTTTGTTGGGTTTAGTTTAGGATTAGGTTTGAACACATTGTTTGGAGGGAATGGTGCTGTGAATACAAAGGGATTAACGTAAAGGGCTGCTGCTTTGACTGCGTGTGTGTGCGTGTGTGTGTGTGGATGGAGGGGGGTTGAAGTTGATTGATGGCTTAGATATAGCGAGCAAAATAAAACATTTGCACTGTACTGAGGACAAAACAAATGAATAATCACATGCAAAAGAAAAATCAATAAGATTCAATAACTACAAGGCTAATTTGTGCAAAAATATTATTTGTAGTAGTAACAATAATAACAATAACTAGTACTGTTAATAATAAAAATAATGCAGAAGTAACAAATTGGTTGATTTTAATTTTGGAATTTCCAGTGTGCACCATTCTTGAAGACAAAAACAGCTTTCTCACAGTTCCCACGTTCATCTCCTCGTGCAGTTTGGGGGAAAAAGCCCAACACAAAATCATCTCAATGCCTTGAACCATGTGCCACCATTAGGGCCACACAAAGGGAGATCTGACAAATGACCATTTCAATGTCCCTCTTTGACTTTAATGAATTTATACGTTATCTGGCCCTAATGGAGGTTGTGGTGGAGGGGCTGGCGCGAGGCCATAACAAATGAAAAGCTCTGATTAGTGTAGAATGAGCTGAGAAAAAATGCCATTCATCTTGGTTAGCATCCTCCTGTGCTCTTTTATGGGTCGCTGTTGCAAGGACGGAGGAGCCGGGGGTGCTTGTCCCATTAGCGGGGCAACCAAAGGCCCGCTGAGTGGTCAGCGGCCCGGCGTTGACGGAGCGTCTGCCCGCTCCGCAGTTCAGGCCTGTGAATGCCTCAGTGCGGCTTGACTCCTGAATAACCTTCTGAGGTACCGGGAGCTTCACCCCTGCATGACCCCGCACTCTGAACAGGGGTGTGGGGGGACTCCGGGGGGTACCGAGACCAGGTCCCACTCTCGCAACACGTAAACACGGGAAAGACCCCTCGGGCTCTGTGGGAGGAAGAAGCCGAGTGTTCAGGGATTTTTAGATTTAAGACTTTGCAGGGAGAAGAAATAAAACAATGAGATGAGAGGAGGCTTCGATTAGAGCAACGACGAAGGCTACGAGGAAGAAACTTGGAAGCGTCGTTTTTGCAAATGTGAAATGTAGATTCTTCTCTGAATAGTAAATGTTATATAAATACAGCGTACTATTTATGATGTAGCAGCGAAAATAATCAGAACAGAAAGTATTACTCAGATATAGAATGTTTTACTGTTTAATTATTACTATAATACGAGGTAAAATCACCCAAAGAGGCTGTCCTTTTGTTTATACAAACATCAACACTATCTCCACCAACAACAACAACACACAGATCACAGCACCAATCTGTTTGTCTTTAGGCAGATTATCCTGATTAATACACTGATACAATCAGCATTGTCGCTTTATTCTGAAACCCATCCGTGTGTCTTCTTGCCGTTATTTCGGCCAAAGTAACCTTTTTCTGTGAACATATTGCAACACTGTGTCACGCCGGCAGATGTTTCGTCATGGTCGTGTTGGAGCTTGATATGGACCACTGTTGTCATTGGGAGAAGCCCTGTTTGTCCGCCCCCCTCGCTGGGCCCCCGTGTCGAGCTGCCTGTAGAGTTCAGTCGGGCTGTGAGAGGAATGCGCTGGGATGCGGAGCAGCAGCGACTCTAGGAAATCGACGCTACGACTCTCACAGTATGGACAGCAATGATCCATATCTACACCTCAGTAAGTACACCTCCGTGCTTCCTTTACAGCCCAATCGGACCACTGTCGGACTCAACAAGCGGCTTTGTTTGGACTTAGAGTGCGTTTGTTTCATGGCGTCTTCTTCTCTCCAGTCAGCAAGCTCTGCGCGAAGCGTCCTCGGACTTTAACCACAGACTCTTGTCGGTGAATCCTCTGGTTATGCTCACATGCAGGATCCTAGTCCTTTAACTACTGTGCCGGTTGAAACCAAAACTGCGACCGATGCCGGAGTCAGGTGATCGTGGTTATGCCGGTCAGGCAAGGTCAGAGGTTGGCACTTTAATTGCGCTTATGTAATTTATGGCGCTTGTCGCGCGTCTCTTGCTAAACTGTTTGAGACAGAAACACAATTTATTGGTCTGGAATGGTCTTCAGATCTAAAGATCCGCTCAGCGGAGAGCTGGATCTCGACACAACGAACAAACTTACACCGTGTGCCCGAAGAGACAAGCCAGCAGCCAGAAGACGCGCCCCGGGCTGCGCTCAGGCGAGACTCAGCTCAACGGCAGCTCCATGTGATTCTACCCTGAAAGTATAAGCTTCACTCCGTGTCGATGACTTTGCCCTTGAACGAGCAGAGCGCTAAGCTTTACTCATTTCAGTCATTTTTTATGGCCAAGAATCCAGAGATAAGCGACTCGGGCACGCGTAGGTTTGTTACTAACAAGGAGCAGTTTGCAACATGTTGAATCCATTCTTATCTGTGTGGCTCATGCTGTCGTCAGGCCTTTTCTCTGCTAAACGCTTTAAAACTCCAAATGTGTCGAGTGAAGTTGGAGCCTGAGGCTCTGTGAGCTCTACTGAGTCACACACTATATGCATCATTTATCATGTGATGTTTTTTTCTCCCCTTGAATGATACACACTCATTGTCAGAGCAATGCTGTAGAAATATGGCATCAGCTCCTAAACCACTGTCTTTGTGAGGAAAATGAAATATAATAGTTTGATATTACAAAAAGACAAACGAGTGGGTCTTGGAAGACAAAATTGTGCAGCCTGTTATGTTATCATTAATATCTCGGCACTGTTTGAAAGGGCTAAAATTGTTTCTATAATGAATATGGCTCCCATGGGAAGGGGGAGACATCTGGGTGGGAGAGCATGTAGAGGGAAGCCCAGACTGCAGAGCGTTCCCTCTGGGCTGCAGACTCTTTCTTGTCTGTGTTAAAAGAGATACTCTGATCAAGCCTGCTGCACAGTCATGGATTCCCTGGAGTTTGGACAGTGCCATTGATCTTTTATTAAATACCACACACTGGCCCATGTCTAGTACTAATATGGCAGATGGTTCCCGCCGCTCGCAGAGTAAAAACACACTTAAAGCATTTTGCATTTTCTCTGAAACCATTTCATTTGCATAATTCCCCTTTAAATGTAAGAGTTTAACTTTGACTGTAAGAGAGTTTTGTCATTTAAAGACCTAATGTGCTCTTATCCAGTCTTATCCAGTTGTTCAGTAGTTGTGGTGGGTCGCTATGAAAAACTGCTCATCTCAAAGAATTTCATTAGTATGATCTTTACTGGAGGGTTTAAGTGTTCTTCTGTTGTCTTAATGCGGTTGCAGAGGCTTTGTTCCTGGCTTGACAACAGTCAAATACAAAGAAAACATCACCTATCGACAACTTCCAAGTCCTGCCCATGAGCAAGTATCATTTGAACCCATGACAAGGTGAATGATCCTTATCTCTTAATGCATTTACAGCACCAACGCTGACAGGGACAGTCTGGAAACGTTGCAGAATAAAAGCACAAACACAGAAGGAGTGTTGCAAGTTGGCCTGTTTTTGTGTCGTGTTGGCTCGTGACTGATTGAATAGTTTAATACCAACAAACCATAACACCAACACGGCAGATAAATATGTCAGTAAGAAACCGTCATTTCCTGAATGTGTGTTTATCGTTCTAAAATGAATTGGCACCTTTTGGAATCTGTCGTGTGTGTGTGGCCGGGGCAAAGCGGAGCAGTGTGAAGTCGAAAATGGTTCTGGTGATTATGTGTGGATTGTTTGATTGCTTCATTCAGTATCTCTCTTTCCATGACCAGCTAAGCGTTTCCCAGGCATGTTATGTTTCAGCATGTTTGATGCATGCCATGCCCGCTCTGGGCTTTATGTACCATCAGCAGCTTTCCCTCATAGCACTTCAGCACTTTTTCTTCCTTTTTTCCATCAGTGGAAGTGATTCTAGACACGCTGGCGATCGCCCACTGGCTGCATTCGATGGAGAGCACTTTTTTAGCTCATAGATGTGGGAAGTTGTGGTTAGAAAGCAGAAAAAGGGGGCGAGTGACCGGAGCAAAATTAAGGAAAAGTGGAGGGTTGGGGGTGGAAAGAGAGAGAGAGAGAAAGAGAGAGGTCACTCTAGTTGATGGTTGCACTGTGGTGAACTCTCATCACTTGCCAGGGGTCAGTGATTCACCTCTTAGTACAAACACACTCACACACACACACACACACACTCATACCCTTACTGTGTAGCTACAAATAGATGATCCTCCTAAGGAAAGCATAGCTTATTGTACTGCAAAATGTGATCATTACATCATGTGACTAAAAGAATGTGGGTGGTACTACACGACTGTGCTGACTGTGAAGTCCTGGCGGTGGTAAAACAGCTCTCCAACCGCCATTCCCTGCACCGGGGAGCATTCTCCACCCACTCCTGCAGAGTGAAGGAAGCCACACAGGTAGAGGGTGTGTCACTCACTTGGTATTTGCTTAAGGATTCTATAGCATGAGACCTGCAGTGCCTGAACACTGCGCCGTGCATTAGCACACAACACACACAAAAGGTTTCTTCTTAGACGTGTTTTGATGGAGTGTGTGTGTTTACGTGTCAGTGTATACCTAAAGGAGTGTGTCATGTTGTGTGGGCGTGCATGTGTGTGTGTGTGTGTGCGTGTGCTAATTTAGCGAACAGGATGAGGCCATTCTTTGGGCTAATTGTCAGTAATTAGTCATTAGTGAAGAAGGTCAAAGCCCAGATTCAATTCCAGCTTTAATCAAGAAGAGAACCTTGAAAGGCCCACATGCTTCTAATGTGTTTGGATTCGAAACATACACAGCTCTTGATTTGTTAATTATGCAATAACAACATACATGTCACACACACATACGTACCCTTGCATTACACATCCCTCTGATCTTTGCCAGCTATCAGTTTGTGTGTTTCCTCATTATTGAGTCAGGATTCAAGGCTTAGGCTGAAAAAACAACATTATTTTGTCAAACCCAAACATGTGGTTGCAGTTTGAATGTAATGTTGACTTAATCACCATCGTATCAGCGCATTAAGTGCAAAGCCTCATGCTATGGAGTCGTCGTTTCTCGCATTGAGTCCTAAAAGTAAGACTAAGAAACAAACCAGTAATCAAAGATTGAATGTAGAACTTAATGAGGTTCATTATGTAGCAGAGATCAATCCCAGTTATTCCCACAGCTCATTAACACCACTCGCAGACACAGCATGTGATTGATGATTGGGGATTTGTGCTTATTTGCTCACTGTGGTGGCGCTGTGCAGCCCACAAGAGCACGGAACGGCAGCAACAGGTAAAAGCTCCACAAGTGCATTAGCTCTCATTAAAGCTCCTGTTTACATTCAGAACATTGAGAACATGCTGCAAACCTCGCTGGATTATTTTTAGGGCCATTATTGTGCGTTAGTCCTGTCTGACGCTGATAAATAGGCTTTTTACCCGTTAATGCATCGCAGGAGTGCACTACATTACTGATGTTTTGATTTTCAAAGTTGGACAAAACCAATTTTGATTAAAGGAAAAAAACATTGTTGCCAAAGAAATGATGTCACCAACCAAATGGTGAACTTCACTTCTTTCTTTCTCAGTCTAACGCTTTAAACTAGATTATAAAATAGGTATTGCAGTAGATGTTTGTCAGATTCAGCCTTTAAGGAGGTATTGTGTATTGATTTTACCCCCAAACCCCCAAACCCACCCCTAGTTTGTGTTACAGGTACATGATATGTAGTTCAGTCTCCACAGTCGGTGTTATATTTATGAATGCTATTTATGGCTCTCAGGGTTAATTTGATTATTAAGTAATTTGATTTTATGTGGGCCATGACATACTATCACAGCTTAACTTTGAGGAGGGGCGGCTGTGTTATTTTAGCTCCTCTCTGTGGGATCTAAAAGTGAAGTGAAGTCGTCTCTGTCTTCCTCTTTGGCCTTTCCCTCTTCTTGTGTTGGGGTGCTATGTTTCCTGCCAGGTTGCTGTCACTGAGGGGCTCTGGTTACTGATGGCTATCCCTCACACACTGTATAGATATCTGAGCTCCTTGCAGGTGCACGGCACAAGAAACTGTGTTGAGTCATGTCAGTAAAATAGATGCTTACATGCTCCTCAGCTTTATGGAGCCATTTTTCCATGCAAATGTCTGTTTAGAAAAACAGAAGGGTATAAAGTGTCTGAAGACTTGACGGGTTGACAGGATAACTGCAAAGGAGCCGCTTCGCTCTTAAATCACGCCCCGGTCTCACATTTACTGGCTGAGATTTGTCTCTGGTGATACTGATACCACGGGATGCATTCAGCCACTGACCCAGGACTTGACCCACTCCTGGTTTTCTACTTATTTAGCTTCCCTGAGGGTTTGTCCTGTATTGTTCCTTGTTGTATTTAGCGTATATATTTTTGGCTTGTGTCTTGAGTTCTTACTGTGCTCAGTTTTGTTGACCATCCTGAGGCTTTGAAGAAAAAAAACTGACTTCCTGGAATGCTTGAAGGGTTAAAGACTTAAAAAACAATGTGCAGACAGGCGGTTCACACTGTGCCATGATAAGACCAGTGGCCCTGTTCTTCCAGCTCATCAAGGAGAATTTCAGATGTTTTGAGACAGATAGAAGAGAGAATGTGTTCACCTCTAGTTCGGTTCTTATCACCTTCTTCCTCAACACACACTTTATTCCTGCGTATTAGACAGAAAGCTGCACACTTACACTCTCTCACACGACATTATCATCTAAAATCTCTGTAGACTAAACGAAGAACATCAGTGTTGTACTGTCTTCGTCTTCCCATGCTCTGCAGCCTTGAACCCTTTTAAGAGCGTAATCTGAAACTGCTGCTTGTACTGTACTCCTAAATTTGACCCCCTCGCCGCCCCCCTCCCCCATTCTACCCTGGGTCTGCTCCTATGCCCCCCATGCCAAACACCCGCCTTTGCCACCGCCGCAACAGGTGCCTCCAGACAGATAGCTTTACCAACCCCTTGAAAGTGTGTGTGCGTGTGTGTGAGAGAGAGTTAGAGAGAAAGAGAGAGGGGGAGAGAGAGAGATGAGTGGGCGGCCTTGGGTTGAAGAGGCGCAGCAGTCGGACAGCAAGCAGTCCCTGCTGGATTGATCTCTGTGGAGGATAATCTGGGTAATCCCATAACCGACGCCGGTGGACTCCGCCTCTTTCTCCTTTTACACCGTCAACCCTCCTCACCCTCCCACCCCCTCACCCTGCCTTCTCCCCGTCGATCCTTCCATTCCTGTCCAGTCGTGTCCAAGGTTAGGAAAGGGGTTGACAGCTGAGGCGCTGCGCGTCCGTGTCGTTTTTCATTTGCTGCCGGGCCAAGGTGAGCGTTTTAATCCTGGTCCTCCTGAGTGATTGGCATCCTGTTGCCACCCCACTTGGACCTCATGACATGTGGCACCCGGTGGCATCACCTGTGACTGGAGGCAGTGCCGGGAGGGCGCTGGGTTACGGCCACTGTGAGTAGTTTTTTGTGTGTCAGGTCTGTTGTTGTCTGCTGTGAGATGGGAGCGTGTCATGTGATTGTGTGTGGTGGAGCTGCACATACGTGTTTTAGTTATGCTTCTACTCTCTCTTTATAGGGATGATGATGAATCTCTCTCTCTCTCTCTCTCTGTGTTGTCCCTCAGTATCTATTCTTCTCTCAACACTTGTCCCATCCTATCCCCCCCCCCCCCCCCCCGCACACACACCCTGCTTTCTCTGTCTGTTTGTATCTACGTTCTCTCGCCCCGCATCCTTCCGTCAACACTCTCTCCCTCTCTCTCTCTCTCTCTCTCTCTCTCTCTCTCTCTCTTTCCCTCCTGTGTTTGGAGAGCTGTGGAAGGTGTTGATGTGGGTCCACTCGCACACCCATTGTCTTCTATTGACTTGCCTATCTGCACTACAAGCACGTGTGTGCGTCACTTTGTGTGTCATTTGTATTCATGTTCATAATTGTAAATACAGCCACGTTCATCGCTGTGTTTTCATAAACATAAAAAGAGCATTCCTGCATAATGGAACATTCCGCTTAGAGTCTAGAGAATCAGCCTTTAGTCAAGACTCAGGGAATCATTTTCCAAAGCATGGTGACTGGTTTCTAAGGCTCATTTAATGATTTTCACACAGCTGCTGGTTCATATCATTGTGTAAATCACAATCACGTGTACAGTTTTGTTGTATTGGTGAATAATAACATTAAAGGGAGACAAACTAATCACACTAATCACAGCCAGCAAAGGATAAGGATATGTTAAAAAAGACAGAATAACGTAACCGCCGTTTCAGAAGTGTTGCTAGTTTGATGAATTTGTGAGTACAGTTTTTACAGGATGACATCATACCAACGTACAGGCAGCTTCAAAATGCATCATGGGCCGTGGTGAGAGAAAAAAAGGGGGGGAGACACAGGGAGAAAAACTAGAAGCGGAGAAATCCCACCCAATGTTCCTATTTCTACATTTTCTTCTCATATTTGCCTCGCTGTAGGAATGTATTGACATTTGAAAGTCATTATCTGGCGGCTCACAGTAACTGTACCCTGCAGGTTGGACTGTACAGTCTGGCCGTCCTTCTAGGATCACAGGTCCAGAGGTCAGGTTGCCCGCGGTCAGGCTCAGTGGGGTCATCGTGTCATGCGTCTGGTGGGTGGGGTTGTGTGTATGTACTTAGTGTGTGCGGGTGCCAGTGTGTGTTTTCAGAGCAGCAGCGCAGAAAGAGCATGTCAGCACCTTTGTTCCCCTGTCGACCCTCCGAGACGACTTCGAGGAACGAATGGCTAGTTACCTCATCTGCCCAGAGCCACGGAGGGGGGAGGGGTGGGGTTGTGTGTGGAGTTGGTGCTTCGGCTTCCATTGAGTCTTGTCAGTCTGATTGGAGGTCTTGATGAAGATTTGCTGCTCATCGATCCCTCGCCGTCCCTCCAACGTCTCTGTGTTTTATGAATGTGAGCACACGCAGGGTCGGCCTACATTTTTAGGAAGCATTTGGCGTCCGGGGGTCTCTGTCGGGCACGCAGAAGTCACCATAGGAAACTAAGTTCTGTGTCAGCGAGAGTGACAGAGGCGGATAGAAAGAAAGGAAGTGTTCATTTCTCTTCTTCAGGGAATGTTTGCGTTTGCGTTGAGTTGGCCAGAGAGTTTACTACAGGGCAGAGTTTAGGGTCAAAGGCGTTCACGAGCTTATGTCCCGGTGTTGCCACAGCCACACGGCTTCACAATGTTTTCAATAAGAGAGAGGAATGCTACACCTTCTTTCTATGTAACTGATATCGTGGAATTTCTCTCTTTCCGTTGTTTCTCTTCGAGCCACAATCATAAATTCACCCGCAGGCTTTGGCAAACACTTAAATCACAGCTGTGATCGGGAGAGAAAAAACAAGGGCTTTACTCAATTGATGATCTGATGTTCTCAGCCAGAGGGAGAGAGAGAGAGAGAGAGATTAGCGTGCAGTGGATCATATGAGCGTTGGGGAGGGAGGCCATTTTGGAGGCAGACATCCCCATCTGTCCATCTGTCCCCTCATCTATCCATCCATCCGTCCCTCCGTCCTTCCATCCATTGCCTCCTTCTTTCCTCCCCAGCTCCGTCTCTCTGTCCCTCCCCTCCTCGTCGTCGTCCTCGGCCTCCCACCTTCTTGACAGCTGGCCTGCTGAGCTGCAGATACTTACCCAGGGATAAGAGGATTTACTGACACAATTGATCAGACATCAACCTCATTTAGTGAAGAAATGAACGTTTAAAGGCTGGTGGTTTGGGAGGAGTGTGTACCAGATTTGTGTGGTTTGTGTTTTTTTGATGTGAAATGTGTGTGTCTGTGTGTGAGTCTGCATGTGTGGAGCATGTGTGTCACAGGAGGGATGGCGGCCAGCTCCACTGAGCTGGATTGGCATTGAAAAGATTTCTTAATTACACGTCTGCTGTATCTAATGAGCTCCACAGGCCGTACGTCTGATTACTTTAGGATGTGTTCTGCTCTTTATCACAGCCCTGCCAGCCACACACACACACGCGCGCACACACACACATGCACGCACACGTCCACACTCGAGCATGCTCACTCAAACACACACACACACTAGCCTAAAGCATGCATGCAAACCCGGCAAATCGATGCACATGCTAAGGATTTGCCTCCGTCTACATTGGGGCTAATCCAGTAGATTCTCAGGTTTGTGGCCTGGATCTGATCTGTAGCTCACACCCCCGACTGTACACTCCCACTGCCGGTCTGCCGTCCAGACAGGAGATATTATTAGTTAGTGGGCCATGGGCTTATTGAATTACCACACAGTGGAGCGCTCCATCCAGCCACTACCCAGCAATTAACACTGGGAGATTTAGAAGGTTTGTGGTTTGTGACGCTGCTTTAAACCTGTTGAACATCAGATCAATGAGATACATTTGTCTCACGGCTGCAGTGAGACAAAGCACTGGTTTGCTTACTTAGAGAAGCAGCTAATGATTTCTACAGAGCCGTTTGATGATGATGATGATGATGTGCTGTTAAAACAAGTCAATCTGAGCGTGTTTACACTCAGTGACATCACATCATCTGTGTACTTCTTCACTTAATGAGTCACGATTAATGGACTAGCTGACTAGTTCAAAATCTATCAATAATTCATGTCATTGATTATAACTCTCCACAGCCCAGCCCCGTTGTCTGCCTTAAACAAAACAAATGACAGAATAATTACACAAAGAAATAATAATAAATAATAGAAAAATACAATATAAATAATTAAAAATGCTATTATTGTGATTTCTAGCTCATAACACCATAACACTACGTTCTGTTTAACCTAATGGTTCATTAAAAATGTATTATTTGGGATTGGAAGTTGGTTTATATGTGAAAGACGTGACGTGTGGTGTCTATAGTCCATCATGCACCCCTGTGTGTCCACGTGTGTCCCTGTGTGTCCCTGTGCGTCCACGTGTGTCCCTCACGTCTCTGCACCATGTGGGCTTTCACACCAGGGTCTGATTTGTTCATTGTGAAAACGCACAGATTGAAGCGATTTCACATTGAGCCTTGATGTTCTTCTCTTTAATGCCATGATGTCAGTCAATCATAAGGTTTGTGTTTTTCTCATCATTCAAGCCTTTTCTGGGAATGATCAGTGTATCTGGGGACTGCAGATAGGAACTCTTATGAACTTGGTTCAGGAGTTTGGCAACAGGCGACCTTTGATTTGCGACGCCAGTGGTCAAAGGTGTCCCTCGCTGGCCTGTTGTTTGTTTTCTCTGGAATAGATGATTGCAGCACCGCGGGGCTGTCGAGGTTTGAGCTTAAACAAAGACTTATATGAATGCCTGGAAACATAAAAACCAGAGCAGACCTGTGTGGAAGAGGACTGCAGGTTTATTTTAAGTTTATTAGGCCATCTGTTGGAGGTCCACTTAGGTGCTTGATAATGCATTTCCTTCTGTTGGGTCTTGAGCCTCTGCTGTGAGCCACATGTCGGAGTTCTGTACATTCCAGAGGCTTCTTTGTATAGAGGTGATTTACATAGAATGGAGGTGGAACAGCCGGTCGAGGCGGGTCATTCAAGGATAGCCACTCCAAGCCTCTGAGGCCGATTTATACTTCCTCCTTTGAACATGTTGGCTCGCTTCCACACGCGCACACACACAGGCGCGCGCACACACACACACACACACACACACTCTGTATACACACAACACTCCTTTTGCAAGGCATGCTCACCTCGCTGGTCATTCCCTTTCAGGCATCCCACCAGCTGACTGCCCATGTGCCTTTGTGTTTCCCCGGCCGTGAACACTGAAACGCAGTCATCCTTCGTGTTGTGATTAGGTTCAGAATGTGGCAGGACATTTACACTTCAGCACAACCAGGGGCCAAGGGTTTCAGATGACTGCTGTTCTTGTGATTAGCGGCGTAAAATAAAAGTATTTTGTTTAAGCGGCTCACCTGTTTGGTGTGTGTCAAAGATTGGAGGCGGTGGGTTTCAGTTCTGGTTTTGGGCGGCCGTGTGTTTGTCATGAGGTTTAATTGAGCCGTTCCTGGCCGGAGGTCCAAATGTTCTTCATGCTATCAACAATGTAAACATATGCTGTGGTTGTGACAACGCATCAGTTTACAGATCAATACCCTCACATCGCTGCTCATCTATCAAAGCCAGACTGTCCTCCTCTCTCTGCCACATACCGTGCTCCTATATCTTCTAATCTCTTATATCTGGTCTGGCCAATTAGGTCACATGTTGGTGTTGATGTCTATGAGAGAATGCTAGCAGGTTGTTCACTGTACATACACCAGCCGTGCCAATATATGTCCTAGTCAGCACTTCTAGAATAGAATACTGTACATCTTTACGAGCTCCAAAGGGAATCTGTCGCATATATAAAGAGAGACGTCAGCGCTCAAACTCAGGCGCAGAACATTCTGTACATGGCTCATCCATTATAGAAGGTCGGTGATTAGTTGAATCAAGGATCTGAAAAGTTAGAATATATAATGTAGAATAAAGAAAACGCCCCTACATAGAGCAGCGTTATGGAACAATGCTGTGTTCCACTGCAGTGAAAGTCTCCATATCCAGTTCTCTCTGTGGCAGAGAGGAGGGAGGCCCCGATACATATTTGTCTGCAGTGAAGAAGGGGGTGGAGGCTATAGTCTCCATGCTAAACAGGAAGTTGCACAACATTTGTTCCTTGGCATACAGAGAGGGAGTGAATGGCCAGCTGCAGTTTCAGTTTCTCTGTGTAAAAAAAAAAAAGGGAAAAGAAAAAAGAAAAGCCAAATAAATCCAGGCATCCAGGCACATTCCTCTCCATTCCCCAGCTCCTTGAAATCATGAGGCAATACTTAAAGTTTTCCGTCTTTGTTCAGACCCTCATATTTAGTGCTCATGATTCAATCACTCACACACACTCTCACACTGTTTAAAGAGTTTCATACAGCAGTTTTGAAGTTGCTTTAATAGACTGCAGTGGCAGGATCATAATGCAGATATCTGTCTGATTAAATGTATCTGCAGTGTGAGTGTGTGATACCCGGGCAATGTACCCGTCACAGCTTGTTGTAAGTTTTAGACGTTTCCATGGAAATTCCAGCATTGCATTTCATTCCCAAGGAAAATAGCAGTTGCAGTGCTAATCTATGTTTTTGTCCCAGATTGAGGAAGTTCTCCAAATTTCAACCGTGTTTCTTTGTGTTATTCTTCTCAATGCACACCAGATGATGAAATAGGCATTTACCAAGGCAAATAGCTTTGGCAACGGCTCAAAATCATTCTCTGTACATCTGCTTAAACATTCTAGGACATGTGTACGTGTGTAATGATGTCAGTGCCATTCCACTGATAAGAGATTGGTACATAGAACATGGTGTTTAGAGAGTTTTTAAGGTTAGGGTTAGTCCTAAAATGTGCTGCTGTAAGCCGGAGCAGCTCAGGATTTGAAGGGAAAAGTCTCACGCTGCATTCAGTCTCATATAACGTTGAAATGAATGACATGTTGCTGAGTGATCATTAAAAATCCAATTTCGGTGTAGCGTCTGGTTTCTGTCACCTTTTATCTTTAGTAACATTTGAGATCCGTTCTACGTGTGGCGTTCTCCGCTGTCTGCTCTTTGGCTGTGTTTGGCAGAAGTCAGTACTCTGCAAGATTTGATTGGTTCCGAACAAACGGGGCGGTAAGAGTCTCAATCATAGAGGCTTGAGTCCTGCATGTTGTCTTGGCTCTGTGCCCCCCTGAGAGTTGTACCCATGTACTTACTGTTGGTGGGATTTGAAGGTGATAATAACATGTGACAGCCTGAACCCACAACACAGCAGATCAGAGCACCACAGCATCCATGAATTATATATAGACACAACACAAATACATTATCTTTGCATTTGTTTTGTGTTGTAACTAACCCATTTGTTGGGGTTTGTACGGTAGTGTGGCGATTGGTAGGAACATTATTGTATTAATTTTTGTCCAACATGAGGGACAAAGCTTCACTCTCTCCCAGAAACCCCTGTGCTTGTTTCTAAGTGTTGATGGTAGATGTACAGAGTTGTCCTCGCTGTAATTTTCGATGAAATCAGACGTCCGTCGAGCTGCAGCACATGAATAAAATGACACACCACGTCCTGTTACCCCGGTGACTGACAACTTCCCTAAGTAGGTCATCTTTGTAAATGCCAGCCTGTCAGTTTACATCAGTGATACAAGGCAAAGTCAGCATCCGGTGACGAAAATGCTTAATTCTGCTGGGCGGCACGGGGAGATGTCGCAGCGCTGGTCAACAATATTCCCTCTAATGCGCTCGCAATGCTCGAGATTGGTGAGATTCTAAGCGAGGCAATTTATTTTCCTTTCAAAGGCGCGTTAATTTGTTTCCTGCCATAATTATTCCTCGCCTGTGTATCGTCTCTCTAACACATCGTCCCCTTCTCCTCCAGACTCTTCGGGGCCAATGAGCACGGCCCACACCCACCCTCCTCCCATGGGTGGCATGGTGGGCCACCCGTCAGTCATCAGCACCTCCAGACCCCTGCCATCACCAATGTCCGGCCTGGGCTCGCCCATGAATGGCCTGGCGTCGCCTTACCCCGTCATCACCTCGTCCCTGTGCTCGCCCTCCGTATCGCTGCCCTCCACGCCCAGTATGAACTTCGGACCCCTCTGCAGTCCACAGGTGAGAGGAAATGTTGCTTACGGAAAATGTGACATAATCCATATGCATGAAATGATTTGCCTGCTACATGTTTGGTCTGTCCCATCCATCACTGGGCTGCAATCAGGCGTCATGACAACAGCGATCAAATTACAGCAGTAGAGAAGTCATCAGGTTGATATTGTGTAAAAATGATCATTCTTGTAAAGGCCCCCTCTGCGTTAAACGATCTCTTTAGTCACTCATGTTCTTTTGGCTTCTTGGAATCTCAGGCAGGAGCCGGGAGGTTGAAGGTTAGGCATATCCAATGTGTTTGGCTGGCATATATTTGGCTTTCCTCTCTCTCTCCTACCCTTCCACTGACCTTTAAACTTCTCGCCCTAAAGGTCACTGCTGAGTGCTGTGTTACTGCTGTCACGCGCGGGGACTTGAGATGCAGTCCAACTATTAGTCTTTTAATGGGATTACGGAGAGAGAGAGAGGCAGAGAGAGAGCGAGAGAGAGAGAGTGAGAGAGACAGAGAGCGAGTGTGACCGACCCCCATTTTCCCTGATTTTTCTCGCTTTCTATCTTTCCCTCTCACTTGCCCTCTTCCTGACTCTCTCTCTCTCTCTCTCTCTCTGTCTCTCTCTCTCTCTCTGCCCCGTCACATTCTTACGCTCTCTTTGTCTGCCTGCATCTCCTTTTATCGTCCCATCTAGGTTATTATAGCAGAGTCATTCATGATAATAACACAGCTCCTCTATTTGTGGGACCACAACACTGTGCTTTTTACCGTCTGCCATAACAGCCTGCAAGAGACGGACCTCACAGGGCTGCCTTTTCTTTTTCCTTCCCGCTATTGAATGAACTCCAAAGCCCACATGGCTCAGATGAATGCATGTGCACACACACACATGCACACACACACACACACATAGACATACAGTGCTTCAGAAGTTGGATCAGGGCCAGTGCTGCAGGGCAGAGCAGACAATGATATACATTGGTTCATTGATAATATGGATCTGTGCCTTTAGGGACAGTCAGGGTTAATATGATGGTGTAGTCCAACCGTCTTTCCACCACCAGCCAACAACTATGGCCACGTAGCCGTCAGGTCAGTATGTCATATAGATTATCTCACAGAATGTGCGTGGGTGAAGTGCAGTGGTTATATTTCCCTCTATGATGATGATGCTCATGTTTCCAGGTGAAGGTTCAAGCGGTTCAAAAGATTTTAGGTCTCTTTCCATTGTTTTTTCCCCCTCATATACTGTATATATACTGTATGTTAAAGACACTTTTCAACAAAGCCTGGCGTGAGAGGCTGCTTTACTCCAATACAGACAGACACAAAGCTTGAACTCTATTAGAAAATGTAACAATAACTTTTTTCTAATTCCAAGTATCTCCAATTATGATGGGGGCCACGTTTATGTTTACATTTTGATCAGCAGCACTGGACATTTGTACGACTGAGAGTTTTCCAAGTGGGCCTCTTCACATCTGGGCTGTATAACACTGGGCCTGTGGCTCTGATGGCTGTGCTCAGGCGAGGAGCTGTCACAACTGAACACCACACTGCTGATGATCATAGGATGTATATTTTTCTATGCACGCTCATTGTTACTTGCTCCTTATGTGTGACCGCTGTGTGGAATTCAGGCTTATTTCCCCTCCTTTTTTGAAGTAAACCTTCCTTGCATGTTGCAGTAAATTGTCCTCCATATGTGTTGCATCAATGTTGTATACATTATGCATCAATAATCTATATGGAATACTTGTAGCTCTACCCTTCTACAGCATGCAATGTTGTTTAGAGAAGCTCTTTCATATTTTTGTGGACCTTCAATCTAAAATTGTATACGATTGTTGCGCGATAATGCTGAAGAAAATGCTGTTGTTGCTCATCGCTGACTCACCGAATACAAAGTAAGCAAAGGGCTGAATGCTCATTTAAGTGACTGTCTGCCTTTGGGGCATTTTACAAAGAGAGAGAGCGGAGCTGATGGTGGTTTAGAGGATTATTGGAGTATTAAGGGACAACTGAAAGACAGAAAAGACATTTCTCTCTTTCTGATTCGCTCCTCTGATGTAAGGTCAAAGCTATGGAGGCCTGAGTCGAAGCTGCCATTAGAGGAAAGTCCGAGGAGAGTGCCAGTCATAAATAAATGACAAGAAGAGCCTGATGTGCGTTTGGAAAGGATGGCCTATATGTCGTGGTGCATCGGATATATAGGACAGCGAGGCATATGTAGGTCAATGCTGTTTATCCAGTTGGCACACAGACATGCACGCGCGTAAACAAACAACTTATCAAACACAAACAAACTTGTCTCTTGTGAAAAGAGGAGGCGATCAAAGGACAAGAACGTGGTGATAAGAGGGAAAGATGTCCGGACGGTGAAGGAAATGTGGCATGTTGTTCCGTCAACATCCTGGAGCCTTCATCACGTCCTCAGAGTGGTGGGGAGTCACCGTTTCTCAAGCACCTGATTTGTTCACAGCTCACACACGAGTTAGAATACACACGTGACTCCTGAATCGTATAATTACCTGGAAAAGGCATTCAAATTGCTTATTTGATATTGAGCTGAGTGTTGCAAGTCCCAACACATTGAGAACGTGATGTGACACTACGCTTTAGTGCCCCCTACTGTTCATGTGTGAGCGCTGCACCTTTTGCTCACATGTGAGGCTCTGACCTCCTCTCACATGCCCCTCCCTGTCAACAAACATTAAAAACCAGTATGGCGAGCCTCCCATTGAAAAGCTCAGCCCCTCCCTCTAACCCAGCCTCATGTGATTGCACCCTGAGACACTTTCACAACAAGATTTGTGGGTGGGAGGGAAAAAAACACAATATGAGTGAGCGGAAGACAGAAAAAGAAAATAGAGGAAGGGAGAGTTTGCCATGAGACGCTCTCACTTCCCCTCCTTCCTCTCCTCATCTGTGCTGCTCAGTCCTGGGCCCCTCAGCTTCACCTCTGTGCTTCCGTTCTCTCTCTCTTTCTCTCTCTCTGTACCTCTCTCTCTCCCTCATCTCCAGATGAACTCTATGAACAGTGTTAGCAGCTCGGAGGACATCAAGCCTCCACCAGGCTTACAGAACCTCGGAAATATCAACTACCAGTGTACAAGCCCCGGGGGCATGTCAAAGCACATCTGTGCTATTTGCGGGGACCGATCGTCAGGTAACGTTAGAATTTGAGGGGAAAGGAGGGGGGAGGGGAAATGTTCAAATGAAGGCTCACACACTGCACTGTAGATGTTGTTAAGGGGACTGTAGGTAGCTGATGTTGTGTTATAGCAGGGCTGATGCTGTGGGCTGCTCTCTCTATAGGAAAGCACTACGGCGTGTACAGCTGCGAGGGCTGCAAAGGCTTCTTCAAGAGGACGGTCCGAAAAGATCTCACCTATACGTGTCGAGACAGCAAGGAGTGCCTGATAGACAAGCGACAACGCAACCGCTGTCAATACTGTCGCTACCAGAAGTGCCTGGCCATGGGCATGAAGAGAGAAGGTGTGTGTGAGTTGTTTGTCTTTGTCTCCTAACTTATATCAGTACACAATTTGTCCCCATCTGTCCTGGACACTATTGACATTTGACTCATTCTGTTCTGTGCCTTGTGTGTGTGCAGCGGTGCAAGAAGAGAGGCAGCGAGGAAGGGAGAGGGGGGAGAGCGAGGTGGAGTCCACCAGCAGTTTCAATGAGGACATGCCTGTGGACAAGATCCTGGATGCTGAGCTGGCTGTAGAGCCCAAAACAGAGACGTACACTGATGGCAGCCAGGGCAACTCAGTAAGAATCACACTCATGTCGCCCACAGAGAGATGAGCTGAGAGGATGTGTGTTGAAAATGCTCACTCTGTTTCTGTATACTTTTAAAAGGCTATTAATATATCAGAAAGTCCTTGATATAGGAATAATACTCAGCAGCTTGCAGTGTGAATGTTGTAACCTGTTAACATGGCTGATGAAAACATCCCCTGGCATTCCTTTGGCTTTTTCTTGCCTTTATCTTATAAATATTTGACATCCCACCTCCTCCCCAAACAAAAACAAGCATGCCAGCATAAATGTAGTGTTACTCATTTCAGTATCTGACTGGAAGAATGATGTGACATTTACTCTGGCAGCCTGAACTGAGCTCCAGCCAGCAGATTGATTCATTTAGTAACGTCTCTTTCTGCCAGACAGCATGTGTTGGATTATGGTCAAATGACTCTCCCAGTTCTGTTATTAAATATTTAACATAATGAATTCCTTATTGCCAAATAGTCCATTTGCATTAACAGGATGCCTGATAACTACTTATTGCTTGTAGCCCTGCTGAGCTGTATGCTGGATTTTGTAACATTCAGAATAACAATCACACGGTAACATATCTGGGGACATTTACATATTTAATCATATTCATATATTATTATTCATAGATTCTAAATGCAAATGCTATTTATACATGTGCATATCATGATACCGTATATAGCAGAAATGATTTTTAATATGTGCTATATATGGCACCGTAGTTGAGTGAAGTAAAATATCATTCAAATTAGGAAGATTTAGGAAAAGAATCTCAAAACACTGATGTTGTTCATTTCAAATATTCTACCAGTCAAAGTTTTTCATTTATTATCTAATGTTCCATAATATATTTAAATATTTTTGAAAATATTTTTTATTTTTTTTTATTTTTACAACTTTTTACTTATTCTTTTTTGTCTTTCCATTTATCAGTGCTTCTTTTCTCATGGCCTCTATTGACATCTGCCTCCTGCTTTAACACTTCAAAGCTCAAAGATGACTCTCCTGCACGTCACAATCAACATGAAAGCAGATTCCGCCCACAGATTAAGAACAGGAACTATGATATGAGAATCTTGTCTGCCTTTCTCGAATCTGAAAGTAGCTCTTAATGGAAGATGCCGGTGAGCTTCAGGCGGATCGCAACTTCAAACAGTATTTACATTTTTCCACACGAAGACTTGAGAGGAAATCTTTAATGTACTGGTAATGTAGGTGTTGCGTCTGATGTTTCTGTGCACAGTTGCACAGACCCACTCACTGTTAGACATATCCTGGATTACAGTCTAGTGTCTCTTTCCACAGTGCGTTGCTTTAATTCCAACTTGTGCCTTTTCAGACCAATGACCCCGTCACCAATATCTGCCAAGCAGCAGACAAGCAGCTCTTCACTTTGGTGGAGTGGGCCAAGAGGATCCCCCACTTCTCTGAACTCCCTCTTGATGACCAGGTCATCCTACTACGAGCAGGTACAACACACACACACCACACATCCCCAGCATACATACAGATTTCCCAACTGTGAGGTTTATAGTTTCATCTGCACTGACCTCTGCTGGTGAGAGATTTAATCACAGGCCTGAATGAGAAAGTGAAGACGTCACTTTACAGAATTTGCGAGCTTTAAAGTATCCACAAATCACCAACCACGGAGGGGTCGACAGATTTATCCCCTGAAATAAACATCATATATCATTTGCAGGACTGTGAGGAAGCTATAGTTAAAAGGACGGAGAGACGTTACTGTTTTCTATTTTCTCCCAGGCTGGAATGAGTTGCTCATCGCCTCGTTCTCACATCGATCTGTCACGGTCAAAGACGGCATCCTGCTGGCCACAGGCCTCCACGTACACAGAAGCAGCGCCCACAGTGCTGGCGTGGGCTCCATCTTTGACAGGTAGGTAGTTTGGGAGATAAAGAATGAATCCTTCTGAATAAATAATCATACAGGTGCGGGTGAGCTTCAGGGCCAAAGTCTTATAACCTCACTCAAACTATTTAAACATGAATTATTAAATGTAAAGTAAAACTTGAATTGAAAGTTTTACATAATAATACATAATACATAATTTCATGGAGAATTGCAGTAATTTTATAGTATCAAACACAGAGGAGGTAGGGGGAGACAAAGGCAGTAAATGACACAGCAACAGGGAAATGTGCTTGACTACGCGTGCATGTACCATGTATGTGCAGGCCTGGCTTGTATTATTTTGTGCTGTGAGAAAAAAATAGTTAGTACTTTGTGAAACTTTGATTGTTTCACCTTCTGTGTTTCTAATGTTGTCCTCTTGCTCCCCTGCAGAGTATTGACAGAGTTGGTATCTAAAATGAAAGACATGCAGATGGACAAGACAGAGCTGGGCTGCCTGCGAGCCATCGTCCTCTTTAACCCCGGTTAGTCTCACCTCAAAATGCTTAAAGGAAACACGGCAGCCCACACTTTTGTATTGAGCTAGAAGAGGTGGAAGTAACAGTCTGCTGTTGCTTACATCTAAATACGGATGTCATGTACTTGTGTGTAACTGTGAGATTGTGTGTGTTTCAGATGCAAAAGGTTTGTCCAACCCATCAGAAGTGGAGGGGCTGAGGGAAAAGGTCTACGCCTCGCTGGAGTCGTACACCAAACAGAAATACCCAGACCAGCCTGGCAGGTCGGACAACTGTTTCTTTGGTTTTTACTTGATACTACACTAAAATGGTCTTAGTGGTTGTTCAGAAAGTAAAGCATCTTTATCTAAACCCTCTTCCCCTCCGTCCTGGTAGGTTTGCCAAACTGCTTCTCCGCCTGCCCGCCCTGCGCTCCATCGGCCTCAAGTGTCTGGAGCATCTTTTCTTCTTCAAGCTGATCGGTGACACGCCCATCGACACCTTCCTCATGGAGATGCTGGAGGTGCCTCATCAGATCACATGACATCAGCCCCCCTCCTCTCTGTACATACTCCCTCCGTGTCAGTGATGTGAAGACGGAATGGAAAAAAAAGACTTGATACAAAATGTAAAGCTGAATATTTTCTACCAAGGAAAAGTAATTATTCAAAGTGAAAACCTTTGTGGTTGCAGGAGGGGGCGGAGCCATGAGGATCAAGTACACTGTCAAAATAAATTCTAATAGAATTTTTAACAGATTTCTTTTGTAAATAGCTAATTTCAGGTGTCTGTTGTAAAAGCAACCCAATGCAATATGAAAGTAATCATATTTTATTCAAAGTGTAATTGTATAAAAACAGGAACCATCCTTACATTTCTAAAACATGTAAGAATTCTTACGGAATAAAGTTATTTAAAAACAGATGGCAAATTATTTCTATTGTCTTGTTGTTTGACCTACCTATCATAGTATGTGCACCATGAATAATGTGCCTTATTATTTGAAAGTCAATGCCAACGTTTATTTTTTAATGTGACTATCTCCATGCACTTAAACACCAAAACACTAAAAAGGTTCAATGGGTCACCTAACACCAGAACTTAAAATCCTCAAGATGCTCCCAGTGTGTTCCCAAGGTAGCACATCATGCATTTTACCATTATGGGGGTGTGAGGGTGGTGTAATTCATGATGTCATTATTTGGCTAGGGTGATGATGTCATTTACAACTGCTATATGCAAGGGTGGTGATGTCATTAACAACTGTGATGTGCTGGGATGTTTCCATTCATGCCTCCCACGACTAGAATTAAATCACGCAAATAAAACATTAGATAAAAATGTGAATGGAATGAAAAGCACTCGCCGGACCACTGATCAATGTGTATTATATATAAATATATATATACATACATATATAATTTAATAGAACTGACAGTTTGCTTTTGATTTTCGTGACATGTAACATTATTTTAAATAATAAAGCAAACGAAATGGCCTTATTGTTTCCCTTCAGTAGTGATCATTGATATTGTGTTGATATATTGCAGTGATATTTCACAGGCTTTTTTCTTTCATCAGTATCAGAGGTGTTTTCAATCTTATAATCATCAATCATTCATCCTGTTAAGTAAAAGCATAATGTCAGTTCTATTATCTATGGAATAAAGAATGATTTACTTTTGCCAGTTTCAACTTATTTCAGAGAAAATTACGTTTTTCATTTTTACTTTGAGCAACGTTATTATTATATGACATACAGTTTCATCCATTGGCCACTAGATGGCGACTACAAAGTACAGATATACACTTGACAAAGAGCTTTCCACCATTTTTGAGCTTGAGCTGATGAATTCCAGCGTCTCTGTTCTCATGCCCAGTGGGTCGTAAAGGAGCTTTCACTCCTCACTAGTCTGAGCGTATAGAGGGACAAAACCCACACACACATTTGAAATGAAACTTCATCTGAGGTAATTATGAAAATACATATTCATCCTTTGCCTTTTCCAACGAAGTGAAGTGAAGTCATAGCACACGCTTTGGAGAACTGAAGGTGAAAATGAGTTCAGACTGTATAGTGAAGTGAATAAGTGAATATGCACAACAATATATGGACTTTTATTTGATCTTACTTTGGTCTACAAATGTCAGTTAATTAAATAAAAAGAAGTAATACGTTTATAATTTTGAACTACTGTCTACACATTTAAAAAATGACAAAATGTGGTGATGATTTTTTGGGGATTAATTCTCGAGTTTCTGGTAACTTTGTTGGACTGATGGATCCACGTGGGGTGGGGAGGGGGAGGGAGAGGGAGAGAGGGAGGGAGAGAGAGAGAGAGAGAGAGAGAGAGTGTGTGTGTGTGTGTACTTCTACGAGAGCAGGTGCAGGTTATCTTTCGGTCTCTCTCTCTCGCTCTCGGTCTCTCATTTACTTCTAATAGGGTAATTGATAGATAAGTAGTCAATCACCTTGGTCATCGGTCGCAGGGAACCGAGTGGTGCCCGCGGAGGACAAACTTTGATCTGGAGCGGGGCAGCAAGTTGCAGCGGGACTTGGAGCGGCGGAGATGCTGAGAGAGGAGCTGGGAGCAGATCTGTAATCACTGAGAGGAAAGTCTCATCTTCTAAAGTACGTGTTCATCACTCTCAATTACAGCACTTTAATGTCACTTTTGAATTCTTTATTAAGTTTTTAAATGGTGCAGTTGTCCTTTATAACATGTTTGACAATGTTCTCCTCCGTTCCTGCAGGCTTGTAATGGTGGACGGACCGGCAACATCCTTAGGTGGGTCAAATTTAAAGATCAATTAATTAATCAGCACTGTTGTGAATCAGATTAGATTTTACAAAATAAATGATTTAATCAATTTTTTTTATTGCTTTTTTTCCCTTTTATTTTGTTGCGATTCCTCAAAATGTTTAAAAATTAAAAAGATAAGGTACATGACTGAAAATGCAAACACATTTCATTTAACTAATTATTCACTATTCGTTATCTCGCATTTTCTTTCCCCTTCATCAAACCTCCTCTGTCTCTGTCTTCCTATCGCACATGTATTCCAGATGCATATTGATTAAGGCTCTAATGCTTTTCCTCCGTGCTCCCATGCAGATGTGAGCCAGCGGGCCGTGTGCTCGGGATGCCACCGGCGCATCACGGACAGGTTCCTGCTCCGGGTCACCGGGGCTCTGTGGCATGAGGAGTGTGTGCGCTGCTCGGCGTGCGGGGACTCGCTGCGGAACTCCTGCTTCCTGCGGGACTGCAAACTTTACTGCAAGCGGGACTATGCAGAGTGAGTGATCATCTCTAAACTCTGAATGCTGTTAAAGTTCATTTGTAGCTGCATGCAAGCACAATCAAGCGGTTATCACACTCATACAATGTTTACATCTGTATCCAGTGTGGCACTTTATTTAAAATACCACTGAATAGATCATTATTGTGGTTTTTATGAGAAGTCACGCTACAATATTTAATTTACTTTAGTTTAGTTTTAGTATCCCTGCAAATACTGCATACTGACAAGTACATGAGTACCTTTGATGTTATTGTGCTGCAACGTTCATAGTTTTAAATCATGTTCACACATTATGATTATAACCACAATCAAATCATTATTTTATTTTATTTTATTTTATTTTATTTTATTTTATTTAGTTTTATTTTATTTTAATATTGTTCAGTCATATTGGCCATTCGGTGCGAGAGAGAGTTGAAATAGTGCAATGGAATAGAGTGAGAGAGAGACACACACACACACACACACACACACAAGAAAAAAGTGAAAGAGAGGTTTTATCCCTTTTCTTACTTTCTGCTGCAGTGTGTGTTATCATGTAGTCCTGTGTTTTTGTGTGCATACGTTGACTTCCAGGAAACTTGACACAGTGAACATTATGACTGGGAACAAGGTGACTGTAGGAGGAAAGGGTGGCAAGGGAGATGGAATGCAAGAGGAGGATTGCAGATTCACATTCACACACACACGCACACACACACAGCACGCACACACGCTCACACACAGGCACGCTCACACCTTTCCACACAACACCACACAACCAGGGGTAGAGCTCAACTGACACATTGTCAAAATGTGTTAAAATTGTGAAGCCCATTGGCGTGGCAACTGCAAGCTGGGGACAACATATGGTACCGTCAGAGAGGCAGTGTCCCCCCCTTACGACCAGCGCTCCCTCCTACCCTTCAGCCGTAAACACAATCTCACCTAAACGAGAGCCAAGACAAAACTGTAGACTCTAAAAAGCAGCAGCTCACATTATTTCTGAACAATTTAGTGACGGTCCCTCTGCCAAGCAGGCAGGGAAAACAGAAACATTACACTCGCCGAGTTCCCTGCTCCAAAATGCTCCCTGCCATCATGTTCTCAGTCAATTGAAATTGCACCGCTGCCTTGTTCTGGGCCCTGGTGCCTCTGCAGGTATACAGCATTCACTGGCAGAACAGAAACATGCATCATTTTATGACAGGATATAAACATTTCCGCAGTGTTTACAGGAAAGAAATGGGAGATTCTTGCAAAACCAGTTTAAAGTTCAGCCAAAGCCCAGAAAGAAAAGAACAGACATGAGAGGTAATTAGGAGAGTAGAGCCATATGTCAGAAGGTCTGGGGCATCCCTACAAGAGGGGCGCTGAGGATGGTGTGAACCTATTTTGGGGGACAGTGCGCTCCATGAGCCCTGGCGTTATGCGCCGTGGCATCTGGAAGGCCGCGCTCACAGCAGCCCCGGTGCTGAGCAATGGGACGACGCCCAGCCGACCGTGAGATATCTGACCTGACCAATTAGCAGGAGGCCTGGTGCCAAAGCTCCGCCTCTGAGAGCTCACGTCTCCACCCCCTCCTCCCCCCCTGCTCTTTACACACCGCTGCCCCACCCAGGGTTCTGGCACCCCAAATGTGCGTCCCTGCTTTTATCCATGATGAGGGTTTGATAAGTGGACACACTGTGGGTCCAGGACTACGGAGCAGAGCTTTGTCACTGATCACACACACCTCATCCTCTCATCCTCCGTCTGAATCTCACTTCATCCTTCCTTTCACTTGCTTGGTAAACTGGTGCCAGCCTGACCTGCCACCAGACTCGACCCTATTGTCATGGCTGTAAACAATGAGAGGGACCGGGCCAAACACTACACAGATTGTCCTGCAGCCTGATCTTTACATTTCTATGACTGACAGCATCACTGATTGCTTTAGCAGGAGAAAAATCTGTAAAAAACCCAAAGCAAATGTTATCAAAATCATCAGCAGCATGTATGAGTTTGTTTAGAGTCCTAAATTCTATTCCGTTAACAATAATTATAAAAACACATTATATTTGTAATGTACTTTTCTCACACATAAAGCAATACACTACATTGATATGACAATAATCACCTTATTTTATTTTTATTCTATAATTGTATGTAGACTTTATATTATTAAAGTTGTGGGTGGAATGAATAGAATTTTTTTCACAAGCTAAAGAACTCGAGTAAATACAAAACACAAATTGTCTTGAAATGATCCAGATTAAAATTTAATTTTTTTATATAACAGGATTTATAACAGTATTTTTCTATGCTCTTTTATTATAATCTGCTTTCAGAAATCACAACATGACTTCATAATGTATACTCATGAATCAGATTTTATTTATACATTCCTATACAAAATACAATAAATTAGTTTAGCAAGATTTGAGGTATTAGTAAATATTTTTGGTGAAATGTTCATCTTTCTAATTTGACCGTGTAAATGAAAGTTATTTATTTATACCAGCAGACTCCTGATACAGGTCACATAACACACAGCTGTACTGGAGGAGAGAGTAACTGAGTGACGCTGTGATGTTTCTGTTGATTCCACTGTCAGTGGATTCCGAGCGGCAGTGCGGTTCAGTGCACAGGTGGACCGGACAGCAGATTGGTCGTCAGATCAGCGGCGTGATTAGCGGTCCACTTGACCCGCAGATCTGTATCTGATACGCGGCCTCTGTCACTGTGTGTTCACCAAAGGATCCAGGTTAACCTGATCCAGAAACAGGATCTGTCTGTCTGCTTGTCCACTGGACCAGCAGCGTGCTGATGGCTAAAGGTCAGCCTGAGAAGTGCTTCACTCTTGAATTCGTGTCCATGTGTATCTGCGTACAAATGGGTGTGTGTATGTGCTGGATCAAGGTCTGTGTCCCTGCATCCAAACTATACTGGTGCCTCTACCCTGTGTGTCTCCTCTGGTCTTGTTGGTGTGGAAGTGCGTCTGATTCTGTTGACTTGTCTCCGTAGTCATGCTGTCACTAATTGCCGTGTCTAAATTCACCGTGACGGAGAGTTCCCGTAATCCTGCCAGGGTCTTTGGGCCACGGAAACACTGAAATATTAAACAACATGATCAGCTCCATATTGGACATTGGAGGCACTTTTACCTTTGCATTAAAGACACTTAGGAGCTCCGTACCACATAATCTAATCAGAGGAACCGGGTATGTAATGGAAAAGCAATCTCACAACATTAAAGCTCAGTTTCTTCATGCACATGGAGCATCATATTGAGACTTACAGACTCAGGTAGCGTCAGATCACAAACATTCCGGGCAGAGCTGCAGAGGCTAATCAGGAGAGGCGATATAAAATCACTTTATAATCAGATCATTCTGCAGCAGTGGGCCCGCATGACTTGTCACCGTCTCTCTCTCTCTTGCTCTCTCTCGCTCTGTCGTCCCCAGCTATGAGGTCACCCAAGCCCGGACCTCGGTTATTATTTCAGAGATAAAAGGTTCATGGGTCCTTTGATTGCTGCTCCTCAACCAAGCCAGGGAGCGTCACAGCGTAGACAGGAAACACAAAAGCAGAGACATAAGGAGAGAGACACATGGAGACATGACTTAGCCAAACAAAGACTGAATTAACATGAGCAGAGATTATTGTTGATTATTATTTTATGTTTCAGAGTTGGGAGCATTTGATGTTGTCGTTCATTATTCTTTTCTCTTTCTTGTCCTCCCTCATTATAAGGCAGACACATACTTGCCGTAGATGAAAGTTTAAGTTCATCAGACCAGTCTATTTTTCATCGTGGAACCTCTGCAGCCACAGCGAGCTGCTCTGAGGAGTGAAGCTCCCTGGCTGGATATGGCTCCCACTCCGGCCCTGATCTCGTGCATTTCCTCCGCCACACTTCCTTTGAAATACTTTCCCAGTGCATCTTCTGTTGCCACAGGAATGCACATACCATGGACGGTATGTTGGCCATATTAAAGTGCATACCACTGAGGCCACGGGGCAGACAGCTTGGTTGGGTCAAGGAGCCTGACTGACCCTCCTGAGCTTTGCTGTTTCCTTAGCGACCCCACAGCAACAGTAAGAGGGTCCAGCAATGTTTGGCTTTAGGATGTCGGAGCTCCAAACCTTTTGACAAGGATGTCTCAACCTGAGTGTTTGCTTTATGTTTAGTCGGATCTTTGCTTCTGTGCAAACACCATTCAGAGATTCTGTTTTACATTCATTAAAGTCAGATGCAATGTCTCTGAAGTTAACATGAAGCATTTTTAGGTTTAACATAATATATGGATTGTTAGAGAGTTAAAGTAAAAGGCTTCCATGTAGTTATATTAAATATATTGTAAATTTCTGCAAACTGAAAGTCATGGTAATATCAAATGCTAAGAGTCCAGATATGATGATTCCAAAAAATACATTAGTAGACGGCTGTTTTGGCATTTTGTTGTTCACGTTTGTCAGTTTTGGTTCTTCAACTTACAGTAAGAGCTGCTTTGTCCAAAGCTCTTAGCTGCAGCTGGTGATATACGTTGGCCCCTTATGGTTTCCATGCAGTATGCTTATATGGAAGCAAAAGAAAAAAGGGGGGAAAGCTGTCACTTTCTCATGCCTCTGTGCTGACTGGCCCGGTGACCCAGTCAGGTCCGCAGACAAACGGCAGCTCCAGAATGATGACGCATCATCCTGTGTGACAGACCCAAAATGCCGCGGTGCCAGCCAGCGGACAATGGTCCTGCTGCTCAGGGGCAGGCTCCGTCTTTGTCCTGCCCTGGTTAAGCAGACTTAAGGATAATTCCACGGATAATTCCTGGGACCAGCAGCTCAGCCTCTCCCACTGGGAGATCTGATTCCCCCCCTCTGCCTGGAGCCACGGCCTGCTGAGAGCTTTTCTCCCGCCTCCCCAGGAGCGCAGCCTCGGACACGGCAGCCGGAGCCACGGTAACAGTCTCCGAGGCTGGGCCCACCAGGCCTGGTTGCCAGGCGCTAAGATGCACACCCGCCACGCCGAGGGTATGTGTCTGAGCAGCCGGGACAGGGTGGGGTGGGGGGTGGGCTGGAGAAGTGGCTTTGAGTGACAGCTCGACTCAGCAACATTCCCAGAGTCAACCAAGCATTTTTTTTTCTTGTGGAATCCTTGCTGAGGTGTGAGGAGTCTCGCACTTCAAGGGCCTAGAGCCAAACAAAAGTCTTATTTACTGAACTCCTACACTTTTTTTTCTCTTTTCTCTCCTACACCCCACACTGAACCCCCACCCCCCCCTCTCCCTCTCTCTCTCTCTCTCTCTCTCTTTCTCCAGCCTGTTTGCAGTGCGTTGTGGGGGCTGTGCGGCGGCCATCTCCCCGGCAGACCTGGTGATGCGTGCCGGGGCCGCTGTGTTCCACCTGCGCTGCTTCACCTGCAGCATTTGTTCGTGTCGTCTGCAGACTGGAGACCGCTGCGTCCTCAGGGAGGGACAGCTACTGTGTGCCAGAGAGGACTACCACCAGGGTCTGACCAGCCCCACCTCCTCTGACACAGGTACTGGCTCTGTATGAGGGTGTGTGTGCTTGTGTGTGTATTTGGATTCCACTCCTTCTTCAGCAATTTGGTTTTCCATGATGATATGTTTTCCTTGTTGCTGTGGTCATACTCATTTTAATTAAGAAAATAAAGGATGGAAGGATGATGCAAAGCCTTTCATTTTCACAAAGAGCATCATGTTGAGCCCCTTCTGCCAATGTGGGTTGTTGAAAGGCATTCTGGGGAAATGAGAAATGAAGTAAATTACAGTCATCTGACTCTAAACTCTGACCTTCAAAGCGTGTGCCAAAACTTCATTTCATGCTTTTCAATCACAATTGTCCCCCAAGGTAAAAGTGAAGACGATGAAGAAGAGGAGGAGGAAACTGACAGGGCTGCAGGGAGACGGACCAGATCAGACGACGCGGAGAGCAAACGACCTAAAAGGCCTCGCACCATCCTGACCACTCAGCAAAGACGGATATTTAAAGCCTCCTTTGAGGTCTCGTCCAAGCCGTGTCGAAAGGTAGAGACTTTGTTCTGTTTACATCCACACTCATCTCTATCAGAACATAAAGATAAACCTTAATGCTGCATTTTGTTATTGGAACAAAAGGAACTGAAGGGTAGATGTGTTAGAACCTTGACCCTACACAGGTGAACTGAAGAAAATTGCACAAAAGTATAATCTCATGTTTGTTCTTAGAGGTGAACTGGTCACTCCTCTTTTGCATAATTGTGGGCCACCTTCAACTGACCTCCTCTGTCTTCTTCTACTTTTCCATTTTTTGGCCCGTCCCTCTTTCTTTCTCCTTCCCTCCGATCTTAATCCAAGGTAAGGGAGACCTTGGCAGCAGAGACCGGTCTGAGTGTCCGGGTTGTGCAGGTCTGGTTCCAGAACCAAAGAGCCAAGGTATTACAAACACACAAAGAGCACACACACACACACGCACACACAAAGGCAAACCCACACACGGTCATATGCACGGCTAATAAAAGGACTCATTCAACATTGTGCTTGTATGCCAGAGTGGAAATCAGCCTGTTATCTCTTCATACAGGAAACTGATGACATCTCACTGTGAGATCTCTGCAGATTAAGCCGCACATTTCCTCACAAACTGGGCACATGTGTCGTTTTCCCTCTCCACTGAAATATGTCCTTTAGCTCGCTGTTAATACGTTTCAATTGAGAGAGAACGCTCTTATGCCTGGGTGGTAGAGGGGCCGCCGAGTGAGTGAGAGGTTACAGGCGGCCCCCCTGTCTGTACGTATGGGAGCTTTAACGTGTGGTGACGTGTGTTTCTCAGATGAAGAAGCTGGCCAGGAGGCAGCAGCAACAGCAGCAGGAGCAGCAGCAGACGCAGGAGCAGAGCGAGCACTCGGCACATCACACTGGTAATGATGCTGCTTCAATTGTCCTTAATTGAGATCAAACACAGAGACATCCAGCCAATCAGTTAATTTCCATGATTTGACATCACTCACAGAGAGTTACTAATAAACCTAATAAACCTCAATCACAATCTTAACTATCTGCACTGTCCCTTTAAATTATAAGTATATTATTTGTATATAATTTATTTATAACGTTAGTGATGTAACAAGAACTGCAAAAATCACCGACTGTAGCTGGACAAGCATGACTTTCTCTGCTCCACATCGTCTCCTCTGTGCCCCACAGCGCCCTCCTGTGGTGGTTTGCCCTCTGAGCTGGACCACCTGGGGTCCTCCTACCCGCACGTCCAGCAGCAGCAGCATATGGGGGTCACCACTCTGGATCAGCAGGACTTTGACATGGACCCCTTCAGACACGGCCTGACTCCACCTCAGATGCCAGGGGATCACATGCACCCCTATGGTAAAGACTCTCTTGGCAGAAACTCTTCGCTCTAAAGCATTTCTTTGTCTGGCCACTGATCGGTGATGTCGTGTCTGTTTTTTAGGTTTTAAAAGCCTGTATGGTGACATGGACAGGGACCCTCTGTGTCATGTGACTGACGATTGCCTTTCCCTGGGCGACTCGTCTGTACTGACTCCTATAGACCGGCTCTACTCCATGCAGGACTCCTACTTCACCTCCTGAGAAATAAGGTCGGACTAACTGGGAATCAGTGCATGCCAATCTTCCGCTCTCTGGTTGAGTCTCTTTCCGGTGCCGCCGTCGCTCCTGCGTCAAGACCCCACAAGACAGTAGTCCTGGTTGAGGAATTTGGGTGCAGCATGGAGTTGTCGGTGGGTTCTATTGTGATGCCATGCAGTGGTAAACAGGCGAATAGAAGGGTGGATATACTCTGTGTACCTGTGTGTAAACCTGATCTCACTACAGCTCTTTACAATCCTACAAAGCCACTTATTGAAGTATCTTGTGCACGCATGATGTTTTGGATTAGATTATGAGATTACAACTGCATCTACAAATGTAAATAGATGTCTGGGTGTGTATTTCTATTTATTCTCCCAATGTTTTTGTGTGTGTGTGTGTGTGTGTGTGCTGTTCGTCTTGAATGAGTCAACAATGATTCAATAAATAATGGATCGGTACAAAGTGTGGATTATGAGGAGTAAGTGTACAGCACAGATGGGTTGTAGTAGATAGAGATCACGAGTGATGTGTGAGTATGAAGAAGGAGCATTCATGCTGAAGGTTACAGGCGGGTCAGTCCATCCTCAAGGCTTATCGGTCCAATCTAGGTGACAGGTCAATGAGGCATCTTCCACTGGCTGAGGGTGGATCATCAGATTGGAAATGCCGGGGCCCTGACAGCAGTGTGGGTCAGCAGCAGGTAAACATCACATCCACACCGCCGGGCCATCATCAACGCTTACATTGTGCTCCTCGCGGTCAAAGGCCTTTCTCTGCATTTTTCTGCCTTTTTCCTTCCTCCAGTCAAAGGGGAACAGGAGGGGGACCACCCAGGCACTGTGCCCAGCTGGAATGCACCAATCCTGGGTGAGGGTTGTTGAGGAAACTTGTGGCGGGGCGGGGGGGGCGGTTCTAGACAACGGAGGGGCTGAAAGCTGTGTCAGGGGAGAATGCCCAGGGTGACACGGAGACATGAAGCCCGGCTGTACAGTGTGCCTCCTTGCCCCGGCCCTGAACCCTCTCCTGGACCCATCTCACATTTCCCACTATGAAATCAGACCTCGTAGACCAGAGAGCGCAAGTCAATGGTCAGGAACAATCTAACTGTCTGTCACCGTGGTATGCGACTGCCAGCCACATCAGCGGCCTGCGCCGTCTGTGTGCACGTACACGAGCCCGTCTGTGTATCTCTGACTGTATCCGCTGCCTGCGTCGTCTGTGTGCGCACATTAGGGGACGGCGACACTTTTTTTAAATGTGTATCGTAACGCGTTTCCTTTCGCCTTCAGAGATAAATAGAGAGGGGGAGAAGTCAGACTTAAATGTCAGGGAATGAAGCCAAGATGCTCACCTGCTCAGGGCCTTTTCCCTCCTTGTGTGTGAGCCTGTGTGTAGTTGGCAGGTCTACACGGTTGCCAGCAGCAGTGGGTGGGATGAGAAAAATAATCAAAGCGTGATCATACGGTCACAGCAGGTAGCAATAACCTCATTATTATTCTGACGGTAGCCAAACAGTTTCCTGTCAACAGTTTGGTTATTTATTGCACCCTTCATGCCAACCACGAGCCACAAACCCTCTGTCTTTTAACCGCTATAATTGGCGTCATGCTGCTGCAGCGCCAAGACAGATGCACACGCTTTGCTGAAGATGCTTCATTGGCCTTTTGCAGTGCATATTAAAGTCTGGAACAGCCCACGTTTCTGCTGCGTTATTGGCACAGATGTATAGGATGGATTCTACACTTACAGCAGCCCATTATCCTTTCATTAGAGGATTCAAAAATGTGATTCATAACTAAATACAATGGTTTCTGAGTAGCCTGTGAGTGTGGGACATGTGCCCAGTGTGAGACATCGGGCTGACTGATGATGGATCGCCTCCTCACCACTCGCTGACAGGAGGTTTCTGGCCACTGGATGTCCACAGCTGACACTCGGGGTCAGTTTGGTGACCTCCAAAGGCTTCCTGGCACTTTCACAAATGAGTGCACGGTCCTGATTCCTAGAGAGAAGGTCAAATGTGGATGAACCGAGGGGTTAACAAGACAGTTAAAGCCAACCCTGCTCTGGTTGATGTGATGGGTGAGTCAACCAAAGCTGAAATGGACAGAAAGGACTCAATGTTAGGATGTCATTTATCATTTATTGATAATGAAACACAATGCAAAGCAACACAGAACCTTTTGCATCAAGCATGATTTTGTTTAGATGAGTGCTTTTGATTTGATTTCTAATTTGCTGCTAAAGACATTATTGGAGGTCAACCTCAAGGCTCAAATGCTGGATTGTCTCTCTCTCCCCACGCTGACGTGTCAGAGATCACCATTCCTGCAAAGATGATGAAGAAGGATTAGGAACACACACTTTATCTGTGCTGTGTGTGAAACCGTCTCATCATTCCATCTCACCTTCTTTCTTAAATTGCTTTGTGATCAGTAACAACAGTCCGAGCAGGGCGACCAGCAGGAGACCAGATGCTGCTCCTACACCAGCATACACCAGCATAGCAGTGCCCAGATCCATCCCCGCCGCTGAAACACAGGAAAGACTTGATCTGATGCAATTTTAAAGCGATTCAACACCCATAAGCACAGGTGAGCAGACTCTGTGAGCTAAAGTGGTCGATCCTGAGCTCTCACCTTGGCAGGTGGGCTGATCGTGATCCCAGTGGCCTGATCTGTTGCACGTCATGGTTTGCTCCCCTTTCAGCAAGAAACCCTGGTTGCAGATAAAGTCACAGCGGGACCCTTGGCCGACATAGGAGTGTGGCTGGCTGCAGTTTCTCCTCCCATCCTGTGGAGCCGTGGCCAGTAGGGGGCATGGGTGTGCTGTGGGAGAGCGTATAAGCAGCATATCAATCCTTTCCCTCTCAAACAAAGCAGTAAAGAGGGTGTTTCCAACAACTCAACCTCCATTAAACATTTCAGCATGTAATGGCGTCAATGTTGTTTGATTAATGCATGAACACAAGTGCACTCAGTGAGCAGTGTAGTGTCTGCTCTTATGTATTACCCAGGCAGAGAGGTAATTCCCTGCTCCATGTGCCTAGAGAGGTGCATTCCACATCATCTGCCTCACTCGGGACAAAACCCTCCTCACAGGTGGACTTGCATCTGGAACCAAAACTGAACTCTCCATGTGGTTGAGAGCAGGACAGGACGCCATGAGGGGTAGAGTTCAGAGTGGGGCATCTCTTAGCTGGAGGGGAGCAGAGGAAGAGGGAGAGACGCAGGCATTTAGTGGTTTTGAAAGAGTTAATTGTCTAATTCAGGGAAATTAGGGGAGCTTCTCTGTTCACCTAAGCAACGTGGGACCGCTGCGCTCCAGTCGCCCACGGAGCTGCACGCTGTGTCTGCCACTCCGTCCAGCAGAAAGCCTTCATCACAGGCTGACCTGCACTTGGAGCCAAAACTGGCATTTCCTTCGCTCGGGTTAAAACAGGACATGGAGCCGTGAAGGGGAGAGAGTATTGGACTGCAACTCTTAGCTTGAGGAAAGAGACGCAGGGAGAAACTGCCAGTTACAAACAAAAAGCAGAAGGAATTGTTCAGATTGTATTATCCCCTAAAGAATGACTTCATTGTTAACTTTAAGATAAAATACTTGCACCCGTCACGCAGGGAGCAAGAACAGAAGGAAACACCAAAGGGAACCTGTCGGTCGTACCACGGCAGACAGGAAGCTCATCACTCCAGTTGCCTTCTGAGGAACATTTGATCCTTTTTGTTCCAATCAGATCGAATCCCTCCTCACACTGCACGGTGCATATGGATCCATAGCTGTATCGCTCTGCAGGGTCGTAGCACTGCATGGTGGCATTAGAGGGAGGCTTCAAACCGTCGCATTGTACCGCTGCAAAGGAAGAAAAGGGTTTGGTTTTGTGTGTTTCCAGCTTCTACATGTAGAGGAGCTGAAGGTCTGAAAGCTCTGTGACTCGCCTGCACACGTCGGCGAGGCTTTGCTCCATTGTCCCGAGGCCAGACAGGCGAGTGTGTTGTGTCCGGTCAGGTTGTAACCTTCCCAGCAGCTGAACTTACAAACAGAGCCAAAGGAGAGAGGCTCCACCGCGTCCACACACGTCACGTTGCCCGACAAAGGCCCGAGAACGGGAGGGCAGCGCTTCACTGCAGTAGAGGAGCAGATATCAATCACACACACACACACAGGCGATGGGTTTGAATGAGTTGTTGCTTTTACAAACACGGCGTGAACGAGAGGTAACCGTGCATTGACATAATTTACAGTCAAAGGGAAATTGCCGCTGCCTACTCTCATAAATCCCATTCAACATAATGTTGTTTTGCTAAATGTAGTCACAAATGAGTGCTAACTGGTGTGACCTCAGCATGACCTCCTGTACAGACTGAGCAGGATGTGACTTGCTGCTCAAGCATGATGATGAACAGTAGTGTGGGTGCAGGTTTACAAAAAAAGGGGGGCATTTACAGGAAAAACACACAGCAGAGTGTTTCACAATATCATTAGAGAGGTGAAATTCCACTGAAATATGAATGGTAGAGTTTTTACCGGTGCATGATGGGATACTGGCGCTCCACTGGCCGCCGTGTTCACATCCTATCCTGTCCTGACCGATGAGCTCATAGCCTTCATCGCACCTGAACTCACAGGAGGAGTTGGGACTGAAGGGTGGCTGAATCAGGCTGCAGTTCACGCTACCTCCAGCAGGGGCGTGGTCAATCGCTGGACACTGCTCAGCTAAGATATGCAGTGAGAAATGTAATCCTTGAAACTTAAGTCTCAGAGAAACAAAACCAGATATGAATGAAGTGTTGAAATGTGCGGCCGCTACCTTGGCACAGAGGAGCGGCTCGGTCCCACAGCCCGCTGGCTTGGCACTGCAGCGTGGGTGCGCCTACCAGCCCATGGCCAAGACCGCATTGGAAGTGGCAGGAAGAGTTGAAACGATAAAGGCCGTTGGGATGTGAACAGTGGTGAGAACCTTTCACAGGATCTGACAAAGGCTTGCATTCAATGGCTGATAAGAGAGAGAAACAGAACGAGACAAGGAGATGGTGTTAGACTCACGCAGGAGCTGCGGCGCTTTGGTGGGTTGCTAGGACAACGTTTGCTCACCTTCGCAGTGTGGCCCCCGGAAACCAGGGTGACACTGGCAGGTGTGGTTTCCTATGGTCTCCACACAGTCTGCATGGGGACTGCAGGAATGCTGTGAACAAGAGGCTACAGAGAGAGAGAGAGAGAGAGAGAGAGAGAGAGAGAGAGAGAGAGAGAGAGAGAGAGAGAGAGAGGTCATGACTTCTAATAGCCATGGCAGTCAGTCAGTCAGTTTATCACATTAGATGTAGAGTGTTATACCAGTGTAGCAGATGGTTCCCTTTTTGCTGCGGCACCTCTCGTCGTTCCACTTGCCGTTGTCATGCTCCCTCTGGATGTAAATCTCCACGCAGGTTTGTTGATCCTGGAAGTTATTGGGCTCCCCCACCGCCCAGTTCTCTGTCCCCCGAGCCAGGGTCTTATTGGTCCCAACCCAGGTCCATTCCCCGGCCACTTTGCGGAGGCCGATCCAGTAATAGTTTGCGTTATAGGGCAGCATCTTGTTGAGGTAGTCGCCCTCCTCCTGGTTCTGGATGGCCACCATGTCTGTGAAGTGCTTCCTGCACCACTGCCGGGCCACGACCCAGTTGCGGTTTGGCGTGACACTGTAGTCGTAGGTCCATGCGTGTGCGCCTCCTCCACTGCTCAGCTCTGACATTAGATAAGATGCCGTTACCGTTTGGATGGCAGGATAAAGTAAACAAACAAGGAGGATGCAGACTTACCTCGAGCAAATACAACCAAAGCTACTATCAGCAGCCTGGGATAGAGACTCTGTACGGACACTTGATACATCTGAAAAAGAAGCAGGGAATACGTTCACCATAACATGAGTGTGTGTGTGTGTGTGTACGCTGTGTATAAATGCAGACAGGTCTTACCATTCGCTCTCTGTTTAATCGCTCATTCTTGTCACTGCATTCACTCCACACCATCTGATTGCAAAACCTTCTTAATTCAGGAGATGAACCAAGGAGCGGTTTTGTAATGTCATTTCCTTTCTTGAAACGCACACACACACACACACACACACACACACACACACACACACACACACACACACACACACACACACACACAGGATACAGACACACACACACTCACATACAGAGGATACAGATACGCCGTTGGTTTCATTTCATTTCAACTTTAATTCTGAGTGCCACCACAAAAATGCAAGTAGGATCGTGTAGTTAATACAATTAATAAAGATACGTGCGATTATACACACTTTACCCTCCATCCCTCATTAACAGACAGATTATGCAGTAAATATTCAATTATAACTATCCTTAGATTAACATATTTATCAAGAACACAACAGAAATTTGTAGCAATGTTGTTCTTCATCACTGTTCCTCAATGGACGGACTCATCAGGTCGTCAGGCTGCCTGTGAACGACAGAATTGACAGAATGCATAAATAATTACATTAGAGTTTGAATGATTGAAGCCGTATTTGACCCCTGGCTTAGAAAGCAGCAGTGTGTAAAACAAATTTTTTGACAACACAACTTGTCAAAAGGCACAAAGTCTGGGTGGAGCGCACAATTTCAACACTGACCTCACTTGGGCTTGGGCAAGTTTCTTTCCTGTGAGAAGCGGAGAAAGCAGACGCAGACGTGCTGTTGGGGTCTGTTGCAATAAGTTCACAGTTTTGTGGGTGATCTTAACTTAAGATAATGAAGTGTAACAAGACTCACTTCTTCTGCGCTTCATCCAGCAAAAGCAGAAGCAGGAGAGGAGCAACAGGGATGCACAGCCTGCCACAGCCATCAGAGCCTGTTTATAACCTGATGAAGGGACAAAGTGACAAGCCTTTTAGCTGCAGCCGTGCTTTCTCTCTTTCTCCCTTCTCTTCATTTACACTTTTATCTTTACTTTAGCTGAAGTGATTTACTTGTACAAACAGGTCTGGGCCCGCTCCAGCTGCCCGTGATCCCACAGCTAACATCTGGCCAGCCCATCATCAGGAAGCCAGGGAGCCATTTGTATCTGCAAGTTGAGTTGATGCGGTTTGCTCCCGAGCAGCTCAAGGATCCATCATTAGGCTGAGACAGCGGCGAGCATTCCACAACTGCACACACACACACACACACACACACACACACACACACACACACACACACACACCCACACACCCACACACACACACACACACACACCCTTATGTAACTTTCTACGCTGAAAACATTCCTTTTTTTAAGTGCACATATGTGCCGATGTCAGCATTTTGAATGTATTGTCCGTCTGGCCTCGGGAAACGGTGGAAACAGATGCTGAGGCCAAAAGCGATCATCAGGACTGCAGATGAGGGGTAAAGCTCAACCAGGGTAAACACAATTGTGGTGCAGAAACAGAAAATAGGAGGTTAGTCTTCAGTAGTGATGATAGTGTAAACATTGCTGTCAAAAAGATTTGTTTGGGAAAGTGCAGTCTTGGTCAGTGTGCTACGCAGAGGATATCCTTTGGTTCGAGTCCCTGCCGAGGTGCCCCTGAGCAAGGCACCGAACCCTCAATTGCTCCCCCCTCTGCGAAGGGTGGTAATGTAATGTAATGTAAGTCGCTTTGGATAAAAGCGTCTGCCAAATGATCGTAATGTAATGTAATGTATAAGTTCATCTTAGTTTAGGATTGTTTGCCGACTCAGTATGTGTCCTATATTTATGTAACAGTTAACAATCCTGAGACCAGGGCATTTATTTTCTATGCATTTTCAATTTCTCCTTGCTATTTGGGATCAGTGGGACCGACTAAGGATGAAACAAAAATTCTATGTCTATTACATATGAAAACAAAGACATTCCCTCCTGTCTGTTATGTATTCTAGCGGCCCAGGTGGTATCTATAGCACTACAGGGCAGAGATGAAGGACCAGCGTGGTTGGTTTTGCCTCACCTGTTTGGCACCTGTCCCCTTTAAAGCCGGGATCACAGAGGCAGGTCACGTTTCGGATCGTCTCCAGGCATGTTCCTCGTCCACACGTTGTTGCGTTACACTGAGCTGTGGAAGAAAAGTCGCACACTAAAAACCACTTTTTAAGACTTTTGAAAGTTGGTAAATATGTAAAATGCTTTGTTATATTAATCTTTAAATACCTTTGTAACAAACAGGGTATTTCTTATTGCCACATTTTTCATCATTCCATTTCCCGTTGTTTGGCCCGTTGTTCACATAGATCTCAACACAAAACTCTGTGATGTGGTTGTTGTTCGGCTCGTTTGCTGCCCAGGACTGGTTACCGATCCATGTGCTGTTATTCCCAATCCAGGTCCAAGTTTCATTCTTATGGGATTTTGTGATTCCAATCCAGTAGTACGGAGCGCCGCTTCTCTTTTTCAGCAGGGAGACCAGGTAGTCGTTCTCCTCCTGGCTCTGGATGACCACCATGTCTGTGTGATGGGTCTTACACCAGTTTCTGGCCTGACTCCAGCTCATGGGCCTGGAGGAGTTATGATATGTCCAGCCCATGGTAGCATCGACCAAGCAGCCAACTAGTACAAGATAGACAAGAGGAAAGTTAATCAGGCTTTGATGCAGAATGACAAACACGTGTACACCTGTATAACAGCCATACCTACCAAGGAGGAGGATCAGTGTCCACTTCATAACACCGAGCGAAGATTACCCGATAAAGTAGTGTCCTCTATCCAAATACAAGATACAAAAACAACAAGCTTAAATTAGTAATATCCATCCATCCACCTGGTTATCGTTTACAAATAACAATGTTAAATCTAAATTGTCCTATATTAAACGTGTCACATCTTACCAGAGTGCTATGCAGATGCTTGTTTGCTGCAGGCACAGAGCTGTGTTGGGCTTTTATATAGTTGTCCAGTTCAAGTCTAGCACTTCCACAGAATACCTGGATGTTTACTGTACTGTGCACTGAATGCATGTGATGACTGACCTGCAGGGTGACAGACTGAAATACTTTTTTATGAGCAAAACGTCTGGGAAATGGCACCAGTTTCAGAGAGGGTTTTCCTGTCTGTCATAAAATGAATGAAAAATCCATAAACAGAGAAAACAGGGGGGGGAGAGACATTCACTTATTATTAGAGAAAGTGTCAATCTTTCCATGTGTTATCAGGCTTAAGGACCTTTTGTTCAGCATTCTGACACAATGTTCCTCAAACAGGTCACAGAGCTGATTACAGAGATGAACATTGCTGAGGGAGGGAAATTCATCTGTTTTGGATCTATTTTCTAACAAGGTGCTGACATTGAAGAGTCTAAATTCTGTGAAACAATGGTGATGTTCTGTGGAATGTGTGACCCCTGTAATAAACCCCTTCCTCCCTTGCATAACTTGTTTTTATTAGTTAGGTTCTAACCCTAACCCTAAGTGTTCTGACCTCTGACATGGGGGCGCAAAAAAAAGATCAACAAGAGGTCTGCATTGTATGTTAAACAGCTCCAGCCTGGACCCCCTAAAAGTACCAGAGTCATTGAAAACAAATCCCTATGTGTGACTGTTAAAGACAGATGTTAGTGCTGGGAGTGTGTGGGAGTAGCTGGGTGCCGCTGTGTGTGTCTGTGTGTGTGTGTGGTGTCTGATCGTGATTCATCATTGCTGCTAACAGACTCACAGCTACAACCCCCTGCACTGTGAGTATGTGCATGTGTGGGTAGTTTGAAAGAAAGCATTATGTATAAAAGAATAAGAATAAGAACACAAGTGACTTACGAGTTGATATTTTATTAAAATCCACACTTAGATACATTTCACATCATCTGGTACAGAGATGTGCATAAATACTGAAAGTAACATTTTTCACAGTTCGGAAATGAGGTCAACATTTCACAATATGAAACCTTGGCCACACCAACGTGAATAGAGGCGCTTATCTGGCATATTCATACAGCTTTAGAACAATATGCTCAACACTAAACTCCCTTTGGAAGCAAATACACAAAAGTCCACAGACCGTTATACAAACTTCACCCTGGTGGGGTGTTTCCTCTCACAACGGCTGCTTTGATATGATTTTGCGATAGAATTAATACTTGTGTGAATCAATCACATTCTAACTGGATTGCTGTGAATAATGGATTAAATACAATTGTCCTTAATGTCCCTCTCTCTCTCTCTCTCTCTCTCTCTCTCTCTCTCTCTCTCTCTCTCTCTCTCTCTCTCGCTCTCTCTCTCCTCCTGACTGCTCTATATGAGGCTGTCTGTGCTGTTTTTGTAGACCTGTGGTGGACCTTCGATGTCTGAGTTGCTGTAAGAGAAAGGAGAAACAACATCAGCACTGCATTTCACAAAGATCACAAAAGAAAGAAAGTGAAAATGTGGGAGTTGATGAAGGTGAATGTTTGCTGATCTCACCTGTTCAGTTCAAACTTGTTCGCCTTCATTCGTTTCAGCAGCCAGTAAACCAACGACAGGGCTGATAAGGACACAGCGCCCCCTGCTGCCGCACCAATGGCAGCTGGCTCAATCAGAGGTGCAGGAGAAGCTGCGGAAACACAAGCACAACGTCAGACCTTGAGAACTTGTATTTTAACTTTTCAAAGCTCACAGCAATTTAAATCTACAATTTCTTGAAGAGATCAGAGAAGTTTCCTGTTACCTATGCAGGTGGGCTGTTCTGCCGTCCAGTTGCCGTGGCCACCACAGGTCACTACTTCCTGACCATGTAACACGTGGTCCAGGCTGCATGTGAAGGAGCACTGAGAGTTGTAAATCAGCTCAGTGTCTGTACAGTTGATCTGACCATTAACAGGAGCGTCAAGCAGAGGACATGTCACCGCTGTGGGGAAAGACAACAACAGGATGAGAGATCTTATTTTAGTGACGCAACTTTGACACCATGCCTTAAGATACTCTGATATCCAGTTCAATCCGGTCATATGTGTACCTGTGCAGGTGGGCGGGGCGGAGCTCCATCGGCCTGAGGTGTCACACTCCATGCTGAGTTCACCCTGCGGCTCGTAGCCGTGGTCACAGCTGAAGGTACAGATTGAGCCCTGAGGATGTGGGGCCCCGATGGAAACAGTTGAGGAGAGAGAGGGGAGCGCACATGTGATCTGGCCTCCTGATGGAATCACAGGAGTCGGACATTCAAGTGCTGCAAAGAAGAAAGTAAAAGCCATGTAAGTTTATCGCCTTAAATCAGACAAGAAGTGAAGAACTGGAGAAACTGCTGTTAAATGAAGTGATATACGGTCATGGTGTCGTACCTTTGCAGGTTGGTATTTCTGTATTCCACTGTCCGTCCTCAGAACACTGAATTGTGTGAGCGCCCCGCAGTTCATAGCCTGCATCACAACTGAATGTGCATGTGGCGTCTGGCTGTAGTTCACTCAGCGGGTGGCTGCACTGGGAGGTCAGGTGAGCTTCTGCGTCTGGGTTTGGGCAGATGATCGCTACAAGAGAAATATGAAGGAGATACGTTAGAATTTGTGTAACACTCAACAACTCCACGAGAGAGACGTATACAGAAGGTGATGCGATGACCTCTGTGGCGTGCCCTCACCTTCACAGCGAGGTGCCTTCTCACTCCACTCAGCTGCAGACGTGCAGGTCACAGCGCTCGCCCCCACCAGGCGGTAGCCGGGGCTGCAGATGAAGCTGCAGCTGCTCCCGTAGCTGTGCCTCTTATCTTCACCCTCTGCACAGCTGACGGTTCCATTCTCCAGCTCCTGGAGAGCAGGGCACCGGACGGCTGAGGATATCAACAAAGCAGACATTTAGCTTTTCATTCACAGAAAGCAGGATGTTGAGATTGTAAAAAGAAATCCTGCAAGTTAAAAACACATCAAACGGCAGCGTACCAACACAGAGAGGCTGTGAGTCATTCCAAAGTCCGGATGCTTCACACTGCAGGGTAGAAGACTGGGACGCAGCCAGTTCATAGCCTTCCTCACAGGTAAACACACAGGTGGACTGGTAGCTGGAGGAGCCCAGAGGGTCCACACACTGTATGGAGCCTCTTGCTGGACGGGACAGCGCCTCACACTGCATCACTGAGGAGGACGGGATCATCAAAAGCATTACTTTGTGATACTCAAATGATTGTAAAAACATTTATACAGAAGAAAGAAAGACATTAGACAGCTTTGCATTGAGTCTCCACTCACGTTCACATGTAGGAGGTTGCTGGGACCATTCTCCCGAGACGGTGCATTTCATTTGTCCTGGAGCGCTTTGCTGGTATCCTTCCTCACAGGAATACTGGCACAGGGAGGCGTAGGAGTACTCGCCGTACTCATGAGAACACAGTACACTTCCTTTATCAGGGGAAGTCACCTCGTCTTCTTTACACTGAACAACTGCCAGCACAGAAAAGAAGACAAACATTAGATATCAAATGGCTCTGGCTGCGATTTAGCAAGGAGGGGATCTTTGTTTTCTTACCGTGCTCACACTTCTCCCCGTGAAAGCCTTCAAAACATTCACACTTGTGGCTGTCGATGGTCTCTACACACTCTCCATGGTGACACGAGTCAGTCTGACAGGCGGCTGTGGAGAGAGGAGAGCAAAACATCCTCAGTAAATAGTTTTCCTGAGGCTGAACAAAGGTGATCTAAAGTAACTTAAGCCAAGATGAGACTACCAACCTTTGTAGCACAAAGCGGTCTTCATGTTCCCACACTTCTCATCGTTCCACTTGCCCGCCTGCATGTCTCTCTTAATGTACATCTCCACACAGTCCTCATTCACCCCCCTTCTCTTTCCGTTTTTGCCGTTGTTTGGTTCGCCCTGTGCCCAGCTGGTTGCCTCCTTCGTCAGAGCCTTGTTGGTTCCTACCCAGGTCCAGACATTTTGGATCTTGCGGATCCCTATCCAGTAGTATTTGGCTTTCTTGGGCATCAAGTTGTTCAGATGCTTGATCTCCTCTTGGTTCTGGATGGCCACCATGTCTGTGTAGTGAGTCTGGCACCACCTTCTTGCTGTTGGCCAGTTCATGGTCTCGTTGGAGGAGAAGTAAGACCAGCACTCTACACTCGTCCACATGCACAAGACTGAGGAGAGAGGACGGAGACATCATGTTAGATGGGAGGCTTATAAGGAATTCATTCTATTAGAGTGAAACCTGATTGATGAATAATCTTGAGAATCGGATATTAAAACAGATTTTGCTTTAGATTTACACACCTGAGTAAAGAAAGATCAATGTGACTGAAGAAGTGGAGGATTTAGATCCACGTGCTTGAAGTAATCCAAAGAGGAATTCCTATGAAAAGCAAATAAAAAAGATAAATAAGTAAATCAATGCATCAAATCAAAGCACAACACTGAGCTCCAGCACACAACGAGGCTGTTTGCAGGAAACCAAACTGTGATTTAGTTGCATTTTGTACTTACCATTGTTAGTGCGGTGTGTGATAATCTTTAGTGTTTCTTTATATTTAGTCTGAGTGCTTTAGATGAGCTACAGATGATTCTGATCTTCATGCACAGCGGCTTTTATACAGTCCTCTGTTCCGGTCCACCTTTACTGGAAACGATCATCCCAGCCTCTTTTCAGTGGAAACCCCCCCCCCCCTCCCACACTCCACACACACACACACACACACACACACACACACACACACACACACACACACACACACACACACACACACACACATGCCCTCCAACTCCCCCATCCCTTGGGGAGGGGCTTCGGGAACTTTCCCTTTCTCTTTTTATGGTCATCCTGCTGAGGACTCTCTTTGTTTTCCCGGTGTTTTGTGCACTGTACATGCCATCTAGGCTCATTAGCATTAAGATAAAAATGAACTGCATGAGGAAAGAAGATAGATAAGTTTCCGTGGGAAGTTGTGGTGGCATGCAGCCCACATGCAGATGGACACGAAGCTGCAATAATAAAAGCTGATAAGAGTGTGTGTGGAAAATTTAGAATGACAACTCATTCTGTGTGTGTCATGTATTTAGATTATTTAGAGACATTGCAGTAATTAATCATTAAATGAAAGCAGAGCTAATGAGGCTTCATGTGATTCTCAGACAGCTGAGCCAGTGGACAACATTAAAAGGCACATTATATATATAAAGATGAGTTTTTAAACTTGCTCCTGCTTTTAACAGTGCTGAAAAATGATTACATGGAAATCGACAAATTGACATCTCCTGTCGAAGGATGTGCTCTTCAAAGGAAGAAAGAGGAAGGAGAAACAATGTGATGGTCGTTAACACACGTGTTAACAGGAAAGTTTGTGTGTGTCTGTGTGTGTGTGTGTGTGTGTTCATTTAGTTGCAGAGGCGCCTGTTGGCTGCCTGTGTTACCAGAAGTGACAGTTCATATCCTTCCTGTCAGACCAACAGCAGCCGCCAGCGTTTTACAATTTCAACACTCGTGAAACCTAAAATGTGAAAACGAATATCTATTAATAAATCAGATCCTTTTATTTATTTTAATTCATTGTTTTATATAAAAGCAGATTAATGAAACACCTTTTCCTGAGGAGAGCAGCTCAGGAATCTCAGATCTTTGCCGCCAGAGTAAACAGCTTCAGGATGGTGCAGTGATCAGAGAACATCCAACACACGGAGGCTCAGGTGCCAGCTTGTGGATTGATGGCTGAAAATACAGATTTTGTTAATACAGAGAGAAAGAAGGTACAAATGCCACATTTGTACTTGTAACGAAATTAAACTTCTCTGCTTTTACTCAAGTGCAGCTTTGAATTGATTTACCCCCTGCCAGAGCCCTAAGTTACCGCTCGCTGCCAGTTGAGGTCGCCAATGTGCACGCTGCCAGTTGCAGATTCGTTATGGTGTCTCTGTGCCTTTAACGAAACAGACTTCCGGGTCCATTTAAGGTTTGCGTGAACCATGTTGCGTGTATGCGCGGCAGTGAATAGACTGACGCTGCGTGGTGCTCTGGGTAAAGCTTCAGTCGCAATGGCAGACTCTTTAGCTCAAATCCCTGACGTAGAGATCGATCCAGAGGGAAGCTTCAAGTACATTCTAGTCAGGGTGAAAGTGAAAGATGGAGATGCGCATAAAGACATAGTCCGAGGCACAAAAAGTGCTCAGTATCACAGTAAGTTCGTCACTTTAATGGCCCGCTGACAAGTGTGTAACTAATATCAGCCCAGCGTCATGTGTGTTATTTGTGCAAATGTCGCCCCCCTGACTCGCACAGGAGATGTTGGCTTGTATTGTTGCAGCATGGCCAAGTTTGACCCAGTTAGGTAGTAAGTTTGTGCATAAAGTGCTGGAAACCTGAGCTATATATTGCCTAGAATGGATCAAAGCAAACTATTCAGATAACATACCAGTCTGATGATGGCGTTGCAGCTTTTTCATTTATAATTGTGCTATATTGTGTCTGTTTAAATCTGTGTTGTGACTCATTTGCAGATCACATCTTTGAGAAGGTCAACCCGGCTATGGAAGCCCTGGGGATGGAGTGTAAATGTCTTGGAGGGGGGAAAATTGAGCACAACTCTACAGAGAAAAAACTTAGAGTGTTTGGAGAATCAACTGTAAGTTTGTTTTATTGTTTTGTTCGTACGCACAAAGTCTCAGAATACTGAGTAACGTCCTGTATGATGCCAATGCTTTCTCCCCCATTTTCAGGCCTTTGGTAAAGCTGACCACTCTGTGTCTGTGGAGAAGTTGAAGAGCGTCTTCAGTGACTATGACATTACCTGGTCTGACAACTAATAATAAAGTGCAACTCTGTATAATAAAAGAACCGATTAAAAGTCTAATTTATTCATAAATGCTTTGGCCCTTCTGAATTGAGGCACTTCAGAATTACATTTACACTTTGTTTATAACAGTGGCAATGATATTCCACACATTCTGATCACCAGATGACCAAAATGAGAATAACATAATAAATTCTGCATGATAAGCCCCACTTTTACTTTTGTTTAGAGTTAAAACACCACGATTTGTATAAACGTGGCTTTACCCAGGATTTGGAGGCCCTGAGCCAAGCGTAAAGTCCATACAGGAAAGGGTGAGAGAGTTGGACTTCCCCAGTGTTTCCTATTGCTCTGAGGGAAAGTTAGTCATTTGAGGAACCCAAAATAGATAAGAGGGGTTTGTGCTTCTTTCATTTCTGTGTTTCAAAGTCATTTTCTCAAAGCACTAAGGGGACTTCAAATACTTTGAAGATATAGCAAATACTTGGACAAAGCAACAACAAGTGAAAGCTAATGATGAAATCTGAAAATGTGTGAATGAAAGTGCTAAACTGGATTAAAATGTCAACCTTTTTCTGTTTGCATCTCTCAAAAATGCAGGGAGGAACATTGATAAAGAGGTGAAAAGGTTTGTTTGTATGTTTAAGTTGAATTCTTCTCTATCCAAAGAATCTTTCCAGAATCCTTCCAGAAGAGGATTTGGATTTCTGCTTGTTAAACAAACATCAGATGTAAATCCTCCATTTTCTGCGCAGCTACAACAGACTTTGCGAAACATTCTACAATCTAATCTTTCTTGTCAAATGTTATTATGATATTTTGGTTGCTCGGTTCACACTGAATGAAGACTGATTTGCTGGGAATTAATAGAATGCTTTCATCCTCTGATTGCCCCAGAATGAAACGGCTGATTAGAATCTTGTCAAGTTGACATCCTTTTATTCCGGCTCATTCACTGATGAGTTTTTAACATTTTCTATTTTAGTTCTGGATCCCCACATCCTTGCCATAATTTCATGTTTTTCTTGTGACTCAGCATCTGGTGAGCTATAAATTACATACAGCATATAGAGAGTCATAACATAACAGCAGAAATAGCTACTTTGCACACACTGAAACTGAGCTGCATTCATTTGAACCTCTTCAGCAGGCTTCTGTGGGCCTGACTGCGTCTGATGGCTACTGTGTGACCTTTAGAAGAAATTAAAAAAAAAGTTTTTTCCTTCCTCACTGAATTCCAGAGCTGGTTTCCTGCAAACTGATAACCTTTCTATTATCTGCAAACGCAGAGGTCCCATGAAAGGGTGGAGAGGGTTTCTATGTTAGGTTACACCATCTTCTTGGTAAATCCAGGGCTCCCAATCAAGGTGTGTGTTAGACATTAAGGTGCCTATATTGCAAATCACAATGACAAATCCATGACCAGCCTACATGACTCCTTAATCATCAGACATGTACATTATGAAATGATGGTAAAAAGGGAAAACTGAAATCCTTCCCAATATGTCAAAACACTTGTATAACCAATGCACTTAGTTTAAAATATCATTTATTTCTCATTTGTTGTAGTTATTCTGTATATAGTTTTGCCTTGTAGTGATTTTTTACTTGTTCATTGCTCAGTTATTCCCATTGTACTCAAAGGGAACCGCATAGTTGGTTGATATCTGGCCTCAAGTCAAATTTGTCTAAACAGTAGCATAAGAATAAGAATGTAATAATTCAACTACTTTTCAGTCTTGCCCAATCTCAGTGGATAGATTTATAACACTAAAACAACGAGAGTAAAATTCTTGAGAAAATCTGCTTATTTGAAAACAAATAACATTTCTGCCTCTGACGGGAATTTCTCCTTATGTCCCACCTATTCTTAATGTACATATTCACATTTCCTTTCTCGCAAACAAGTACAGCCACACTATGAGTCATGTCTGAGGAGAGATAGGCGTCAGACTTAATGGACTGGCTTTTACTAAACAAGAAGTTAGTCCCTTCCTGGAGCGACAGCAGCTCACACCTCAGTCTGCTGGGAACTGAGAGAGGCAAAGCTGGATGTTGGACTTCATCACTTTACTGTAGATCTTATCTCAGAGAAACAATGGCCTTCCCCACATGGGAGTCCTTTAGGCTGCAGCCAATAGAATTTCCAGACCCTGAAAAGACATCATTCCCAAAAGCATCCTCTAACAGACATAAATACAGTCTGTAAATTCCCGGTAGAGTCATCTCAAATATTTTCTCTTAACTGTGGTCTTGTTGGTATTTGTTGTTTTTAAAAACATTTCTTTATTTGAAAATTGTGTTTGTGACTTTTAGTTTTATTATTAGGCCACTGAGGAACCAACTGGATATTTTGGAGTAAATAAATAAATTCGAAATGTATTTATTTTAAAATCGATTAACAACAACAATCAACATGAGCATTTGTTATACATTATATAAATGTAATAATTCTATAATCAAAGACGCTTAAATGCCTAAATTGTTCCGAGTTTTTATTTTCAGCGCTGTGTAGTCATGTGGGTGTTTGATTGGTCGAACGCCTTCATTCTGACCAATCAGAATACAGCAAGATGACCGCGTTCATCGCTACGTCACATCCTACTCAAACGCCAGCGCGCGACGCGTCCTCTCACTGTTGTGTGTAGGTAGCAGTGTTTTCCTCTTTGTTTGGCATTATAACTGCTGACAAACTGACAAATGTAAACTGAGACAACGACCTAGCGAGCGAAGGAAGGACATTTCTTTGGGTTTACGGTAAGTAGGTGGCGCCATAAGTGTTCTAGTAATAACTTCATCCACCTCAATGTTAGCCCTAGCTAGCAAAACACACCGAACTGAACACAGACGCACCCCCGACATGCCAGTCAAACGAACAGCAAAATCACAACACAAACTACCGGTACTGTACAGAGTCACTAACACGGAGGTTGTTGTTACTAAATTTGGTGTCTGTCTCCCAGCTGTCCTCCGAATGCCTCAGAGCAACATGTCTCTCCTGGAGGAGGTGGTCCAGTGGAGTCAGGAGACCTGTCGCCAGGAGCTCAAAGCTGTCCTGCCTAAACTCACTATATCCTCTATGACGTCACTTTATGGGAGACGAAGTGTGGTCTTGTTAGGTTTTGAGATATATTCTTAAATGTCCAAACAGACGCTTTGATGTAACGCTTCCTTGACTGTTGACACTCTTTGCATTGTAACTCTGTGAGCTGGGAGGATCACATACGTAAGTGACTTCATTTTGTCTTCATCATCGTTCTTCATCGTGTTGTGATCTGATCATGGAGTGACAAAGTACCATCATCCCTGCAGGTATCCTCAAGATCATCACAGACATGTTCCTGCCACATATGGGTTTGTCAGAACTGGAAGATGAATGCTTCTCTAAGGTCTTACCCAAGGTGAAACATGTAGCTTTATTTTAAATTGAATTTAAAAATTTGTCGGTTTTCCCTCAAAAGTGATCATATTACTTGAGTTTGTGAAGTCTAGAAGAAATGTGTAGCTTTATTCAGTTTAATTGAACAGACAAGAGTTCTACATTCTACATTCAGAAATGTATATTTTCTGCATGACTGTCTTCTTCTATTTATGTTGATGGATCTGTTTCTGCAGGTAGTGACTGTGTTTGATAGCCTCATGGAGGAGATCTCAAAGCAAGTTGGAGGGCTGTCCAGTCAGAACACAGACCTGTGTGCCTTAATGAGGAACATTCTTCAGGTACTCTATATGTCAATGCATTTGTTAAATGGAGTCACTTTACGTTGCAGATTGTGAGTTTAAATGCACATTATTGGTACCATAAAATGTTTTGACAAGAGGTAACCATCTGTTTTAGGCAATGATGCAGATAATAGATGCACTGTCTGCGTGTGTCCGTCATGTTGGGAAATTTGAGGAGACCCCTGACCTGGATGCTATCCGCTCATTACCCACTTGTATCCTGAAAGTGCTGCGGGAAACCTTCCAGCACTGCAAGGTTCACTTCACCATCCACTACCATCAGCTGTCAAAGTGTAGCTCCATCACTGCATCCTCAGTAGTCATCATCATCAGTACAGTGCTTTTAGTAAAGATGTAACTCTACAGTAGATGATGTCAGAATGACCTTGATGTTGCTCATGTTGTACCCAGGACAGTGAGGTGGTTTACTGTGGCCGGCTCTCTCTGGTGGCCGACCTGCTGCAGGGCCTCTTTAAGGAGGCCTACTCCCTCCAGAAGGGCCTGTTAGATGTTCTGGACAGGGTCTCGCTGGACAGCAGTGCCTCAGATGAGGAGGTCTCTGATATTGTTTTAGGTGTGTATGTCTGTGTGCACGAGTAAAGAAGCACTTCAGTGTTTTTATATGCCACACTCTTTAGTATTAACCCATTTCATTTCAGCAGTCTCATTTAATGGAAGTTATTTGTATCTTGGTCAGTGATTCACAGCCTGCTGGACGTTTGCTCGGTCATCTCCAGCCTGGACATAGCTCTGCACGCCAACACCTGGAAGTTCATCATCAAGTCAGTACCACAAACACTCAGGCTGAGAAATTAAATGAATTGCTTTTGCTGTTGATTTGGCTTGGATAAATTGAGTAGTGAATTTAGTAAATGTTTATATTGTTGTAATAATTCTTTCAGGCAGAGTCTGAAGTACCAGTCACTGGTGGAGGAACATCTACGACATGGGGACATCAGCAACAGCTTGTGTGACAACCTGTTGGCCTCCTTCCATCACTGTGTGGAGCTGGCTGAGCAGATTAAACAGGCTGGTCTGCAGGTAGGAAAGCTCTGGAGACATTTAAAAGTGCTGTTTTTGGGACTCAACAAACTTTTAGTGGCTTTTTTATGTGGCTTTCCATAAATGTGGGACTATTATAACTACAGCATATTCATATTTGCAGCTTCATTTATCTTGGCACTATTAGCTGTGAAATGTTACATTGATTATTAAATGTGTAAAACATAAATGTTATCTTATCTGTGTTGGCCTCTAGTCCCGACCTGAGTCGCGCAATAGTGAATATTAGTGTCCTTTTCTGTAGGACAAATAATGGATTTATCCTGTGTTCTAACCCTTTGTTCTTTGAAGACAGCGTAAGGTCAAAGGTAGAGCGACCTGTGCTTCATCAACTCATTGTCTTCATGCTCTTCTCTCATTTTGAGGAGGGAGCTCAAAGCCCTGAACACAAGCTGTTCCAGAAAACCACAAAGATGTGCAGATTCTTTGCCAACACTTTAGTTCATTATATCAAGGTACAAAAATATGAAGTTTTTTTTCAATCTAGAACCTTCGAAACAATGGAACTAACATCCTGTTATTGTTTATGGTCACAGGAATTCAAATCTTTCCTTACAAAGTATTGCACCCGCTTTCACCAACTCTACCTCCAGATCATCAGGTACAGTTTTGCTTTGCATTGGAAAATCACAGATAATAATGACATTCTATTAAACTGTGGGGAAACATTCATTCTGATGATGGCATGTTTGTGTCTTTCAGTAAGTTTCCTCCTAGTTTGTGTGCCCCGACCCTGCCCCCTTCTCTGTCTGAGGAGCTGAACATAGCAGCTCTAGTTCCCATGGACGCCCTCCTGTTCCAGCTGCTGCCCTTAAGGCCCTTTGCTGAAGTCGTCCTGCAGCAGGACCAGCGTGAGTTTACACACACTGCTCAGCCCTTTTGAGACTTTGTTGCATAGTCTGTCTCACCGTCTCAAATCTATATTTTATATACTACGCACATCACACCATAGAGTCTTTTGTCCTGTGAGCAGGGTACAGTCCCGAGTGTGAGCTTTCTCAGTGTCGTCTGCTCACGAGTGTCCTGTGTCAGCTGCCCTTCCAACCAGAGGAGGTGCTGGAGCTTTGGTACAGAGGCAGCCAGTTCTCAGAAGAAACACCCAGGTAATAATATGAGTAAGGGGCCATTACATCCTAAGCTGTTCCTCTCCTTTACACCTTTAAGCTGGGGAAATAACGTCCAGTCTCTCTCTCTCCTTCCCCTCCTTCCATCGTTCCACTCTTTCTCTCCAGGCTTCCTCTCTACCAGGCCGTGCTCACTAGTTTCCGTCGTTGCTATAATGAGCGCAGGGTGCCGGTGCTCTTGCCGGGCGTGATGATGAAGGGACAGGCTCAGGGTCGCGTCTCTCTGCACCACCATGTCTGCATCCAGCTCTGCGCCAGTGTGGCCGCTCTTCCTCCAGCCTACTTCCCAGTGCTGGTGAGGTCCAACTGTAATCAAAATGCCACTGCGGTGCTGCGTGTTATTAATATTGGATGAGGTTCCATGTAATGACGGGGCCTAGGGAGTTACTATTTTCATATATTGTTGTTTTAAGTCTTCTATTTATTTTTCAAGAGTTTATCTCGCCCTCCCCTCTGGCTGCATTTTCTTGCAGGCTTTCCTGCCATTGATTGCTCCCTACCCTTTTACTTTGTCATTCTGTGAAATCTCTTGAGAGTGGCATCTTTTTTCTGGCTCCCATGTTGTTTTCCAAAACTTTCCACCTCCTCTTTCAGGAGCGCTGTTTGCTGGATGCCGTACTGCAGTGTGATACTCAGACGGCTCTTTTGGCCTCAGATGTGTGGTGTTTCACAGCACGGTGAGGAAAACAATACAAAATACAAACATGGATTAGTACGTAATAATCTGCAATTCATCTCTTTTTAAGATTTCCCCACTCAACATATGTGTATCCTTTTAAAATGTGCATTACTTTTGGCCACTTTGAGTCATTTGATGAAAATAATTAATAGATTAAACAGAACAATGGCATTTATTTTGGTTTATTTAGGAGCAATCTGTTTAATATCCACTGCTATCCTGTCCTTTCTGTCTGCAGCTATGGGACAGCAGAACTTTGTTTACATCACGTCCTCCTCATTGCTCAGCTGGTGAGTAGCGATAAGGATCATAACTGTAGTGATGATAATTATAATAATAATAATGTTTTTCAGTAAATCAAGACTTCCATAACTAGATATGTGATATGCATGTACATTTAAGGCATGGATGAGGTTTGTGTTTTCACTGTTTCTCCACACTTGAACATGAATGACGTTGACGTTTCACTGTAATGCTCAAACGTGGCTCTGAAACCAGGAGAGCACAGTGTCGGCGACCTTTCTCCACGCCTGCGACCTCTGACTGAGCACACTCTAAAATAACTCCAAATCCGTTAATCTCTCTCTGTAGGTTCAGGGCTCAGTAGGGGGTCCTCCCCGGCCTCTGTGGCACCCCAGCAGAGGTGACAATTGGTGTTGTTGGACCGGGGGAAGTGGGACACCTGTCCATAACCTGTTAGGTCATAGGATTACGCTGAAAATCACACGTGTCCCTGCTCTCCTCCCGTCTTCAGTGCACGACTTTTTGGGCCCTCACACTGACTTTCTTTGTCACCTCTCCTCTCCTTCCTCCTCTCCCTCAGGTGAAGAAATGTGCCGGCAAGTGTTACCAGTCGTCCCACCTGGGCCTGCTGCTCACACGCATGGTGTTCCTGATGACGCCCGATCACCAGGTCAGAACCCCTGAGAGTGGAAATGAGAGCTTTTATAAACCTATGGCCTCATTTACATAGCAGCAAATGTGCATGGCAGGTACATAGTATTGATGTAATTCTCCACTAATGTAAGATGTGTGTGTTTGTTGCAGATGCAGCTGCTGGAGCATTTCCCACCCTCAGAGGTCGAGAACCTTCCAGTGTGGCGCCACGTCCTCCTCCGAGCCCTTTCCCATGATGCCCGTCACCGTGTGGAGTCTGACATTATCACACTCACTCAGAACGCACTGACGGAATGGCAGAACGGAGGCTACAAACTGGGACAAGTGGACAAAATGGTGAGGACAACCTTATGTATGGTAGTGTAGCACTGTTGGATGTGATAGATGGGAGAGAGAGACAGAGGAGGACGCGAAGGACAAGGCTACACTATTGTGCACATAAATATCTCAGGCTGTCCTTGTGCAATGAAGAGAACAAGTAGAGGACCAACAATTACAACAATGGTTTTCATAAGGAAGATAAGATTGTGTGCAAATACTCAGGTAACTGTTATTGACCTCTCTCTAATCTGATCAAATGTGTTTTTCTCATGCTACACTGCAGTTGGGTGGGGTATTTGAAAGTACACATAAGAACGAGGAAGTTAAGCATTCTTTTTATGCCATCTGATGTAGAAGCTGTAAACGTGCCAGAACTTCAGTCTTACCAGATTTACCTCAGCTACATGTCAACTTTTTGTTCATGAATAGCTATCTTCTGCTTTTGACGTGGTTTGACATTCTTGTTGTCTAAATCAAACTGAATACTCATCAAAACCAGTAAATTCACCCAAGAACAGCAATGCACAGTCACCAAACCTTCATCAAGTTCCTCCTGTCCCCAGAATGTGATGCTGTTGTCCCTCCTTGTGGTGGTTCGAGGGCAGTCGTCTCCCGAAGAGCAGTGTGTGTTGTCTACATTGAGGATAGTCACACAGCTCTGGTTACGACTGTGTCCTGACCAGGTAAGAAGTCAGACACGCACACGCACACACACTCTCTCACGCACTCACTGATATCAACAAGTGACAATTCTCCACTGTGATACTTCAGGTGCAGAGCCAGCCGGTGCTTCAGTGTACTCTGAAGCTGCTCCTGTCCACATCGGCCATTATAGTGAAACAAATTGAGCTTCAAGTCATCTGTCAGGTATCTTTGGTTGTAGTTTTCCACAGTTTTCATTCAAATGTGTGAACAGAGAATAACAGCGTTGTGTGTGTGTGTCCATTTGTCAGGCTCTGGTGTGTGTGGACGCTGTGCTGTCTCAGAAGTGTCCTGATGAGCTGCTGCTGGCTGCTCTGGAGTTCCTGGCGTCCCTGGGAAAGATCTTTGTTCCCCCTGACAGCCAGGTAATAAAGGAAGACTAAGTGAAGTTTACTTCATGTATGCAATTCAACATTTTCCATTCACTCTAACTTTTTGGCCACAGAGTCAGATTCTGCCCCGGCTCAGCAGCCTGTTTGGAGTCCTGCTGTCTGACAGAGCCTGGCCGATACATCAGCAGGCTCTGGAGGCCTTTTCTCATTTTGCTGAGGTATGGCAAGAACTCCATTAAGGGCAAATATATTACTCATAAACTTACAACCTTGTTTGGAATGTTAACTTTTGCTTTTGGAATTTAAGGTCACGAACCACGAGGAGGTTATTTCCCAAAGCTTGTGTGCGGAAGAGACCAAAGCGAAAGTGGTGAATTATCTCAGCAAGGTGAGCAATTCATATCAAGATTGACCTGAAACACAGTTGATTGGTGTGATTAAGGAAGTGGTTTTCTTGTAGACTACAAACGCACAGGAAGATATGGAATCACGACTACAGAGGCTCAAATCCGAAAGGTTGGCTATTTTGGAGCACAATGAGAAACTGGAGAGCGATAAGGAAGGTGACGCCAACAAGCTGGCAGCTGAAGCTCCCAATGATTCAGAAGTGAGTGCAGTTCATCCATTTTATAAAGTTACACCATGCCAAGAAGTCGCTTGTTTTGTTTGTATTCAAGGAGCGACTGTGTGTCCATGTATACATCATACTTAAAGCAGTAACTACACTCCAGTGCTATACGAGTACTTGCAATGTAGTGTCGTCATCTAAAGCCCCCATATGCTGAATCTCTCACAGCCGTGCCCCAAAAGAGCTCGTCAGGAGAGCAGCATGGAGGAGGAGTACAGTCGCTACCTTCAGACGGCTGAGAGCGCTCTGAAGGCCCTTCAGGCTCTGCAACAAAGCAAAGCAAACGCCACAGCACCGCCTCCACAGGGGCTCGCGTCCAGACTACAGGAGCTGCAGACCCTGATAACAAACATCCAGACAGCCCAACACATCAGCTAGCAGGGAACAAGGCGTTTACTCTGTACAGAATGGAAAAAGAATGTAAGTGGAGTTTATAGTCGGTCTGAATGCTTTTTACTGATATATTGGTTCTATTCTTGTTTTATTAAGTGTCTTTAGTCAGGCTTGATTGACATTGTCTATTAAAATGTTGAGTACATTTGTGGATTTATTTTCATTTAGGAATGCGTCACTGAACAGATCAGTGGAGTTTGGATGTAGGGAACTGAAGAACAAAGCCACACTTCATTTCCCATGGCTCAGTAGGTGAGGGGTCAAAGGTGAAATGTCACTAAACCAAATGCACAAAGAACCTGGACCGGACCTGAGTTTGTTTCATACAATAAACCTTTTATTTAACCAGCAACCAAAAAGCTTCTAATAAATTATGTCACATCTTTCGCATTCATTCAAAGTGCAAGCCTTCTGTTAATCAAGTAGATGTCCTGATAAGTTTCTTTATCATGATGCCACTATAGAAATTGGCACATTAAAAAAAAAAAGACAAAGGATGTTGTTCTTCAGATTATGATCCTCATTCCACACAAGTCAACTAGTATTTGGCAAACGATTAAGAATGGCTTCATATATGTCCGAGTCTAGCACCTTGTGCTTAGCAGCCAATCCTCCCCATACAAAAACATCACCTTAATGAATGAAGACGTTAAAAAATAATCTGGGAATTCATCCAGTGTCATAAAACAGTGAACTGTCATCGTTATTCTTCTTACTGCATCCAGGTTAGATGATGATGACAGAGGTGTGGATCCACTCCACTCGCCGTGAGATGGAACCAGAAAAGTGAACGTTCCAGTGCCAGTGGCCTTGAGCTTTGTTGCTGTAGTAAAGACAACCAGGCCAAAGGTCATCACCAAGCATTCTCATCCTCCCAGTTCAGATCATCTTCATCTCCCCAGCCGTCCGTTTCACCCTGAGAGAGACAAAGCAGCATTTGAATAATTAGTTCCCAAATGTATTGAGCTGTCTTATCACACAATACTAATCCCCCGCACACACACTCACACACTCACCTCAGTCACATCAGCAGCTGCAAACTTGCCAGCCCCAGTGAAAGTATCTGCAGAGGAGTCGGCAGCAGCAGAGAGTCCAGCAGTGTCACTCGAGCCGCTCTCTCCTGGTAGCAGCAGGCCTGGAGACGACAGCTTGATGTCCGGCACCATGTCCGCAAACAAATCCAGCTCCGGGTCTTGCTCCAGCTTTCTCCTCACCTTGATGGTGAACTCCTCTCCCAGACCTCCTATCCCCCCGGTCTTCTGCGCCGCTGTTGGCTTGGGATTTGATGGGTTGTGTGATTTCTCAGAATCCCTGTCCTCTTGACCCCAGCCATTGTCCCACGAGGACGTGGTCTTGGTCTCTGTGGATTGTCGCAGTGCTGAGTTCAAATTAAGGGGTTTGGAGGCTCCGATCCTTAGCGCTTCATGCGGGTGGATTACAGGTGTGGTGGCGCCCCCTCTTGGCGGGGTGAGTATGACCGAGTCTGGTGTGCGAACTGTAGGAGAGAGATCTGATGTAGCTTCAGTGTCCTCAAAGTCGTCCCACGGCTCCTCCTCCATGTTCTGAGGTGTGGGTGGCAGTCTACTGCTGACCGCTGCCGCCCTGTCTGAGGCCTGGATGTGGATACGGACCGGCTGTCCGTCTCTGTTCTCGCTCTCCTCGGGGTCGCTCCAGTCCGGCCAGTCTTCTGCAGGCCCCGCTGGTCTGTCTGCCTGCTCTGGGCCGTATGGCGGAGGCTCCGGCTTACTTTTCTGGTGAAAACCGTTCAAAGGTAGAGACATCTCTCTGCTGACAGCTGGAACACAAGTCGAGAAAAACACTGAGCCTCACAAAGGATTTAAGGTACACTGATATGGAGTGTGTTTGTTGTGTTGTGTTGTGTTATACCTGATCTTGGTGGCAGTGGGTGATTTCTAGTATTCTCCCTGCTCCCTGGTAGTGTGTCTATGTCACCCAGGACCAGATCTTCTGTCCCCGACGGCCTGGGGAACACATTCAGGACTTTTGAAGGCTGCTCCATCTGGGGGTGAGATCCTCCGACTATATGGACTGGAGAAGCTAAAGAAAAGAGACACAATGAGTGCAGAACAAACACTTTCACCTTTACCTCCTCAGAATAGTTCTCACATGCTGCAACACACAGCACAGAGCTTTGGAGGCTCTATTCAAAGGTCAATAGAACTGGGAGGTGAAACTCTAGAAGGCTCCAACTCACAAAAACAAACAACGTCAGAGACATGAGGAGAGATCACTGAGATATTAGCTGACAAAAGACAAACAACAGCTCTGTCCCAGTTGCTCCTGGCAGCCATCAAGCAGTTTGTGCACTTGGCAGCTCTCATGTGTATGTGTGTGTGTGACTATAGGGATGAAGTGTTTGAAGTAGCAGAACTAAATCAATATATAACTCATTACATTACGATCATTTGGCTGACGCTTTTATCCAAAGCGACTTACATTACATTACCACCCTTCGCAGAGGGGGGAGCAATTGAGGGTTCGGTGCCTTGCTCAGGGGCACCTCGGCAGGGGCTCGAACCAGCGACCCTCCGGTTCCCAAGCGGAAGCACTACCCACTGAGCCACTGCCTCCCCTCATTATACAACCGCTCTCACTGTTAGGTTGTTGGTTCTTACTTTCAGGGGTGACTTCTGTAGACCTGGTAAAATTCGGCGTGGTGCGTTTAAAGACCTTGGTTCTGTTGCCGCCAACCACCACTTGGGCCCCCAGCAAGGGAACCAGCACTGCCAGACTCTGCAGCGTCATGGCAACCAGGGAATCGTTGGTGTCTCTCATCCCTAACAAAACCTGCAGATGAGGTATTAAAGTATTAAATGTGAAATACTAAAACGACTCAGTGTTGCGTTTGCTGTCAGGACGTCTGTGCTCCACCTGAGGTAGGATCTGGTTCTTGAGCTCTTCGTGGGAGAAGAACTCGGCGTAGACGTGGATGTGAGCCAGCAGCACCATGCGGACGTGCTCCTCGTTGACCTTAAAGAGCTTCAGGAGCTGAGGAAGCACGTGTTTACGGTAAAGGGACACAGACAGCAGGCACTCCTCGCCGCCATCACCGCCACTGGAATCTGTAGACAACAAAACCAGACGAGGAAGCAAAGAGAGACAAAGTTAATAGACACCAGCGATTAACTGCCATGAAAGTATCTGCTGATCGTTCCTGTTTACTGTTATAATATCTCTGCATCGTTTCCCTTTTTAATAGAGAGTATCAGATCCCTTTGCATCATTTTAAAAAGCCCGTTCTGATCCCGTCTTACCCTTCTTTGGCCTTAAGAGATGCGGCAGGAAGCTTTTGATGGCCATTGGTTCTGCAAACACCAGAAAGTTGAGGAGTTTGGGGACGAGGCGTGTGGCTATCAGCTCTTCAGGGAGGCTCTGGACCCGGTCCAACAGAAACCTGCACCCAAACAACCAAACCAAAGTGTTCAACTGGCCGCAGGCAAAACAGGCGAGACATTAAACCAAGACCAACGTGTGGTTTCTTACTTAAAAAATTCATTCTTTTCCTCCTCCGTCTTCAGGGTCAAGCTCTTCAGAAAATTCATCACTTCAAGAAAATCGTTCCTGTTCAAAACACACACACACACACACACACACACACACACACACACAGTTTGAAAGGCAGTCGGGTGTGTGAATGTGCCTTGGGGGAGGCGATAAAGCAAACGGACCTACCTGAAAAATTCATGAGTCAGCAGGGAGCTGAGTGCAGGACGAGACACGGGGTCGGAGTTCAGCAGGCCCGTCTGCAGGGTGGACTTCAGACTGTCGGACAGCTCCTCGGACACTGGAGAGGAAAGCCAGGGAATGACTACTGTGCCCAGGGAGGGAAAGCAGCGAGAGCGGCACTCTGGACTCACCATAGCCGTCCAGCAGGGGGAGGAGGGAGTCCACCATCATCCCGAAGGAGAAGCAGTCTCTGGCGTGAGCCTGTTTCTCAGGCAGCATTTTAAAGCCCTCCACCTGTGAAGAACACCTTTAAGATGGATTCCTCTCACATTTCTTCCATTTCCCATCTCCGCCTTTCATCTACTTACGTGTTCTTCTGGCGGAACAGAGGTCGTCTCCCTCACCGTATGAATGCTCCTGAGAAACTGAGGAGACAAAAAGCAATCAGACATTAGCCCGGGGTTGTTTTGGTCTCCAGATCTTTGACGTTTTAGAAATACCTTACCTCAGGAGTGGCCTCAGAGAACTTGCAGACGGTCTCCATCCCTCCCAGTTTCCAGTGGCCGTCTTCGCTAACAAATACAGACGACATGCAAACGTTGTTGTGGCTTGATTTGCCCTGGTGAAGGACAGGGTAAGGACCTGTTATGCACTCATGTATGGGCAATAAACAGAGCAAACATACAAAATGTCCAGCAAACAATAGTTCTTTCCCATTATGAAGCTTTCAGGCTATAATCGCAGCAGATAAGCATGAACTCATCACACTCCGCCCCTCCTCCCCCCTCACCCTCTCGTGCAGGAAGACGAGCGCCTGCAGGAGGTCGTAGACGCCGGCGCAGATTTCCTCCGGGGTGATGCTGTCCAGCAGCGACTCCAGGGGCTGCACGGCCTCTGTCACCAGGTGGATGCCGCCATCCTGCACCGAGCAGGACAGGAAGCGAAGCAGACACGGGTGCCTCAGGGTTTTCAGGTGCTGAGGGGAAAGGAAATGAAAGTCACTTCCATTTTAAATTGGATTTGGTTTTGGAGTCAAATATGTGCAGCTTTGAATGCTGCACATATTTGACTCCTGGTGACCTCACGCCTGCAGCTGAACCGACAAACATACATGCCAGGATCAAGGGTCAACAAACAAGTGATGTTTCTGTGTTTTTATATTCTAGACTTCGACTTCATCTGACATTCCAGAAGAACTTTGATTTCAATTCTTATTCAAATCTTATTTCCACAAGCTTTCCTCCTGTGTTCACAGGAGGAAAGCCCCTGATGGTGTGCAGCTGATGGAGGCCATGAGGGCGGACTCGACCATTATTGCTTCCTGCAGTGTTCTCTTACAAAGCAACCGAATCCCACAACAATTAGAAACTTAGATCAAACACAGATTGCGGTGAGTGAAATGAAAGCTTTGTATCAGAGCGTAATGGAGCTGCTGCTGCTGCTGCTGTAGTACAACACTGGTATGAGGAAACACTCAGGCGCCATTTCACACTGATGCATAAGGACATGTCAATCAGTTGGTGGATCAACAGAAACCTGGAGGAGCGGTTTATGAAAGACAAAAAGAAGGGTTTCACAATTCTGTGTTTAGAGTCATTGTAATGTAATTCTCACTGTGCTTTTGACTGGAGGGCTCTGCTTGTGTGTGTGTGTGTGTGTGTGTGTGTGTGTGTGTGTGTGTGTGTGTGTGTGTGTAAACGTCATTAGGCATTACCTTGGCGGCTTTGTTTACTTTGTCTTCGTTCCCCATGTGGACAAACACGGATGCGGGCTTCCCGTCCTGGAGCACCGCGGAGTACATGGTCAGACCGGAGGGTAGCGTGAGGAGCGGCGCCTCCAGGGTGCAGCTCCGCACCGCGCTGCTCTCCGCACCCATGGCCGCACACTCGCGCCCGGACCCGGGGCTGCAGGGGGGAGGAGAGGAGGGAAGGCAGCCTGTAACACAGCACACAACCGTGACATGAAGCGACCCGGGCTGCCGGCTGTTAAAACACACACACGCTTGTCATGAGGTGACGCTGATATTTGTTACCGTGTTAGATGTTCCCCAGATGTTTCACAACTTAGCTAGCGGGCTAACCTCGACGCTACGGCAGCCAGATTGTCCACGCCATGATTGTCTGCAGCCCGTCCGCTCCCAGCGCACACAGAACATCAAACTACTCAAGCTGAATTATGAATCGGTCGCTTATAATGCCGCGGTTTGAACAGCTCCTTACTTTCTGTCAATCGGCGGGGCTAACGTGGAGCTAAAGCTGAGCTGTAAACACGGATTCTTCCGGTCACAGACGAAACCATAAAAGTGGGAGAGGGCAGTTGTGTGAAACTGTTAGAAAACAGCCCTGCTGACTCATTTTACAGATTTGGAAAATTCTTAATTACATTCATTACGCAGATTCAAAATGTAATTAAACTTAACAATGATCGATTCATTCGTATATATTTATATACATCATAAACAACGACAACCCCCCTGTTCAGAAAGCTAATGGTTCGAACCAGAGTGGTGTGAGTCGATGACTCTTCGCTACATTTAGAGATGATTTTACCTGTAACATTTGAATAGATGTGTGTCATTTATATGCATTTTACATGGTTTAAATGTGTTTATTCCTTATAATGTCTTTTATTGTGATCTTGACTTGACTGTACTGCTCAATTGTGTCACTAATGTGGGCTATTAATGTTTAATGAAGTTCTTAAAGTTGCCAATTAGAACCCATGAGACCATCACGTCACCATCGTTGTATATTGTGAGTAAACAGTTTTTGAAATTTCATGATGACAAAAAATGTTTTGACTACAAATGATACGTACACATACTGTATCAAGGCTCATACCTGTCAGTCATACACACGCACGCACGCACGCACACACACACACACACACACACATACAAACAAGCATGGTGGCAAGCTGGCAATCTAACAAAAACTTCAGTTATCCTTTAAGTTTTAAGTGATCTGTTTATTTTTTATTTTGATATTGTTTTATATTTTATATTTATTTATTTAAAATCTTTTTTTAATCAGAATCAACAGGTTGGGATGAGTGTGTCAGATAGAAAATGAACAATTAAGAGATACTGTTTTAGGCTGCCTTTTGCTCTCCACTACAACATACAGCATGTTGAATATTGATATGTTTAGACTGACAGAGTAACAACGGAAAGCAAACTTTCGTCAGAGGAAGTCACACTTTCGCCCTTAACAGAGGTTGCGTTTGGTTACCCGGGAAATCAACCAGAAGAAAAAAAGTGCTCACTTACTGCTGGTGCATACACACATGCACACACACAGATACTAAAAGAGGATTTAAGTGGGAGAAGGCGCAAACATGGATGAGCTCGGTAAGACAAATGTTTCATAATACTTCTACTCTTAAAGTTAATGGATATTACTTTAAGGGGAATTATAAGTGTCTGCAGTAAAGTGTGGCCTTGTTTGAACATTAAAGTCCCATTTTACTGTTAAGAATGTATGTACACAGGATTTTATATAAGGAGACTTTCATCTAAGATAAGATAAGATGAAGATAAGATAAGATGAAAGTTTACTATCCCGAGGGAAATTACTGATTACTTATTTTTCAAAAAACGCTAGAGGCTTATTTTATTCATAGTTCCCATTTCTGTTTCGCCAGCCTCAAAGCCAGGCTTCCTCATAAAAAAGGGTTTATTACAACATCAACACCTTTTTTCAGATTGATCGTTTACGCTTTAAAGGAGGGAAAGAGAGAGAGAGAGAGGGGGGGGCAACAGAGTTGAGTTTCAGGGCAATATTACTCACCAAGTCTTGCGACGTTATAACAAATTTCGCTTCTGCAGAAACACTTCCTGAGGAAGCTGACTAACATCATCAGTCATGTGTACAACACGTGTGTGCATCCGCTGTGTACATCACTGTATCACTCAGCACAGGAAACCTCACACTCACTTTAAATCATCCATATCCTTTGGTTTAGCGTTAAACTCTGAGAATAAGCAATCAAATGCAGTGGCCAGGTTGTGTTTGTATCTATACAGTGTGTGTGTGTGTGTTTGGATCTATTTTGTAGGCATCATGTTTGTGTTATGCCACAGATTTGCTGTTGGAGGAACTGGCTTTTGGTTCAGCTCATGCAGAGGCTGCAGCTGAGAAGAAGAGCAATGAGGTCGCTGAGGGAGAGGTGAGGACCCCTCTCTGTCTGTCTGTCTGTCTGTCTGTGAAATACACTTTGGTTGTTGTTCTTGCACATTTGAGTGATGTGTTATTTCTTCCCCTCAGGTGCCAGGAGCAGGTTGCTCTTTACTTTCTGGAAGGAAACCCAATGACTCAGGCCGTTCTAATGTCTACAGGTGAGCCAACAGCAAACTAGAGAACAAACTACAGTGACAACATCATAAAAAGTGAATGTTAATTGGGGAAAATACATTGATCTTAGGATATTTCTAAAGTTAGTCATTTCACCAGAATAGATGCCAGATCTCATTCTATGGCAAATAAGGTATATATACTGTATATATGTATATATGTGTATGTGTATATGCCCTCTTCGTCACCTTCAGTGAATCCTTCCATGTTGCTGGCTCTCTCCCCTGGTGAAGGCTGTGTAGAGCAGTCGTGAATGAACACAGGCTGAGGAAGGTAGATGCTGCAACTCGCTCATTCTCTTGACCCCTGACCTTTGTTAATAGTTGCTGCGAAAGCCAGGCTGACAGGGAACTGCGCCTGATAAAGGTGAAGGGAAGCTCATCATTTCTGTCACGAACAACGTTTGTCCTGTAAAACCCGGAAGTCCCGCCCTTTGGTCCAACGACAGAGCCAATGGGAACAGGCAAAGGCCGGTAGAATGTTCTCCAAACCCAATTTAGCTGAATGTTTCCTACTCAGTAACCTCTTTTCGCCCTATTGAGTAAAGCAAGCCAAAAAGTCTCTACCAGTTGAAATAACGCGGACACGCAAGTATCTCTGAAAAGCCGAAGTCATAACACAAACGGTAAAACCGAGATAAATCAAAGTTGAACAATCGTCAATTTATTTAACATTGAAACGTTTTGAAAGTCTCCCAATGAAAGAAATATCACTAGTCATTAACAGTTGAATTCCCAGCACAAAGTATATCAGAATCTAAATATACCGTTTGTCTATGTTAAAAAGCAATGAGCAGTTAACGCAACATTACTACACTGGACAACCTTTAAACGGACGAACCCAGAATTGTCAAACGCACGGCTGTACGTGGGACGCACAGCACATGCGGGAACCCCCTCTACGGGAAAGTACCAAGAATTGTCTGCTTCTCTGCCTTAAGTACAGAGTGGGCAGGAGGTCATAAATGAGTTATTCTTTTGCTGGGGATGTGCCTTGCTGGGTGAGTAGCTATGTGTCCTGTCCTGAGTGCTGCTGTCTGCAAATATGTTACAAAACAACTATACAATACAATCTGCATTTCTATAGTAGTCACACATGTAAAATGAAGAGACCTCAGACAGGTCGTCACCAATTGATGGGGGTGTGTGTGGTGTGTGAGTGAAAGCAGTCTATGTGTAGTGAGTGTGTGTGTATGTGAGCTTAGTGTGTGTGTGTGCCTGTGTGTGTGTGAGACAGACAAAGTGTTAACCGTCTTTGTCTCGAAGTTCAGGCAGTTATCCTCCACTTCTAGTCATATGTATGTTTCTTGGGCCTTCTCTGGTGAGTCTACTGAGTGTTGTGTATTTGGCTCAGACGATTTGGAGCCAGTATCTTGAGTGTGAATGTAACCTTATGTTGACCATACAATTCTTATATTTACAATAAATAGATTATATTTTATATCTTACAGTCCCTACAGCAGTCAATCATTCTGTCCATCATCTGCAACACCATCAAGTGCATTGGCCTCTTGATAGACAAAGTCATCACTGAGCTGGTCGCAGAATCTTTCAAAGAGATCCTTGGGCTCTGAGGTTTGGCAGTAGTGGATGTGTAGCTCTCTCTCTCTGTCGTCCTCAAGCAAGCCCATGGCCTGAGCTGTCTCTTTGAATGTCTTATACTTATTGCCCTTGTACATCTTTGGGTCCTCGTAGCTCTGTGGGCCTCTGATATGAGCCAGTAGCAACTTCACATTGAATCTCATTCCCCTATCATGGTGTGAATCTATCCTTCCTCTGGCTGCCTCATTCTTGTTTTCCACTCTCGCTGTAGAGCCCTGGAATCTCAATGTACAGATATCGCCTTGCTTATCTGTTTTGCTTGAAGAAGCCCAGCAATGTTGTGTCTTCGGCTGCAGTCATGTCCTCCTCTGCTTGGCCTTTTCTGGTGACACTATCCTGCTGGCCCTCTGTGTGGATTGGTCACTGTAGGAATCCTGCCCTGGATCTTGTATTCCGTCGTTCTCCAGTGAGCTTCATGAGCGTCGATTACGCAGGATGAAGTGAGAGACACCAGCTCGTACAGCTATGGCTTCATCTCAGGAAGATGCAAATGGTTTCATCAGCTCCATTCATGATGTCATTGACACCTCATTCAGGACAGAATTATGATAATAATACATGTTACAGTCCAGCTTACAGATATGTGGAGGGAGGGAGTTCCATAGTCTATGAGCACATCAGCTGAAAGCTCCAGAACCCACGGAACAGAGTTGAGAGCCGAGAGGAGTACAGCAGAGGAGGGCTGCAGTTCAGAAGTTCAGAGAGACAGGAGGGGGCAAGATTGCATGATGTCATTATGGGGGTTATTTTGCAGGTCCTTTCATGATTCATTAACAACTATGACATCATTCAGTGTGGTTACGTTCATGTTTCCCACAACTATAATGTGGGAATGCAAATTAAAAAAAACCCCTGCTCATTTTTATACATTTGATATTATGCACCTTATGTAAATGCAAGAGCCCTGAACTATGTTTCTGTTTCTGGCAAGTTTTGAGGTGAGCTAATGAATTGTGCTCGTTGCAACTCAACCCAAACACACACTCACACACACACACACACACACACACACACACACACACACACACACACACACACACACAAGCCGTGCTTTAACCTCTCATTCCCTTCTCTCTGTGTGTATTTTAGTGACCTACCAGCCCCTGTGGCAGTCCCTGCAAACCCCACCTCATCCACCACGGAGCTGGACTCCATTATGCAAGATTTGCTGGGTTTGGGAGACGGGGTCAGTGCAGCGGATGCATACACATGTGATCAAATATATGAGAACATCACTCATGTTTACTAGAGATCAATACTTTCACTTACATCCAGATGTCCAAGAAAAATGCACTGTTTGAATATAAACGTCACAAACAAAAGTGCAATGACCCAGCTTTACCAGCAGAGGGCAGCATTAGCAAACGTAACACCAGCCTAAGAAATGAGTTCAACACAAGAACCATTAGACAATGATTTAAAGAAATCAATATTAATTAGTGGTGAAATAGTTAAATACAACATCAGTGTGCATTTGTTCAATCAATCAGACTCCCCCGTCTTCATCAACCCCACCACCGCTGACACAGAAGGAGTCTGTGAAGAGGAAAACAGCAGGAGGGCCGCAGGACAACAAGGGGAGCAGCAGCAGCAGCAGCGATGCAGCCGGCTCAGATACGAAGGCGTCGCCCCTGAGCAGGAAAACAGACGCCATAGACGATCTGCTGGGAGGGCTGAGCTCTGACTTGGAGAAGATTGGCGTAAGCACCACGGTCAAGGGCCACTGTGCTTCCTGTAACAAACGCATCGTGGGAAAGGTACAGGAAGGCGTCAACACAAATGGACACGCATTGAAATCCACACATGTGATGTCGATTTAGAAGGATGCAGTGTGAGTAATGTAAACGTTTTACACGGTTTGTACAGATGATCACCGCCCTCGGTCAGGTGTGGCACCCCGAGCACTTTGTGTGTGTGGTGTGTAAGATGGAGCTGAGCAGAGGGTTCTTTGAGAGAGATGGAAGTCCTTACTGTGACAAAGATTACCACCAGCTCTTCTCTCCTCACTGTGCCTACTGCAAAGGACCCATTCTGCAGGTGAGAGGAGGACAGATTCTATTAGGGTTTAGTGAACAAAAACACAAAGGATGAGGTAAAGGAGGGGAGGAAACAGGAAGCAGGTGTACGGAGTTACTTAACACATTGCTTTGATGAACAGGCTTGTTTTTGGGGTTATTGTGAAAGGAAATACCACAAGTAAGCTAGATTACATGGATATTTATGTGAAAATTTGTTACAATATAAAACAGAAAAAAGACTGAGAAATAATGAAACACTTTGTTGTTCAGTTCAGTTGCTGTCGTATGTTTACATCCACTCAGTTACACAATAACCTCACTTATGTTTGTGGTTTACCCCACATCATCATCGCCATCATAACAAATAAAACACAAGCTCTAATTTGGCTTCTGTTGTTTTACTGCAGACCAAAGTCATTCATCACAAAGCCGTGTTTCTGTGTTTGATTGTTGCACCAGAACATCGTGACAGCTATGGACCAGAACTGGCACCCGGAGCACTTCTTCTGCGCTCACTGTGGAGACCTGTTTGGACCTGAAGGTCAGAGTTTGGCGATTCAAAGCCTTCACTTCCCTCTGCGTCCACGTATTATCTCAAACATCCACTTCACTCTGTTTTGTTTGTCGTCCCCCCCCCCCCCCCAGGTTTCCTAGAGAAGGAGGGGAAGCCGTACTGTAACCGGGACTTTTACCAGCTCTTTGCTCCAAAGTGTTCAGGCTGTGGGAAGTCAGTGAGGGAGAACTACCTGAACGCAGCCAATGGCACCTGGCATCCAGAGTGCTTCGTCTGCGCTGTGAGTCCTCCCACCTCAGACCACACACACGGCTCTGGCGCGGGTACAAGCCTGGGAATAAATGAGAAAGATACCCACTCATTTGCTTTATTTGCAACATTTTGACCACAAGGCTGATGAAAACCGTATGCCTGATGAATATGCTGCGGTTGAAATGATGCAAATAAATCAAGGAAACCATATTCCTCAGTGTGGGGATCGTTTACATTCTCTTCAAGCCTGCTTTTGTACACAGCATCTGGGCAGAAAGGTTTTTTCGGGGTGTAGCTCTGCTTTTTCGCTGGGCTGCAGGAACATGTTGTAGATAAAGTGTTCCTCTGCTGAGATCTGCTGTAATAACTTTCACTTTATGGCCCCAAAAGGAAAATCTGCCTGCAGTTGGGTGAAAAATATAATGTTCGTAAACGCAGAACATGAAATACATCATACTTAAAATACACCACAAATACTACGTTTAAGATCAACATAACTTAAAAGATGGAAGAGATCCAACGATCACCAATCATGCCTGCACAACCAGCACAGCAGCATACATCACTACAGTGCAGCGGTTAGAAATGAACACGTTAAACTGGGGCCATGGGAGTGTGAATGTAACTCAGCGGGTCAGAAGGTCAAACACTCCACAGCCCGGGCTGAAGTGGACACTCAGCGGCGGCTCGAGCCTTTTTAATCAACCTCCTGCTAAAAATAAGCGAGCCGGATCGCGGCACTTGTGATCTCCCTGGCCTCTCTGGCTCGGCTCTGGGCCGGAGCCTGATTTCCACACCAACAAAAACATGTGATGACTGACTGGAGCATGCGGCTGAAGTGGAGTCATCAGCTTCCTGCAAACTCCCAAATGAGTTTGTGTTGAAGAAACAGCATCACTGCGCTAATCTGCTCATCAAAGACGGCAGAGGAAGATTAATGAGAACAGGAGGTTACTGAGGATTTTCCATTCTCCATTTTCAGTTACACAACATCAGTATCACTCACACAGTATGACGCATCAAGCATATTAACTCATTTACTTTATGAAGAAATAGATGGAAGTGATTGTTGACAGCAAACAGTTTTGCATAGTAAAAGGGACGAATCATTCCAGACAGAGTTTGGCTTCATTGATTCTTTGATAATGGGCTTGTTTGGTGTCTGATGCATGATGATGCAGCTGAGGCCTGTTTTCAAAACATTGTGCAACAGCCCAGTTTTTGTATCAGCCTATAAACAGAAACGCTTTTTATTGCTAGAAACCACAAAATACACAACATGACACCAATTACTACTTACAGGCCGACTTCCAGCTCTGATTTAGCTTCTAGATAGCCTGGGAACGCTCACATGCTAGAGATCAGAAGGTGAGGACAAAAGTCATGATTTGAAGAAGTTCTGGTTTGCCCCTCTTTTGCTATTTATGCATCTTCCTCCTTTTTATCCCTCCATCACTAATATGCAACTTTTCTGTCTTCTGTCCTTCCTCTTTTCTCCCTCCCCAGGACTGTCTGAAGCCCTTTACTGACGGCTGTTTCATGGAGTTTGAGGGTCGACCCCTCTGCTCGCTGCACTTCCACTCGCATCAGGGCACCCTGTGCGGCGGCTGCGGCGAGCCCATCATGGGCCGATGCATCTCCGCCCTCAATCGCAAGTTCCATCCCGAGCACTTTGTGTGCGCCTTCTGTCTGCGGCAGCTCAGCCAGGGGATCTTCCAAGAGCAGAAAGGGAAACCGTACTGCTCAGCCTGCCACAGCAAACTCTTTCTGTGAGACACACAGTATGATACACACAGCATGAGACACACAGCATGAGACACACAGCATGAGACACACAGCATGAGACACACAGCATGAGACACACAGCATGAGACACACAGCTCACATGTAGACATATGAGAGATACGTATGATACGAACAACACAAGAGGGTGCAAGAACATGCTAGAAACCATCAACTGCTGCATTGTCCGCTTATTTTTCCTATAGAATCCTTTTTTTTAAATCCCGCAAATATTCCTATGACCATAATCAGGACCATATTTACAACAGATGAGCAATAAAGTTTTCACTTTTTCAGGACTTCATAAATCTGAGGTACCCATTGCAATAATGTGAGGCTGTGTGTGATTAAGGGTGTGTAATGTGCTGCATCACTTTCTGCCAGAAAAGGAAAAAAAAAAAAAAAAGAAATCAAAGCAAATTTCAAGTAACATAACAAACCACATGGTTGTAAAACATCAGAAAAACGCCGGCTTCAAGTGATAAAAAGGCCGAGAGAACTTTTTACATGTGAGCCTTGGACGGCTCTGAAAGGAGCGCAGCTGACGCTTAAATTAAATGGAATTTCATAAGCCGCGATCACATAACATAAAAGGGAAAAGAATAACACAAAGAGAGGTTTTAATCTGTGGTTTCCATAAAGCCATCCTCAGTTTCCTATAAGACTTGGCAGAGGGTCGCCGCTCTGGCAGGAGGAGACTGCACCTTCAGACTGCACTTTGTCAAGAGGCCTCGTCTACGCGGCCCGATAGCTTGTATTGGCAGTGACGGGCACCAAGTCGCCGTGCCAACCTGAGTTTCCTCTTTCTCCGACTGACCACTTGGCCCCTGGTTCGCTCCGGCTTCAGACGACCTCTTCATCCTTCACACTGCCTCATTTATTGCAACCGGCAGAAGATTAATGAAGGTGTTGAAGTGAACAAAGGAGTTTTCAGAAGGAGCGCCGTCTCACCGCTGAGTCCCTTCGGTGGCTGCGTGTTGTGATTGCCGCGGATCAAATCCACCGCAAAGTGCTTTAAACGCATGAGGGAGAGTGATGATGCGCCCTGTGTTTATGAGCTCGTTCGCTCGTGTTACTCCAGGTGAGATAGTTCCAGTGGCCCAGGGTGAGGAGGTCATGGAGGCATCCAATCAGGAAGCACTGATGCCCTCTGCACGCCGCCCTGGAGAGGCATGTGAGCACATCGGACTGGGTGGAGACCACGGGTCAGACCCAGAATGTGCTGGAGGGATTATGTATCCCAGCTGTCCAGGGAATGCCTTCAGACGCTCCCAGGAAGAAGATCCTTTGCTTGACCCAGATCTGGATAAGGAGAATGGACGATATTAAGACACGCTTTAACAATCAGAAAACATCGAAATCAAATTTAATTAGGGAACAAGCCGTTTGTTGAATCACAATCAAACAAAGAAAAGTTTGAGTAAAAGAAGCAGATTTCTGTAAAGCAGCTTTGGTTGACAGGATTTGTTTATCAAAGCAGAAACTGAATCTGGTGTTTAGATGGACCGCAGCGACTTTCTGCTGGCTGGGCAGGAACCTGTCTGCAGCTTTGTGTCAGACGGCTGTATGAAGTCAGTGTGTGAGTGGGAACAGAGGTGGGCATTAATCATGCTGTCATCACTGTCAGACCCAAACGCTCTCATAGGCCCCTGCCTGAAACCAACACTGAGTGAGGACCTGACATCAGGGAAGAAGTGTGAATGTGTCACCTCCTCCCAAAATCCATGATCAGGTGTGTTTGCTGTGTGTGTATAAAATAAAATCTGCAATAACTGCTCATATGAGAACTTAATACTATAGAATCTAACCTTTGTGAATCAGTGTGTCTCTCCCCCTTGTGTCACACACGCTCTAAAAGCAGCTTCATCTAACAACAAAACCACCTTAAGACTCAAAGACAGACTTCCATGAGAGAGGATGGCACAGATGCTGCTAATCTACCAGATCTTGAGTGCTTTTCTGCCTGTACGCTCTGGAAGTCTTCTCCTCCTTGTCACGACTGAGCTCCATCACGGCTCGGGGCCCTGCCAGCACGCTCTTAAAAAGTGGCGAGACTCATTTAATGCTTTCTTTCCTACATATGGCTTCAAAGAGCTGTAAACTAGTGGCTCGGGGTAAATTTAGATTAGTGAAAAACCTCAGAGCCATGTGTAAACACTCACACACTCATCGTGAGTGTTGTCCTACAACGCCGGGGAAAAAAATCCTGGCGTTCGCAGGGAAACCTTTGTTATCTCATAGCGGGACAAATGAGGAGGAAAAGGGGGCTCCTGTGGCACGTAGTAAAAAAGAGAAAACATGAAATGCGAGCGGGGGTCTGGTGAATAAAGAGCTGTCTGTGGAGAGAGAGAGAGAGAGAGAGAGAGAGAGAGAGAGAGAGAGAGAGAGAGAGAGTGTAACTCAGGTGACATTTACGGCCGTGAAACAAAGTAGGAACAGTCTGGGAGCTCAGTGGGCCGTGACATAGCAGCGAGGGGAGTGTGCGCGGGGAGGAGTGTGTGAGGGGCATAATGGATACGCAGCCAAGGGACGCAGGGTCGAGGAGGGCAGGGGGACGGGAGTGAAGTGGCACGTTACCCCGGTTTGACACTGAAACTCAACACTCGCCTCCAGTCCTGTAAAAAAGCCGCTGTCCGCTCAAGCAGTCTACCTGATGGGGGACAGCGGTGTGTGTGACTGTGTGTGTGTGTGTGTGTGTGTGTGTGTGTGTGTGTGTGTGTGTGTGTGTGTGAGTGTGTGTGTGTGTGTCCCAGACCCTCACAGCCCCACAGCCACTGGCCCTGCCTCATCCTGTAAACCCAGCAGCTCTCATCAGCATCCAACTCATAACTGTCAGATAGCTCTTATTGGTACAGACTGGCTCATTAATCTGTACAACTACACACACACACACACACACACACACACACACACACACACACAAGTGTGAGACCCCAGCTGCAGCTCAGTCTTGACTCACACAATGTTACCTCACACCTCTGGTAGGTCTTATTTTAGTGAAACACACTCCATCTTTGTTTTCATGCACTTTAATACTGTAGTTTAAAGTTTGTATCTATCCCATAAAGCTGGACAGCGTGGAACAGCCGGTAAACTATGTTCAGATTTCTCTACCCTGCAAAGCTGAACAAGCACGTTTACAGTGTGAGGTCGCCCGCGTGACCTGGAAGCGTTTCTGTGTGTGAAGTCCAAATGCACGGCCAAGAAAAAGCGACAACTTCAACACTCGTGTGTAACGACTTCCACGCCGCCGGGGCCGGAGCGGAGTGTGTTTTATGAGCTTTCTGTTCCTGAGGCAGCTCCACTTTGGGGTGTGTTTGTTTTGGCGTCCGGCTGAAGCCCGGGCGCAGGTATCACACCTGATTCATGACTGCCTCCTCTGTCCAGCAGGAACTTCTTGTTGTCCTTGGCCGCACGCTGCTCGCCTCGCTCTGCTATCTCCTGCTTTCTCACACACGCGCGTGCAGATACACACACACACACGCGCGCGCAGATACACACACAGACGACAACAAACACACTGTAAATACTGCTTGTGGAGTTGAGTTATATAGAGTTTGGTCTGTGCAATCACATGCAAACACGCTGCTGATAATGACTTTGCAAACATACACATGAGCAAAAATATGAATATTATTCTTGGATTTTGTCAACAGAATCACAAACACAGGCTCACACACGCACATAAATGCTATTCATGGGTGCAATCTGTGTTTTTCTGTCTCTCACTCAACACTCCCTTCTCTCTCACACACACTCACACACACACACACAAACATAGATACACACACACACATATGTGCGGCTGACACAAAGGATATCTGTGCGAGCATCACTGCCCTCTCTGTGTGTTCGCTGATCCTGAAACCAAGTGAACTTGAGAGTCTCCAGTTTTATGGGTTAAATGGAGTCAGCTCCCGAGGGGGGTGAGGGGTCGGGGAGGGGGGGGGGGAGCGGGGGAGGGGGGGGAGACGCTATGGGAGGTTCTCTGCTCAACTTCAAAAAACACATCATCTCCGATTGCGCCGCTGTATTTCTTTCGTCTCATCTCCCTCACATCTCCTGCCAAACCTCCCCGACCGACCTCCGCTCAAAGAACAAAAACATGTAAGATAGCAGAGGAGTCACAGAGGAGGAGGAGGAGGAGGAGGAGGAGGAGGCGCTGCAGCTTATCTGGACCAAAGTGAAGCTCTGAGAAAGATTTAGAAGACGCTGAGCTCCTTCTGTACGCCGGCCTTTAGTGTCAGGAAGATAGATGGGATCATCGCGGTGCTTCATTGTGTCCGTGTGTGTGAGTGTGTGAGTGTGTGAGTGTGTTCGGTACTGAGTGCTACAGTTGAGAGTAGGCATAGGTCTATGGAGCTGTTTGAAAGGACTAAACCCTGTTTTGAATGGTGAGAAAGTGTGTCATAACTGGGCCTGGAGCCTGGAGCCTGGAGCCTGGAGCCTGGAGCCTGGAGCCTGGAGCTGCTGGGCCATTGGAGGGCTTCTCTCTGATCTTTATGTTGATTATTATGGGATATTGATACTGGAGTGGAAGCTGAGGCGGCTCACACTTGGATCTGGGCTGCTGTCCTCCGTTATGAGCGGATGGGTGACAGCCCGGGCAGAAGCTCTTAGCGTGTGGGAGACTGAGGCTTGGACCTGGAGTCAGGCGCTGAGCAGGGTAGGTCTGGGCCGGGGGCCGGGGCCGGGGCCGGGGCCGGGGCCAGGGCCCAGAGTGGTGGGGGGGGGGTATGGTTGTAATCCATAATCCGCTGCCTCCGTAGCGGCCGCAGCGTGGATCATTATGAGATTTGTTTTAAAGAGTGACGGTTAACCGCAATACGGTCGCGTTGACTGAGAACCGAGTGGCCTCTTGAGGTTTAGACAAACTTCTGGAAGTTTGTGGAGGGCTGGGAAGCCCCCGTGAAGAGCAGATCACGGCTGGCTGGATGATAAATCACACAAGGCCGGCCTCTGGAAAACAGCGGCAAACTGCAGATGGGCACAAACACACACACACACACGCATCCAACACACACATACAGGCTTCTGATTGTGTCGTAATGGTTTTAATAGCGCACACACAGATTTCCCCTTTTTTGGCAGCTCTAACAGTAATTTCATTAGCAGGTGTCCATTTTCCAGCTCCTCAGCTCCTGCATGTTTGACAGAACATCCATTTGAATGGCGCTGAAAGGATCCAGGTTTTCCTCGCTGAAGGATACATTAGCAGCCCGGTTTGGGGTACGAGGAGACATTTCTCTAATCACCAATCCCCCCACTATGTTCTGTGACACCCTGTTCCCGCTAAACCCATTAAGATGCAATCATAAGCCGTTGTCTGAGCCGCAGGGCGCTGCAGTCCGGAGCTGATGATGGAGCGAGGAGTTTCTTCTTCTCTTTCTTCTCCTTCTTCTTCTCGGTATAAAAGTGATTAAGTGTGCAGAAATTTGAAACGCCGGCGTTGCTTTCATCATAAAGATTACCTCTTCATTACGATAATCCCGTAACCTCGCTTGTTCCCGGGCCATTAATCTGTTAAAGTGGTGGAACCTTTTGTGGAACGTTCCCTCAGCAGGCATGAAGCAGTTTTTAAAAGGCTCATTTTAAGGAAGCGTGATTTTACATTAGATTGAGGAAGAAAGCATTGATTGAATTCGATCTGAATGCATCAAAATTCAGTTTTTTTGCCGTAATTTACACAATGGAAAGCTGAATTAGTTCATGTTTTAATGACTCTCTCAATAAAGAACCAGATGGAAAATATTGTTAATGGAAATTCTGTTGTACTATGACAGGAAAAGTCAGTTTCCTCACTTTTGTTTTTGTCTATTTTCATTTATATCTTTATTATCAGACAGGAAAATCAAGCCGGTTTGTTATTTGGCCATCTTCAGTACCACAAACACATCCGAGGACACACTCGCTCGTCCTCCACTTGTATCTAAACATTGCGTGTGTGTTAATGTAACCAGCTACAACAGACCCCTGACAGGATCCTTCCATTTCCATTTCACATCACTTTTTCCGTCCACGGAGCTCTGACGGCTCCAAAAGCAGGAGCCGGTGTACACACAGACAGAAACCCTGTGATTTATGACACCAAAAAAAATCGGACTGTCTGTCTGACTGTCTAAATTCATCACTCACTCACTCTCTCACACACACACACACACACACACATACACACAGTCACATAGCAACCACCAAAGCCAAGACAAACAGGAACTCCAAGATTATTCAGACCTTTTTTTTTTTACTCTTTATCAACATCTTCTTCGTTTTCCTTCCTCGAGTGATGTCTGGCCTCGGAAATGTTTCCACTAAACACTGGAGTCTCAGTCGGGGCTTACGGCTGGATTAGAGCTCAAATTACCGACTCTGTGGCTCATTTACTCTCTGAATCCACAGTCTTCAAAACAAAAGTGCATGTGGACATGTCCAGTGATATGATAATAGCATGAAATGAGAAACACATTTTGAAGAGAGAGAAGGAAACTGTTTCCAGCGTGTGGAATAGTGAGCACAACGTGACACAGAGCACAGCCAGCCTAACTACAATGTGGTGCATAGTTACAGGCTCAGATCAGGTGGAGATGTTTGATTCTGTAGCTTCTTTAACGACTTTCAATGCCCTTCAAAACAATAATATGAGTTCTGAGTAATTGTGTCTTTATTTTCAGTGTTGCTCAACATTCTAACTTGTTTTTATTTGGGGAAGTTGTTGTGTTATTGTTAGGAAACTGTGGCAATACAAAGTAGATTTTGAAATGTAATCTGTTTATTGAAATGTAACTTTTACAGACGCTTTAACCTCCTGAGACTCTGCGTCCTCATATGAGGACATCAGAATTTTTGCTTCCCTACACCTTACACCATAACTTAAACCTGTTGTCCTCATGTCTGGACATTTTTTGCTGCCTGCTAGAAGCATAAATACTACTTCAGGCTGCTAGAAGACATAGCAGACATGAATAAATGTGTTGTGCTCTTTGTACACAAATGATCAGACTATTCACTTTTTATTTTATTTTATACTTATTAGGTCCCACTTATCCCTAAATAGCAAGACAGTCTCACATTGGTCCACTCTGTCAACATTGAACATTCAGAGGCTCATTATGGTCCCTGTTGGTTGAAATATGCAAAATGTTGAAATTGTGTGTGTGTGAGTGTGTGTTAAGTATCTCTACTGTATCATTTGATTTTTAATGGCTGTTCGTGTTCGAAATTCAATCTGTGTACTTGCTCGTGTGGATAGGAGTGGGTGAGGGTGAGTGTGTGTGTTTGTGTGTGTGTGTGTGTGAAGTTGAAGGAGGCAAAACATAAAATGGCAACAGATGGAAGACGGAAAGGAGAGAAATCCATACGGCCCTTTTAACAGCCCACTCTGTAACCCGCCTGCTCAGATTACTTATAAAACGCCGCTCTGTTTAACTTTATTTAAAACCCCTCGACTGAAATATCAAAACATAACACAGTCGTCTCTGGGCGTGTGTGAAGGAGGTGAGCGAGGGGCCGGCGGCGGCGGCGGCTACACCGGCTCGGATGTGACTTTCCATCACGATGGCGTCGGGACCTCGAACACACCAGAGTTGCATTCTGGCTCGGCTCATAAATCAAGTCTGTCCCCCCCGGTGTGAGATCAATGATTTAACCTACCCTGGTCCCTTACACACACACACACACACACACTCGGACCAGCCCCCCCTTCATCACATACAGCACCCTCCTGTCTGAACCTGACTGGATGGACTTTAACATCCATTTTTCACAGTTTACTTTTCAATATGTGAGAGAATATTCGACGTGTGACCGCATCCAACAGCCATAAACTGAAATTTTAGCTAAAAAACAGGGGATAGAAGGGATAAAAGCCTAAATATCCTTTTTTTCGACCTCGTTTCCAGCCGTCTGTTGTATCTTCAAAGCTGCGTCTTATGATTTCAAGGATGTCTGTGGTGCAGCTGGAATGATAAAATGTTTACTCGGGGCAAAACCGATGTTTAAATGCAGCGTTTCCACAGGCTGTGCTGGGCTCTCCAGTACATTATGGACATTCCTCACATATGTTAAGTCCACTGTCAAAGAACGATCAGCCGTCTGTGGAAACGCCGCATTTAAATATTGGTTTGGTGGGCCGCAGCCAGACATCTATGAAGTCACAGACGTAGATTTGAATATGCAACATGCTGCTGGGGAACAACATGAGAACTGTTTATCTGCCTGCTGCACTGATGTCATTTTCACTAAGGTAAGTGGGAAATGATACCCTCATTCAAACATGTGAGTGCGCACACAGACACAAACACACACACACACACACACACACCTGTCATCAGCAGGGCTCCAGGCAGGACGATAAATAAATGGAGAAATGAAAGAAAGGCGCGGAGGCGGAGTCAGTCATCTGTTGTTACCACAATAAACCTCCACACGTGTTCAGGATCAGCTGAGGAAGCAGAAAATCACCTCTCTGGACGCTTTGTGTTTGTGTATTTGTCTGTGTGTGTGTGTGTGTGTGTGTGTGTGTGTGTGTGTGTGTGTGTGTGTGTGTGGTCATAAAGGACACGCTGTTGAACCTGTTTCTGTGTTACAGTTTAGCCGTAAAGGTTTAATGTGTTTCTCTCGACTTTCTCTCTCTCTGTGAGCCTGAGTGTGTGTATGTGCGTGTGTGTATTCTGTCATATGTCCCCGGCATCTGACATGTTTCTACAGTGTGTGCACGTGTGTGTCTGTGTTTATGTATACTGTGTGTGTGTGTAGCGCAGCCTGCTTCTCAACAGGCTTGCGGGCCTGTTGACAGCCCCTCTGCTCCTTGTCAAGCAGGAGAACAGCTCAATGTGTGAGTGAAGAGTAGCTGTAGGAATGATGCCCAGAGTGTGTGTGTGTGTACCTGTGTGTGTGTGTCTTTATCCGAGGCTGCACAGCCAGGTTCTGTTATGCAGAAAAATCATAAAACGCCTCTTCATCCTCAGTTCTCTTTGCTTTCTGCAGCCTCTTAAAGTCCGGCTGCTGAAAACGCTCTTTAAAGTTACAAAAGGTTTGCACTTCATCAGTTAAGACTCGATCAATCACACACACACTCCCAATCTCTTCATCTCTTCACCTCAAACTGCTTTCAGTCGTCACCTTTTCCCTGCGATAGACTTCCCCGTCCCTTATCTCTGTCCTTCCCTCGTCTCTGTCTGTCTTTTATTTAGATGAATGTCTGCATGCCCCCGCTGACACATGAACTTAAGTCTTCTGATTGCACTAGCTCACACACACACACAGACACACACACTAGAAAATAAACAGAAGCAAAAACCAAAAAGGAGCTGAAGAGACGCAGGAGTCAAACAGGAGCAGACGACAGAGAGGAAACATGACTGCTGATAAAGAGACTTTACTTTACTCTGCTCCTGTAGGTCCTCATGTTGTTTTCTGTCTAAAGATTTAAGAGGCTGTGTGTGTGTGTGTGTGTGTCTGTGTGTGTGTGTGTGTGTGTGTGTGTGTGTGTGTGTGTGTGTGTGTGTGTGTGTGTGAAAGCATCATGTAAGTCTTTAGATCCCTATTTCAGTGAATCTTTGAACATTCAAGTGATATTTTAATGGTTTTGTGAGACCCTGTGTCCACCAAAACACAGGTCCTCTCTGTGCGTGGGCCTATGACTGAACCAAGCCCCCTTCAGAACACAATTACATCCTAATGCTGATATACAATACAGCCAAAGAGTGTGGGGGGAGGCCGACAGAGATGAGGGACACACACACACACACACACACACACACACACACACACACACACACACACACACACCAAATAAACCTAGGATAAATGCAAGGTAAACAAGGCTTTGGTTTCTGACTCACACACACACACACACACACACACACACACACACACACAGGCGTGTCTTTGGAGCAGTCACATTGGCGGCGTATGAAAACAACATTACAGGCCTGATTTCTTTATTTTTTCTACTCTGAAGCAGCCTTTGATGCCATGAATATATATGTGCATATATATGTGCAGGGCATAAAAAGCCTCGTTGGACAATACCATAATCTTCAAAGAGCCTTTGTCAGAGCCGGTGACCATCTTCAAAAAGAAGGTTAAGTCCAAATCCATATTCACTTTGGTCTTAAAGAGGAGCCGGTCTCCGCCTCAGAGTGGGAGTCTCGTGTGGTTCCTGTGCTCAGAGGTCTCATTTGGCCCTGGCAGACCGTGCAGAACCCCCGCTAGGATAAACCACACACACCACGGCTGTATCACTGACTACTATTGGCATTATCCATATTCAGTATCTCCATAATATTATGATATCAACGCCGTCTATTGTTCGGTCCTGAGATCTGCAGCAGCATCACAACGGTTATTGAAATGACCGGAACATTATTCCTCCTTATATCTTATTCTTTCACCATTCTAACAGAAGATCTAAAGATGGATCTTCTTCACAGGAGGAGGTGGCTTTTCTCTCTTTCCCCCTCTTTTCCTTTACCTCACAGGGGGGAAAAGGGGCAAAAAGAGAGAAGATTGCAGGATAATGCAATTACATGCACCACCGACGGTCAGTGGGGGATAGAGAGGTGCATCATGGGAAGTGTAAGCAGCCAGACCTGTACAGTGGAAGCAGCCATTAGTTTGAGTCACACACATCTAACACACGGTAAACAAAGACAGAAGTACGGCAGTAGGGAAGAGGATAAGGGCCAGATTTGAAAAAATGTGTAGTTTCAGAATTCTGTGATAGAAAACGACTTCTTTAAGTATTATATTAATGTCTGATGGATGAAACAGTGAAATTATGACGCATTGTGGTTCATGACAGCAGAGTAAACTTGTAATTTTAAGTGACAAAGACATGACAGAGTGCTCCGTCTCACTCTGATCTCACTCCGCTTCACTCTGTCATTTCCTGTCCTCACCCACCAAAACAACGACAGGCAAAAATTTCATATGATACATCGCTTCCAGAGAAAACAACTCCGGCTGTGACCTCTCCGGCGTTATCTCTTCCTCTCATCTTTCCCCTGCTGCTCTTTCTCATTCTGATCTCTGCCAGACGAAGACGGAGGCGGACGGATAGCCGTCCACCACGTGTGTCGACACGCCGCGAGTGCGCTTCTACCGTGGAGAAAACAAGCTAGCTGTGCGAACACAGACATGTTGCCTCTGAAGTTTGTATCAGTGTGTGGACACAAGAGTGGGTGTAAAGCTCAGACACAAGCCAGACAAGTAGCAGAGACACTGTGGTGGATTTGTCTTAACCTCCTGACCTTAACCTTTGTTTTGTACGCATTTAAAATGATTTGGGATTAGTGGGAGTGATAAACAATATGATAGTATTACACATTTCTTCCTGTCTGCGATGTTTTCTAGCGACCCAAAGCGGTGTTAATACCAGTTGGGGGCAGCCAAGAAATGTCCACACATGAGGACAACAGGTTTAAGTTAAGTGTAATGATGTATAAGGTGTAGGGAAGGAAAAATGTAATGTCCACATATGAGGACACAGGGTCTCGGAGGTTAAGCAGCCATTTATCTGTAGCCATCTGGGGCAGCAACGCTTCAACACATAGTTCATTTTGAGTGGAGGTTGACCCCCAACTCCCCCCCCCCCCCCGCCCCCTTGACTTGTCCTCCTCCCTATCTATCTCTTCCTCTTACCCTCGTTCTCACTGGAACGCCGGGAAAAGGGCAACCACAATAACATCTTGCCAGAGACTCGGTCAATATTATTCCTCTAACATCTTCAAAGCGGGACAGAGGATATTGGAGACGGAGTGAGAGCGCCCAGACGGGGTGGAGATAGCAATAGAGAGAGAGAGTGTGTGTGTGTGTGTGTGTGTGTGTGTGTGTGTGTGTGTAATCCAACTGAGAGCAGAGAGGGAGCCGAGTGTGGTCTTTCCCTCCGGCTCTGACACTGAGTCGGGGTCTTCCCTCTGAAGTATGGCTGCCTGAAGCTATGGACCACTCCTTCATATCCATCATGCTTACATTCTCTTTGAAGCTCTCTCTCTCTCTCTCTCTCTGCTGCCGGGCAAACCATCTCTCCCTGTCCTTACCTTTGTCCACACAAGAGCAAATCTCCCTCTGCCTTATTATTGTTCTTCCTTCTGCCACCAGGGGTCCCTGTGCACATGACAAACAAGAAAGAGTCCCCCCGCATGTTTCCCAGCCTCAGTGGCCTCTCCTCTGCCACGGTTGAATGGAAGTGTAAGGATGTTTTCTTTTCATGTGGTGCGGTAGCGGCGGCGGCGGTAGTAGTAGTTGTAGTAATAGAAGTAGTAGCAGTAACTCTCTCATTACATACAGAGAGACAAGCAATGATGTGGAGACAGCAGGCCGTGAGTTAATGCTGGGGGCTTTGCGGCAGGACTTCTGCACAACATCAGACAGGCAGGCCGAGGAGCCACAAGGACAAGCAGACACAGGATCCATAGAGCTGCAGGCCCCCAGACGTTAGCAAGGTCTCTCTCTCTCTCTCCCTCTCTTTCTCTCTCTCTCTGTCCATATGGGGTAAATCTACATTCATAATGCACGCATTCAAGGCGGCCCATGCAGTCAGACCTGATGATCATGGAGGATAGCATCACTATCACTGACAGGGTTCTTTGTTTCACATTTCACAGATAGCCTCAGATCGCAGTGGAAAATCTCCCTCTCTTTGTCGCCCCCCCCCCCACCCCCCACCCCCCTACACGAAGAAAAAAAAAAAGCCCTCCTCCCCAGACACACACTCTGTAAGTGAGCGTTTCTGCGGTCCGCTAACAGAACATTAACTTTTAAGTCTTCTTTCGTCCCCGGCTCGGCTATATGTGAGCGCTTGTGCTGTAAGTGTTGGCCCACGTCCAGGAATCTCCTCCCGCCAGTCCCCCCCCTCCTGCCCCCCCCTCCACTCCCACCCCACCCGGTCATAAGCCCTCTGCTAACCGGCCAAGAATGTGAAAAGCTCCTTCAAAGAGGAGCCCTCTGCAAGGTGTGGTTAAAGCAGGTACCCCGGGTCCACAGGTGACCGTATTAGAGCAGAGGATGGAACCGCTCACTGAAATCCCACACCTGCCTGAGAGCGAGAGCCACAAAGGAGACGAGAGAACAGAGTATCAAGGATAGAAAAGATTAGATTAGATCGATATGGTTCTATTGTGTTACTCTTTATATCCTAGATGTCAAATTACAAGGCTGTGGAGTACAGACGAGTAAAAGACCGAAATGTTGACATTCCCTGCCATTCAGATATGAGAAACTTGATGAATGGCGCCCAGTAAAAGGGCCTGGTAGTCAAGGGTCAAAGGTCAGAAGTGTCACCGTTTTACAGCGTGGCGACTGCGTTAAACGGCCAAGCTGATGAAACGGCTCGGCACAATCCGGCCCCATCCGAGTGGAAAACCCGAGGAAGGAAGGAGCGCGTACGGACAGAGCGAGCGAGTGAGGAGTGGTGAGAAGAGGAGTGGAGAACACGGCCGGGGGGAGCGGGGGGGGGACAAAGAGCTGCTTGTCCGAGACCTGTCCGCCTGCAGGGAGGAGCCCCCCCCCCCCTCGGTGCCACTCGTTTGAGGGGTCTCCATGATAAATTTCCCACTACTTGACTCTGTCACACTGTCTGCCACTTGGACAATAAGCGAGGTCACAGTGGAGTAGTGGAGCGCTGACATCGCGGCCTGCACAGAGAGGCCGGGAACAGGGGGGGGGGGGCACTTTCCCTCAACACCACCATTTACCCCCAGCGCAGGTCAGTCCTCCACAGCGTGACTAATACATCTTAAGAAGAGCTCTGCACCGAAAATAAATAAAACACTTCTCACAGTTGTCTTTACTTGGAACTGTTTATTTGCCGCCATTAATCACAGGCGTATGAGGTCTGACATGCTGTGTGCCGCAACAGGGCCGGATCTAAATGTATGGCTGGAGGGCTGTCAAACAGGGAATGGCAGAGATGAATGCGCGGCTGATGAAGAGGAAGCATATGACAGCGGTTGAAATATTGTTCATTTACGTCTTTGGAATGAGTGTGTTGAGAGAAGAATGCGGCCAAGACTGAGCGTGTCACATGACTTTACTGGGGACACTGGTCACCATGGAGGACAGGGGATGAAGACATACTTAAGATGCATTCAAGTACCATCCAAAATAATCTTAGACAGGATTAACACATTATAAGCCTATAAATGTAAAAATCATTATTAAAAAAAAGAGGCTCTGATGCAATATTAAGACATTAAAAAAATGCATCAAGGGGAAATTAATCCAGAATAAAACATTTAAAACATGTTTTGGAACACTGTAAACAATACTGTGCTTATTGTAAAACTATAGCTATGTAAAATGGACACATCTGATCTGATTATTATACGGAATATTTGAGCAATTCATCCCTGTAGCAACAAACTCAAAGAAGATGGAAGAGAAGAGACACATGAGGAGAATCACAAGAATATGGAGTCTAGGTCACCTCCAAAAAACTCTCCAGTCCAGTCCAGACCTCTCTCACGCAAACCTGTCATCCCTCTCTGAACCTGCTCCCCTCTTCTTAAAATAAGAGTGTGTGTGTGTGTGAGAGAGTGTGTGTTAGTGAGGTAAGAGGGGGGTGTATTGAAGTCGTCCCACCTCCCTCTCTCTTCTCTCTCCCAGTCCAGGACTCCAAACTTGCGGAGCGTACCGCGGAAACTCTCCAAACAAACTTTGGAGAACTCGGTTTGGGTTCTTTGCGCCCCCCGAGTGAAAGCAGGCAGCGGTGCCCGGATACAAACAACCCAAAGCCCGCCGCGGGGGAGAGAGAGAGAGAGAGAGAGAGCCGGGAATGGCGAAGAGACGGACTCGTCCTCCAGCCCAGCGGCACATGTGAGCCCAGAGGCCACCGGTAACGTCTCTACCGCAAAGGTACACGGGGGAGAAGGAAGACCGGAGGAGGGAGAGAGGCTGAAAGTGTGTGTGAGTGAGCGTGTGTGAGTGTGTGTGTGAGTGTGCTGGCTGTCAGGAGCGTCGCTGTCACCATGGTCTATCTGCAGGGAATCAGCTGGGTGCTCCTGAGCGCTCTCCTGCACCCTGTAGCACCCCGGGGCGCTGAACGACCGGACAGACCGAAGCAGTGCGACCCGCCGAAGTCGGTGAGTTTTGCTGCTTGTGACCGGCGAGCTGTTTTTAATGCAATTTACTACTTCTGAAGTCACTGTATTACTCTGAATGTCACCGTTTTACGCTTAAAGTTTAAAGTTAAAGTTTGTCTTCACGTAAACGTCTCGCAATATTAATTGTGAATCGTAAAGTTCTTTTTAATTAAGCTAGCGGCTAATTATTATTATTGCAAGAGTTCGTTCACTCAAAAACAAATATTTCACTTTATTTAGCTTTATTTTATGAAGCTGCCTCAAAGTAAAAACACTAGACAAATATGAGAGAGGTCCTGGGTTCAACTTTGTATGAAACATCAAGTCGTAAATTCATGAGAATGTTCTGTAAATTTGACTTAATAATGTCAGATATTACGACGTTTTTCAACATTTTTTTTCTCTCCATATGATGTTTACTGAGCTGGACGGTGACCAAAGACGTGATTTTTAATATGATTGCAGTTTTATATAATTTTGTAAATAATATTAACATTAGTAATATTAATAATAATACTAATACTAATAATACTGTGACTTTATCCATATAAATGTAACTTGCTTCGTGATGACACGCTGTGGCTTCTCCGTGTCTTCACTCAGTTTGAGGCCCTGGTGTCCCTTAACAAAGTAACCGAGTCAAACATGTGGACCTTAGAAACAAACAGCGGTTCCGAAGAGAAAGTGACGCCAACTTTCTGCCTGTTTACGTGACAGGCGCGAGCGTGGAGCACCCACGGGTGACTGGGCCTCATGTGGAAAAGTCTGGGTGACCTTTCAGAGGCGATCATGTTCCTATTAGACACACATCAGGCACCCTGGAGAAAATATGGAATAGTACGGAGATCCACTTCAAATAAAGTGAGTTTTCTCTAATCTGAGCCGATCCGGACCGAACCGAGCAGAACCGAGCGGGACGTGTCACGGATGGAGGAAATGAAAAGAGATTAAATTAAAATCCTCCTGAGTGCAAACATCACTAAATAAACATATCAAAGAACAGGGAAATAAAATGACGTCATCCGCAGGAACGCTTATTAAAAAAAAAGTTCTTCAGTTGTGTTTGTTTAATATGAAAGCAGCTGATTGTGGACTCTGGGTTTTTGGTCTCCTTCCTCGTTGGAGGATCATGGCGGATGCTGTCAGAGATCACCGAGGGATCCGCTGCTTCGCTCCGTGTGATTTGTAATGCGTCAGTACAGTGGTCTCTGTTTTCTGTTAAAAGTAATTACCCCCATAAAAACGGAGCCTTCGAGTCAAGGCTCTGCAGAGAAAAAGCCCACGCAGAGGGATTTCTCCTCTCCGGTAAGGCAGAAGACGAGCGCGACCACACTTTCCGTGTCCAAAAGTCTTCATTTATGACTGAGCCTAAGTGCACATTTAGCTGTTAACGATTGACAAAGTGCTGCACACGCAAAACGCCATTAAAAGTGCGTCTCCAGAATATGATGTCAATGGAGAATGAAGAAGCGGGCTCCAAAGCTTTCCCGTCAGTCTGCAGTCTGGGCCCAGCCAACGTGAAAATTGAATTAGAACCCTAGAAACGAACCCTGTTTAAACATTTCAGTCCATCATGCAAAAGATGAAAACTTGCTCTGAAATCAAACCGCTCTCCCTCCACATTTGCTCTGTGTCGGCGCAGATTGTGCCAGAAACGATGCTGGTTGCAGTTAATTATGATGATAACATAACATAACATAACATCCTGTGCAAGGGTGCCTGCACCGGCTTTTTGGCAGCTATTTAAAAACCCTTCACATGACACATTTCAGCCCTGGCAGCGTGCGGCCAGAAGGAAAAATCTTGATTAAATTTCAGACGTAAACATTTTCTAAGAATAACTTTATTTTAACAGTAATAGGTTTCATCCCTCCAAAACTGCTTGATTACAGCACGGCCCCAGAAGCCAGGAGGTTGATATTGTTTATAAATGCTAATTCCTTTTTTCATATTTGAATAATGCCAGCATCAAAGTCGTAGCACATGCTCAGCACATTTCACTGAGGGCTTAACAAGGAACACATTTTTAAAAACCTAATAGTCTCCTTCTCATTTGACGTTGATGTGATTATTTCATTTGCGTTCTGACATTGTTTTTGCGTAGACATAACACAACCCAAACTCGTATGTAAGAACGGTGTGGTGCCATAAGCAGAGTGGGTCAGAGTGGAGTTTGTGTCGGCGTGGAGCTTTTTTATGAGCTCCAGTGTGTTTGCACTGCAGCGGCGGCCTTCAGAGACGATTCCCAGCCCCGACAGAGGCTTTGGCGACTGAGGTATGCGCCTCAACAATACACCGAGGTGTGTTTACAGTCCTCGCGGCCCCTCTGTAAACTCTCCCCTCGCCGCATACCCTCACAACACTGACGAGACCTCACCCGCTGCCTTTTCCAAAGTGGTGTTTTCAGTGTTTAACTTGTTGACCCGGAGCCTCAGAGCCTCGATTGTCACTTTGAAGTCAGTTTGGTAGAATGATGGTTCTGTCTTTCCTTTCTCTTGCTCTCAGATGTTTGACCTCTGACCCTCCTTTCTTCCCCCGCAGCAAAGTGACATGAACTCTTTCCTGTGGAAGATAAAGCGTCAGCCTCCTCACCGGCCTTCTTATCTCTTTGGCACCATCCACGTTCCCTACACTCGAGTGTGGGACTTCATCCCCAACAGCACCAAGCAGGCTTTCCTCAACAGCCCCAACGTGTTCTTTGAGCTGGACCTGACCGACCCGCTGACCATCTCCAAACTCACCAGCTGCCAGTTGCTGCCCCACGGGGAGAACCTGCAGACTCTGCTGCCGCGAGACTTGTACCGCCGCCTCAAACGCCACCTGGACTACGTCAAACACATGATGCCTTACTGGATGACGGCGGACCAGCGGGGGCGCGGCCTGTACGCGGACTACCTGTTCAACGCCATCGCCGGGAACTGGGAGAGGAAGAGGCCGGTGTGGGTGATGCTGATGGTCAACTCGCTGACAGAGTGGGACGTCCGGTCCAGAGGGACGCCGGTGCTGGACCTGTTCCTGGCTCAAGAGGCGGAGAAGATGGGCAAAAACACAGGGGCGGTGGAGAGGGTGGAGGAGCAGTGTCACCCCCTCAACGGACTCAACTTCTCCCAGGTAAGGACGAGAAACAAAAGTGTGTTTTCTCTTCTGCAGGTATGAGTTTAGAGCACGTATATAACTCAGGGTGTTGCATCTTTTTTTCCGAGAGAAACAGCCGGAGAATGTGGGAGAAGACAGCGAAACATGATTAAAGCCTGTCTGCGGGAGACAGCTTTAGGGTTATGGATGTCCTTCCACCTCACTAAACAAACAGAGACAACAGCTGAGTGTGCAGAGAGGGTGTCAGGCTGAGCGGCGAGCACGCACAATAGATTAAAGTAGGTGAGCCGATTGGAGAGCTCTCTCTTTCATTAGGGGCAGGAGGCCTGGTTTCGCCCCGCCGCTGTGTTTTTCCTGTAACCAGAGACTGAACAATGAACTAAACAATCTTCTCGCTTGATGAGCAAAACACGGGGAGGCAAATCTGCATTTTTATTTCTCCTGTGATGATAAAAGAAATGAAGGGAACATTTGTCCGTTTTAAGAAATGTCCGTGCGTTAGTCATGTGGAGGTCATCAAGCGGGCTGGGGTCCATCTGTCAGAGTGTGGGAGGTCCAGAGAAGAGTGCTGACAACACAGGGAGGACGCACTAAACTTCCAATTAATGCTCTAATGTCACCTTTGATCCACATTAAGGACAAAGAACATCTGACTCTGTGTGTGTGTGTGTTCAGACGAGCAAACACAGTCGAAAGGAAAGTGTTCAGGGCTCCGTACGTGCACATCTGCGGCGCTCGTGTAACCCAATCTGCCTCGGTGTGACAGGTCAAAGGGATTGGGGGGCTAATTCGAGAGGCGGCGGACCTCAAACCGCCTCTCCTCTTTCATCAGCACCCCCTAACGACGCTGTCACCGTCACACCGTACGACCCCGCGCGCGAGCAACAAGCACCAAGGGTCGAGGCCGAGCGGCAGAGAGCTGTAAGGGTTAGCGTTGCGTCGTCTTTTTGTCCTGTTATCTTACTCGTTCTGTGTCTTTTTCCAACTCCAAAGCGATTTCAGTCTAAGTGATGTTGATCTGTATACGTTGTGGCAGGTTCGGCGGTTGCCCCTAAGAACAACAGGGCTTTAAATTACATTGCAACACAGCGAGTCGTAGCTCGGCGTCCAGATTTTTCGGAACAGTGTTTATGTTTCCTAAGAACTTTCATTCCGCTCCAATATGCCGCCTTCTCTATTGATCTCTGCTAAAGAGGCTGACGATGTATTTTTAACATACAAAACATTGTTGCTGTTATGGAAATTGAGTAAAAAATGTTGAAGTTTACCCCGACGGAGCACAAGCGGCCGCCTCGTTCCCAGATATGTATGAGAACAATCCGGAGCTGAAATGAATCTGACATGGAAACTATTATTCTCAATTATAATAATTTGTGATTTAATCTAAACACTATGGTTGATTGGATCCTTCCACGCTCGACTGCAAACAAGGGATGAGGTCAGAAGGACGGAGAGACGAAGAGAGGGAAACGTGTGGGTGGTAGAGGAGAGGAGAGGAAGGGAAGAGATAGAGACGGAGCGAGTGTGAAGGTGGCGGTGGGTTTGTCGGAGAGGAACACGCAGAGAGAGAGAGAGAGAGAGAGAGAGGGAGAGAGAGAGAGACTGATGTACATTCTCTGTCTGCTAACTCTTAATCTGAAACATGAGCGACGCTGAAAGGCAGATCTGTGTCGGGAAGTGTTCCAAACCCTGCGTCTGACCGCACGTTATTTGTTCCCAATAAAAAGTAGCTGCTCACAATATCCTGTAACGTCGTGACTCTGACGTCAGCGCCGAGCTCTTGGTAGAAACACCAACGTGTGTGATTCATGGGCTGTCAGAAGGCACCTGGTCCCTGAGGTGCCAGTGCGGTGAAGCTGGAACACACTGGACGACGGCGGCGGTTTTGCCCGCCCGTAACACCGGGCCCTTGGATCAGCGGAGTGCTCGGAGCCTGGCGTCATCAGGTCAGCCGGCTCACGGGGGGACGCTTTGAACTCAGAGGAAGTAATTTGCGTGGAAAGAGGTACAGTAGATAAATCACGGGCCTTTAGAAACGAAGGAGGAGGTGGAGGAAGTGATCCAGCATTACCGCGCCGATCGCTTTGTAGTGTGGACGGCCGTGTAGGTGGGAGAGAAACGCAAGGCGTGCCAGACTCTTCAGGATTTGGCGGCGAGCTCTCTTTGGACCATTAGGTGTGGATGTCTGTTTGGAGGCCGTGGAAACAAAGGCGGGGTCATGGAGCATGGTTCTCCTCCAGCACGGTGCAGGCCGATGCAGGCTGACAGCTGGGCGGGCCGACCCGGATACCAAAAGGGCTTTTTCCTCCGGCGCTCTGCGAGTACTGAGGGGCTGAACGCTAAGCAGCTACAAGGGCCTGGAGTCACTATCACACACACACACACACACACACGGTACTTCCTCTTTCTGGAGTCATTGTTCATCTGGGCCTGTAACACATTTTCACCAAACTCTGAGCAATTACTGCACAGCCATGGCTCCATACTGCATCATCTAATGTGATCCATACTCTACACACACTGCTACACACACACACACAGATCACGTCTAAGCTCCTTATGTTCTACCAGCAGCGGAAGTACGAGCTCAATGACATTTGGTTCTGTTCTAATCTAGAGACTTTCTGGATGTAGGGTGATCATAATAGCGTCTAACTAAACTTTATAACTTCATGTAGAGGAGCTTTAAGAAGCAACGGTCCATGGAGTGTGTTCTTTGGTTCTATGCAGGTCCGTTCTATGTACCGCAGCTCTATTACAGATCTAGTAAGTGAAAGCCAAATATCATCCGTGACCTAGTTTGGATGGAATTTCCTCTCAGAACTGGTTGGAGTATCGTTCCTCAGGTGCCTGTAAACAGCAAGCTCATCGTCCCCTCCTCTTCCCCCATCATCACTTGTCTCGTCCTCTTCAAGTGTCCCACGGAGATTTAAGCCTTTTGAGAACCTTTCCTGGCTCGGCTCTGCGGCCGTCTCTCTCTCCCTGTAAATAAACACCCGTATTTATTTTCCCTGGATCGCGTTGCGTCTCTGGGGCCGCTGGTCCATGTCAGGGAGAAATTACATCATATCGGTGGCGCCGGTCTCCTGGGAAAGGGGTCAGGGGTCGGGGCGGGAGGTGGTGGTGGCGGCTGAGGCTGAGGCGGCTGAGGAGTCGCGGGGCAGCAGAGCGGTAAGGAGACTGGCGGTCTGCTCGGGGGGTCAATCCAGGCACGGCAGGCAGGGCCCAAAGAGCGTACGGTGTCTCAGCCAACCAGGGTCCAGGGTCCAGAGTTTCCATGGAGCAGAGCTATTTACAGAGTAAGAGAGAGGGAGAGACTCTAGCTGCTCTATTGTCACCTCAGAGCTGTTAACGGTCAGCAGGTCAGAGGGAGGGAACAGAACAGGTCTCTCCTCAGCAGGACATCAATCAGTGCGTCTCTTGTCCCACTACTGTCCCAGAAAAGACCCTGTTTTAAAATGAGCAAATAAGGAATAATATCGCAGCATTTTTGTGATTTTATTTGCGTTTGTGTTTGCTTTTGCAAGTCGAATTGACGGACATAAAGCAACAATTCTCCTCTATTCTTCCCTCAAATCTCTGCTCCCTGGGGACCTGGAGGTTTGCGGCTCTGTGAGGGTTATTAGACCAGAACGTTTATGGTGAAGAGCTGAATATGATCTTGGAAGACCGGCGTGGACGTCTCCATGGGATGGACAAGGGTTCCTGAAGGTAACAGTCAGGACGGAGTCAAAACACCAAGCTCCGGCTTCTTATCAAATCAGGGGAGATGGGATGAGTCGAGGACGCTGTGTTCCTTGGACGGCGTTCAGTCAAAGCGGGGAGTGAAGTAAGAACCAACCTTAGCCGTAACCAAATATTTACATTCCGTAACGGGTGTGTAAGATCGCTTTTGAACCGATGTGTTGGCCCGGCGCGCAATGACTGATGGGAAAAGAAATTTGTTGTCTCCGCTCTGCTATTCTTTCCTCTGACCTCCCGGCTCCTCTTGGCTCTCTTGTTCTCCGCCTCTCGCTCCGTCTTTCCCCCCCGACATGTCCTGAGGCTCCGCTTGTCCCGTCCCTAACCCGTCGTTCATCTCTCATGGAAAAAGAGGAGGAAGAGGAGAGGGAAGGGGTGGGAGGAGACCGGCTGTGTGTGTGTGTGTGTGTGCGTGTGTATCCCCTGTTCAAGCGTGACGGCGGGACAGCGATTCACATCTACGCTGTAATTACCTGCACAAATACGCAGGAAACGGCGAGACGGCTGGTATCAGGCCGATCATCTGGTCCCGTCGGCCTGCAGACGTCAGCCCCACTGTTGCTCTAATGACTTAATGGGCACCTTAATGACCAAATAGCCCGCCGCCATCCAGAAGCACTTAGACAATTACGGGCTGGCCAGAGCGCAGGAGGCCGGCGGAGAAAAGAGGCTTTGTCACGATTTACCTTGACTCAATATTTCGCCTCATAGCCACACACAATAAAAGCTGGAAGTGGAAAGAATTAGAGCAGGTACAACTTCAATCCAAGCGATCCGTGCTCTGCGGCGCTGCGAGTCCGGGAGTTCCAGGAAAGGTCGCGTCCCTCCTGGCTCCTGAGTACCTGTGAGAGGACTGCGCTAATGTCTCCGCCACATTGTCGCCGAGCGCGGTTGAAGGGTTGAAGTGCTCTTCCATACTCGGGGCATTCAACGTGCCAAAACCGTTCCCTCGCCCACGCTTCCCCCTCTTTGTGCGGATGAGTGAGCGCTCCTTTCTGCATAAACTGTTAACGGCCTCGCGTCACCACTTCAAACGATACAGAATAGAGTGATTCTTCTGAGCTTGTGTGGCTCTGGAAGCGCTGGTCCAAACGTGGCGTGCAAGCCAGGTAGCACGCAGGAGGACTCAGGCTCAGCTGGCCTGATTGATCACAGACTGGAATGTGGCTGACTGGAGTGATTTCCTCAGAGATCCTCTTGGCTCCTCTGGAATGTTGTTGTCTTTTGGGATGTTGTTGTTTGCTAACCTTTACTTAACTTAACCGGGTCGGCCCCATCGTGAGATTAATGATGAGATGGAGATCAGAACATGAAGTCTATGACTGGGTCGCTCCATTTAAATGGGATAGAGCCATTTAAGTGGAAGACATCACGCTTTGTCTGGATTAACACACACGCACACACACACACACACACACACACACACACACACACACACACACACACACACACACACACACACACACACACACACACACACAAACTGTAAATACCAGCGTTAGTCAGTTGACCGTCGTGACTCATGACCTTTGCTGCTGCTGGTGGTGATGACGATGATGATGATTGATGATGATGATGATGACACAGAAACAAAACTATTGAATTTTTGGACTTTCTCTCCTTTGACTTTTGTACTATTACAGACATGAAGAGAGGTTTGTCCTGTGTGTGTGTGTGTGTGTGTGTTTGTGTGTGAGTGTAGCCCGACAAGTGCCCAGATGTGTGTTTGTACCAACATAACCCAGTAGGTGGGACGTGGAAAGAACAACATGGCCATGGAATGAAGTTTTCCATGTCAGAGGCTTGGTGGTCCAGGATGAACTTGTGTGTGTGTGTGTGTGTGTCTCTGACATCAGCCACACACACACACAGGACCACGCCTCTCACACCAGCGGGCAGCAGTCATAAATAGGTGCTAGCAGAGAGCAGTGTGTGTGTGTGTGTGTGTGTCGTAGCCAGGCTTGTCAGGGATTAAGGTGGCATTAGTGGAGTCCTCTCACTGAACCCGGTTTTAATGTGACCCATGCGTCTTCTCTGACCTTCTCTGCCCCCATTATACACAACCCAGTGGAGCACTTCAACCCTGCTCTCCGCCTCCGCCTGCACCTCCCGCCCCAAACCTACACCTTCACCCCCACTTTCATCCCCCCAGCAACAAGCAGATTCATTCATATTGGCTTCACACGCGGCCCTACATTAACACGTTCATGCCTGCTTACTCAGGGATGTGTGGAGCATTAAAGCACGTTTACTCACCTGAAAGAAACAGTGACATTTTAGATCAAAGTTGTTTTTTCATAAAGGGATCTGATTCCTGCCAAGTAGCTGCGCCGCTGAGAGTCGAGTCCACACACTGCAGATTAAATTTAATTGGACGCTCGTCCTGTGGGACATCACAGCTACGGAGTGGAACGCTGCAGTATGTGGCGATGATGTCATGCAGGGCTGGACTACATTGGTCTGTTCTCCCATGGCCAGAGTGGTGTGTGTGTGCGTGTGTCCCAGCATCTTCGAGGCCTCCGCCATCCATCTCATCTGCCCATAATTTAAATTATTCCGATTTGGTCGACAAACGCCAACGTCTTCAACAAAAACGTCGACACAAACCCTGTCTGTCTTCTGGATTCTTTCCTTTTCCTTTCAAATCCTGTCTCACGATCCGACCTGCGTCCCTCCTCTTGTGTGTCTTTATGACTTCATGTAACTCAGACATCAGACAGACTCGTCATCGATCGCGCCTCGTAACAGATGATGTCATTTGCGATCAGTTTGGTTCCTGATGATAAACACAGAAAGGCCCGTCTACCATAGTGACGTGTGAAGTTTGGCCGTACGACTCCAAGACATAAAGACAAAAGCTCGAAGCCAAACTGCGGTTACGGTTTGTGGATGAATGTATATACACACACGTGGGCCCAAAGTCCCCGATCCACGCCAAACTGGCAGTTAGAGCCGTAGAATCGAGGCTCTGCTCGTAAACTTTATTAGGGAGCAAGTAAATCTCTCGTTCCTGCTGTCTCTCTCTCACACACCTCTTCATCTCAGAGGACATTTGAGTTCAGAAAAGACAAGCAAACAGGAGGAGACGGAGCAGAGAGAGAGGGAGGGGGGAGGAGTTTAGGAAAATAGAGTGCTAGGCAGTTAGGAAGCAAGATGAGGTAGAAGGTGAGAAACAGAGGGAGTAGGAAACACACACTCGTACGCTCTGCAGACTTCCATTTAAGCCAATTTCCATCGCATCAATGTGTGTCTACATGACGCACGATAAACGGATTTATCTAATAAATCCATTATAACTCCGCCCACCTTCGCCAACTGTGGGATTCCAGGCCGTTTGTGCAGTCGGACCTTTACCAGTTTGAGTTCCCAGCACCCTGACTGAGCCGGATTGACTGCCCTCGCCCTCCAGACGACCCCATCCCGTCGTCCAAAGCCGCCCGCAGCCTCGTTTCTCACACACACACACACACACACTCTGCCCCCGCTGGCCTGCCTGCTGTTGAACATGACTTTTCCCGCGTCCTGGTAACAATACAGGCCTGTGTCAACCGGTCCCGACGCATTATTTGTAAGTGTTTGGTTTGAGGTGGAGTACAGCTGAAGTTCATGCACTTTAATGAACTCTCTCCAAGCGGGTTGCCAGATTTGAAAAGAAATCCTAAGCATGTAGCATGAAAGAGGGATAGAAGAAGGAAAGAAAGAGAAGAAAGACCCCGATGTTGACATTTGACTTGGTCAACCCTTAGCACGGAAGGAAGGAGGGAAGGATTGAGAAAGGGGGGATTATGAGGAAGAGTGGGAGAAGCAGATTACCCCCATCCTTCTCCCCTCCCCCTCCTCTCCTCCTCACCACTCAGGAGGAACGAGCGGTGAGGAAAGTGAAGATGACAACAAAAACACACAGGAAGCTCTCACTTTCTCCGCTCGGCGGCTTTCTGCAGGATACAACAACAACAAAGAAAGACAACAATGAGGACGCGGTGGCGGCGGTGGCGGTGAACTTTCCCTACCTCAACTTCTTCTTCTTCTTCTTCTTCTTCTATGGGTTTTGAGGTCGCGTCTCACTCCCCGCCGGCTCGCTCGCTCACGTCTCGCTCAATTTCACCTGTCACTCAGCGCTGAGGTTTTTCCAACACAGCTCTCCTCTACCTTTCCCAAGACACACACACACACACTGCACTGGAACAGTTTAAATATAATATCAAACATATGGCAGCGTTTATTGAACGCAAATGAGATGAGAAATCAAATTTACTTAGAGAGTTCTGGTTTGGGCTGCGGCTCCCTGAGTGGTGCCGTTGTTTAGGGAGCACCTAAGTGACGAGCAGCTGTAATTACACCCACAGGCCCGCTGGGAGAAGTGGAGATGGACTGGATGGGATCAGAGGGTGAGCAGGGGTGGAAGGTTGGGGGGTGGGTGGCTCTCAGTGGGTGGCTCCCTCTCTCGCTCCCTCTCTCGCTCCCTTTCTCTCTCCCTCTCTCTCTCCCTCGTGCATCATGTGACGTGGGGTAATTGGGCCTGTGGTCGCACCAGAGTTGTGCAAACAGATTAGCGGGGGAACATGTCAGCCGGAGGGGTTTGCAGAGGTGAATGTGTGTGTTGTGTGCGTCACAGATGTGGGATTGTGTGGGAAACGGCGTGATGGAGTCGGACCTGTATTAATGGTGAACAGGTGGGGCAGTGGACTGTGACAGACAAATTTGTAATCTTAGTCACACGCCGGGAACATCCAGAGCTCACGTTTATATTCACATGCGTGTCGAGTACACACACGCACATACACACACACACGCTTACATCTGCACCCTTGAATTCAATTACGTTTGCACTCGATCCTAATATTGTGGAGTGATGCTGCCTTAAGGACATTTGAGGATAGAAGTTATCGGGGGTAATTCATAAAACACACACACGCGGTATTTCCTCATTTGCATGAGAGGGAAGGATTATACACACTCACGCAAAAATAAAACCTAATCTTTCTGTGAATGGTTCCATCTTATTGCTGTTGAGTTCAGTGGAGGGAAACATTGAAACACATTATAAACATTAATGCATCCCAGAGCTCACGCTGCTCTAATGAGCCTCTCATTCAGGATTCTGGGTGTGAATTGAGTTTCAGTAATTGGTTAACGATCCAGTTGTTGTTTTGGAAGCTCGATTCACCGCTGAAGTGCAATCTCGGGGTAAACAAAGAGCAGTTGTTGTTTTTTTCGTTTTATTACCGGCTTTCAAATCCAAAGCTGCAGGAAACATGTCTCATTTGTGCAAAGCGAAGCTCTGTGCTCGGCTTTTGGCTCACGTCTGGGAAACAGGCGGGCAGACGGCCGGACAAGCGAACATTCCTGGAGCCGAACTAAGGAGACAGAGACAGAAACGCAGAGCGAGGAGCGGGACGAATAAGAGCGAGCGAGCGAGACGTCTCCCCGACATACAAGAGCCATTCAGATACGTGAGTTTAACTTGGCTGGAGAAAGTCAGTGTGTAAGCAGACACACTTATTGGTTTCTGATGCCCCTGTCAACGCCCTGCCAGACCACCTGCCTCGGGTAGAAACGCCATCCCATAATATGCCACCCAGTGTAGAGGCCCATGCCTTTCTGTTCCGAGGTCTCGCTGACATTTTCTTTGCAATTATGTGCCCCAGGTTTGGACCCAGTCTGAGCCAAATCCTCCCAGTCCGGAATATTCAAGTCAGAATTTGTAGAATAACCTTTTATTACTGCCTGAGCCTGTATTCTTTTATTATTTGAGTAGTAGCTCAATGTAAATGTGAAGCCTATTAAGTCCAGCGCTTCATTCTAAGTGGAGTGTAATCAGGATAAATGATGGCAGACGTTTCTGGAAGATGCCTTGGCTGAACTGGATCAGCTTTATCTCTGCAAACACACACGAGATGATGTCTTTAAGCTTCTAAAGCACAGAAGAAGAGAAAAGGAAGTCCAATTGTTAAAAATGTCTTTTAAAAGTGAGTGCACCTTGTCTCTGTCTGTGTCTCGGCCGTGTCCTTCACCGCTGGACATCGCCTGTAGTTTGTGTTCGGGGCTGTAGATGGCGCTGCTTCTCACTCTGCAAAATCCCTCGTCAATTTGTCAAAATATGACGAATGGCAGCAGGATCCATTCAAAGACTGTGGTTCCAACTCTGAAAACGATCATTCTGCTGGCCAGTCAACATTCCCTCTATCTTTAATTCTTACCTCACTTGAGATGGAATATAAGGGAGTTTGACGCTTGCATCATACAAAGACAAAGCAGGAAGTGACCCTGGAATGGAATATCAGACGTTGGAGCTTCTGTTGTTGTTTTATTTATCCTTTGTACCGGTGTGTTGGCTTTGGAGCCACAGAGACTACCGCTGCACGGAAATGTCCATCGTTCTCTCCGCTTAGTACGAAAACTATGGACTGGACGCAGCGCGGGCCAAGCCTCGTTCCTCTGTGGGGTCGGCATGAACAAACACGGCGTTCCTGATAGATTTCCCTGCTGTGGATTCCCTCAGGTAACGGTGTCGACGCCTCAGGCAGTCGAGGGGAACGCTGACGGACGGGCGTGCAGGCGTGCGTGCTATTGTTGACAGCCAAAAGGTCGATCTTTGTGAAAATCTCACCAAGAGCGATTGGTGTTGGAATGGAAACGGAGGATATTTTATCATCTGGCCAGAATGCAAAGGGGAGAGACAAGAGGGAGAGGGAGAGAGGGAGAGAGGGAGAGAGGGAGAGACAGACGGAAAGCCAGAGCGGCCAGGCCCCCACAAAGCCTGTGTAGTCAGCTGCGGTGACGGCCAAACCAAGCACTGGAGAGCGGCGTGAATTGCTTTTTAATGCCTGTTAACAGCCGGAGCATTTAGCGGGATGGGAGCGATGGATGGAGGGATGGAGAGAGGGATGAGGGGGATAAGGAGGGGGAACAGAAAGGTTTGGACCCGAGGTTCCCGGCTGCAAACACCACAAGTCCAGGCCGGGTTCACTCCTGTCACAGATCGACATTTTAGTCTTTTCCGACTCCAAACTCATTTATCTTGGTTGAGTCTGGGTGTTTTCCTTGAGGTCTTTGTTATTCCGCCTGAGACCAACACAAATGATGTCTCAATTATGTGGAAATCGCAGCGGTGATCGCAAAGTATCCAGCTGGCTACTGATTACACAATGGGCCATGATAGATTGATATGCTGTTGAGGGAGGCTGTCCAGTATAAGTATCAATAGCAGTTTGACAAATTTGCACCCTGTTGCGGCCAATGGCAGAGGAAACACGTCGGCTTGGACGCGACACAGCTGAACCTGAACGCAGCGCCGATTTGCATTTTCCCTCCAGCGCCAAGCTAAAGTCACGTAACGGCGCAGACCTGTGTGAAAACCTCCTAACCTCACAAACCTGAAGCCCCGGAGTGCTATTCACCACAAATTACTTCTCTTCTTCATCCTCTTTCTCTTCCTCCCCCCTCCCTCCCTCCTTCCGCCTCCGTTTGCAGTAGGAAAGCGTCGACGCGTTCTGTCACCGACCGCAACGGAACAAGTTGCGCCGAGTAAACAGAGACGGTTGCCACTGATAAACAAAACAAAACAAAACTGCATGTCTGGAGGTTTTGCAGTAAACGCTTTGGGGTCTAATTCGCCGACTGAGCGAATATCATTGAGTGAATCTGTTTCATTCGCCGCGATGTCATAAATCTTGGCACCGGCCCCAATTAAAGCTTATTTAAATGTCAGATCTTGTTTATCAAACCACGCAAACTTCACTAGGTTACCGTCAGGCCGCCGCTGTTTACACTGAGCGGCCCCCTACGCAAACAAAATGCCGGTCGACTCCTGGGAAACCATGAGAAGAGAGGATGGGAATGATGTGCAGAAGAAGAAAGAGGGAGAGAGAGAGAAGGAAAGCAAACAGAGAAATTGAGAAGCGTTCTTTCATTTTGATTGTTAAAGTGAAGAAAGAGTTCATCCGTCCAGCTTCAAGTGATGATCCAGAGTGTTTCTTCCTCTCCGTCTGCGTCGGGTTTCACATTTCTTTGTCGTCTTGGGAAGAAGCTTCAGTTTTATATTTTTGCCGTTTGATGACGCTCGCTTTCTAAATTTTTTTAACCCAAAAACGTCTCTTTGACTTCATTGACATCAACAAACTGAAGATTGCCATACTGCCCCCTACTGGCCTGGAGGAGCCTTCACCACACATCACTATGGCATTTTCCTGGGAATATCAGGTCTGCAACCATTTATGAAAAATCCTATACAGAGACGCATGTGGAAAGAAACTGTGTTAAATTACGGTTTTATAAATGAAGGATCATCATTTTAAAGGATCCATTACTCTACCTGCATGATTTTAGTTGAATACTCCACTTCTCAGGTTTGTTTGGAGGACAAACTTCCAGCTTTATCGGAGCATTGGTGGATGTTTGGTTCCGACAGGTTAATCTCACTCTGGCTGAGATCGAACTGAAGTAGCAGAATATCCGTTCAAGTCAAACATTTCAGGTCTGGTTCCTTCCTCACTTTTCAAACCTGGAGTGGTTTTCGCTGCCAGACAGGAGAGACCAAACCCCAAAACCACCCGACCACACCAGGCTCCCAAACTGTTCAACCCTGCAGTGCCGAATGTGCCGTTTAAGCAAAGCTGCTCCTCCTCATCCACACCCTCACGGCCCCCGCGGCCCCTCGACCACACTCCCCCAAGGCGGGCTGATTATTTGTCAAAACCATCAGCAGTTTCAGCGTGGACGAAGACGAAGACGAAGAAGAAGGAATCCAGAGGGTGTGAAGTCTGGTTTAGGTCTGTTAGATGTTCCAGGAATTCCATCCGTCTTCGCTCGGGCTAACCTGGGGACGGAGCGGAGAGACGGGGAGGTTTACGCTTGGTGGGTTGCCAGGTTTGGGGAGAAAAAGCCGGACGTCCCCCCCCCCTCTCCCCCCCTCTGCGCAAGGAGCAATTTTCTTTGCGTCTCTATTTTGCGGGGGTGGAAATAAAATATATAAAATGCTTATTTTGGATCGGTTGCAGTCGTCAGCGCGGCGCTTGATTGTGGATGAAATCATTTTGAAGGATGTCTGGTTTGGGTTCAACTTTTCTGGGGCAGCGTTTTGCCCACCCAGGAGGACCTGCTGATCTGGCTCTTGTAAAAAGCAACTCTCTCTCTCTCTCTCTCTCTCTCTCTCTCTCTCTCTCTCTCTCTCTCTCTCTCTCTCTCTCTCTCTCTCTCTCTCTCGTAGAAACACAAATAAATTCCTTTTAATCAGCCCGGGGTTCTTCGGGGGCTCGTTTGGGAGGAATGTAATTGAAACGTAAGGTAACATTATTCATAAGGTGAATGTGCGTGGGTCAGCTCCATTTCTCTCTCTCCCTCTCCTGCAGCTGCCCTTTGATATGCCCGAGGGGAATCTTGCAGCAATTTTCAGACGAAGACACAATTATTGCAGTCAGGCTTTGAAAATGTGTAGGAATCCTCTCTGTGAGTTCAGACTGGACTGGAGTTATTTCAACCAATGATTCAATTCGAAGGCCTCTCCGCTATCACGAAGAGGCCCTGGCCGCTCACTTCCTGTCTTGTCTTCTTCTCTTGTTTGCCGTCGCCGCTTTTCCTCCCTCTGTTGGCTCCTGTTGCGCTCTGGAAGTGCCGAGGGGAAAAGGTCCCGAGTTCAGCTCCTCTGAAAGGGGATCCAAACCGCGTGCTAACGAGAATGCCAAGCCTAACAGGGAATGACAGCTCAGTGAGGACAGCGAGGAGCGTGTGTGTCTCTGTGTGTGTATGTGTGTGTATGTGTGTGTGTGTTAGAGGGTTGGGGGTTGGTGCGGGAGCGTGCCAAAGATATGTGTGCATTTATTTTGAGAAGGCAAACACCCATAGCGGAGCTTAATAACTCTTATTTTGTCACAGGCGTGCATGCAGGAATGCTTCCCTCCTCTCGTAAACACACACACACACACACACACACACACAGGCTACAGAGGGATCGTTCACGTGCATCAATCAATGGGCCGATCGTAATCTGGTGGAACGCGAACGAAATAAAGGGTGAACCGTCTCGCCCGACCAACCCGACTCCATCACGGCCACAAGCACCGCCGCCGCTCGTCTATCTGCGCTCCGATGGAAAGCAGATGGGTCAGGGGGTAACAGACGAGACAGAGAGAGAGAGAGGGGGGGAGAGGAGAAAGAGAGAGGGAGAGACAGGGGGAGAGGGGGAGAGAGAGAGAGAGAATGGGCGAAGGCGTCAGAGACGGAGAGGAGGAGCAGGGAGGAAAGGAGCGAGAGAAGGTGCTGAAGAGAAAGTGAGATCGAAAGAGTGAGAGGTCATGCAGGGAAAACACGGAGAGATAGAGAGAGAGAGAGTGAGAGAGAGAGGCTATATGGGCGAGCGAGTAGATGAAAGGAATCCACCCAATCCCCTCAATGATAAACATGTGTCTGTGTCGCCCATCACAGGAGTCTGCTCTGTTTGTGTCTACGTCTGTGTGTGTGTGTGTGTGTGTGTGTGTGTGTGTGTGTGTGTGTGTGTGTGTTGTTCACTACTAGAGACACTCAGGCTCCTGACACCTATGGTGCCGATGACACACACACACGCAGAGAACACACACACACGCACACCAACACCTCGTCCACCATTTTGCTAACAGAGAAACTCGTTGCTTCAAGTGCTAACTGACACAAGACATTACGCCCTCACACACACACACACACACACTCCAAGCCACGCATCGTCTGGATCTTCTCCTCTCCTCCTCTTCTTCACCCAGATCTTCCTCTTCTAAACACACAGAGGTTCTGTTGCTTGTAAGTCTTGCTGTACAAAATGTTTCAAGTATGCAAAGTAGCGTAAACATCAGCTGATCAGAGGGAAGAAGAGAAGGATGGAAGGGTTAGGAGATAAAGGATGTAATGATTGATGACACACACAAACACACACACACACACACTCCCCCCTAAACACGATCAGACTTTTGGTTCCCAGAACTTCAACTGAACTTGATAACTGACCTGAAGCTTAAACAAGATGAAGCTTTATGATTCATTTACTTCAAAGCTTCATCTCCTCCCCTCCTCTCCTCCTATCCTCCTCCCTTAGCAAACACCACCTCCTCTGTGCCCCCCAGGGTTCAGGGGTTGAGGTAGGGGGGCTGGGGGGGGCGGCCCTCTGTGGCTCTCACTGTTGACTCAACCACCTTCTTGGAGCGTTGCCATGGCCACTGCCGGCCCCTGGCCTGAAATGAACCAGGTGGGGGGAGAGAGAGAGAGAGGAGAGAGAGAGGGAGAAGGGTGGAAAGTGAGTGAAGGAGAGGATGAGGATGAGGATGAGGAGGAGAAACAGGGACAGAGTTTGGAGTGGGGGGGGGGGTCTGTCCGTGTCCGTGTGTGTTTGTGAGCACGTCCAGGCCTTTGTGTCTTTAAGTGCAGCTTCCTTTCTGCTATTTTCACAACAATGGCTGTGGTGGAGTGTTGCTGTGTGTTTGTGGCCGAGATGAAGAACGATAATCCTCTTCCATCCTCCTGCCACGGCCCTGAACTGTCTAAGGCCAAATCCCTCTCTCTCTCTCTGAGTGTGTGTGTGAGTGTGTGTGTGTTTGTTTGTGACTCCTTCAACATTCGCCCACATACCAACCAAACCACAGCGGCTCCCCCGTGTCCTCGCCACAGCGACCGGGTCACTGGCACACACTCATGCGCGCAGGAGAACACGGAAACACACACACACACACACAGACTCACACACACACAGAAGAACAGAAGAGTTATCAACGCGACGCTCACTAAACACCAGAGCAGGAGCAGAAACAGAGCCACATCAAGCTTCTGTGTGTGTGTGTTTCTGTGTGTGTGTGTGTGTTAATTACTGTCTACTTTTACTGAACCAACAGTGATCTAATAAAATCCCAGTGTTAATTAAGATAGGATTTGACCCAGCAGGGAGTGTGGTGAAATGGAAACTGAGAGCCACACACACACACACACACACACACACACACACACACACACACACACACACAGACCAAAGCCATCCATGTAAACACACACACACACACACACACACACACACACACACACACACACACACACACACACACACACACACACACACACACACACACACACACAGAGGGGTGTTAATGCTGCACACCAGAAACTGACCAAACACACATTTGGGGTTTACTCTGCAGGCCTCGGACGAAAATGGATATCGTAATTTACGATGACGATAACAAGCGAACTCACAGCGGCTTTGGTGTGAAATTGTTTCTCCGCTGTTAGACTTGGCCTCCTTAACACAGAGGCGTGTGTGTGTGTGTGTGTGTGTGTGTGTGTGTGTGAGAGCCTATCAGGGCCAGATTGGTACGGCCGAGACGAGCTGTGGCGTCTTGTGTTTAAAAAAGTCGATCCTGTGTGTGTGAGTGTGAGTGTGTGTGTGAGTGTGTGTGTGTGTGTGTGTGTGTGTGTGAGTGTGTGTGTGTGTGTGTGTGTGTGTGTGTGTGTGTGTGTGTGTGTGTGTGTGTGTGTGTGTGTGTGTGTGTTCATGGGAGACAGTTGGTCTGCCTTGATAAAGCCAGGGTCAGAAGTGTGTTTATGTGCGTGTGTGAAATGGCACATCCTGCGTCTGTGCTCCATCAAACCTCCTGCTGAAAGGAACAACACGGACACAAGACAAGCAGCGTTTAACGAGACAAACTCATAAAAGGCAACATTGTCACTAAATAAAAAACTTAGATTCTTTCTCTTCTCCAGTCTGATACATTTAATACTGTGTGTTGTTGGCTTTGATGATTTGTGGCGCGTTTAAAGCCACAATCCAGTGATCTGAGGGTCGGGGTGACCGCAACCCCTCGGCACGTCGGACCGAGTCTTTCAAGCCTTTAAGCTGCTCACACACACACACACAGACACACACAGGGGGATGGATGATGGCAGGAATAGTTTATACCTACACACACACACAGACACACACAGAGGATGTGAGTTATGGGTGGCTCCCTCTGTCAGGAGCCGGTGAGCTGTGGTCCAAACCCAATGTTTTCCTTAATAGAGGGTCTGGGTGCTAAAACTATTAGAGCAGCAATCATGGTCTTCATCAGATTGGATTTCTTCAGAGCAGCAGTTTCCGTGGAGGTCGGGTGAAAATGGGAAATGTATTTGTATATGCTGTGTGTGTGTGTGTGTGTGTGTGTGTGTGTGTGTGTGTGTGTGTGTGTGTGTGAGAGTGAGAGTGAGAGTGAGAGAGTGAGAGAGAGAGAGAGAGAGAGAGAGAGAGAAAAGGTGAATTATGGAGCTGAATCTGCAGTCAGCCACATGCAGAGCAGACCTCAGTTTCAGACCTTTCACACACACACACACACACACACACACACACACACACAGGAGGATCCAGGATGAGACTCAGCTAAAACAGGAAACGTGATTAGAATAAATTCACGTGCTCGCCAGACGAAGCGAAATTTAATTCCTGACGTGCTGCGCTACAATTATCTCATTAGGTTCTTCTGATTGCCATACACACACACACGCACACACACACACACACACACACACACACACACACACACACACACACACAGCAAATGTTTAAACACTTTTCACCCAAATCTCTCTCTCCCCTCTCGCTCTATTTTGGGCAGAAAATGAATCACGCTCGTAAATAAATTAGAGACGTTACATAAACATTCTCTGAGCTCTGGCTTCAGCTCGAATCAACAGAGCCGAGCGCCCAAAACTGAGTAGATTTATGAAATAATGAGGGTCTAAACGAGCCCCCCCCCCCGACTCTGATGTGACAGCCAGCACCGCTCCTCAAGTCAAGGCCAACTCTAACCCTGTCCACCTCCTCACTGCTGGCAGAGGAGAGGACTTCTTTCCCCGTATCTCTCTCTTGCTCTCTCTCTCTCTCTCTGGCTCTCTGGCTCTCTCTCTCACTGCTTCTGTAACGTCTCTCGTTTGTTTGTTTGTCTGTTTTCGCTCCGTCTCCATGATGGTTTCTCTGCTTCTGTCTCTCTCTCCCCTCACACAGATCCAGATGAACACACGTGCGCCTACACAAATATGCTCCTCCCCCTCTCTCTCTCTGTCTCTCTCCCTCCCTCGCTCTCTCTACCTCTACCTCTCTTCTAAACACTTTATATATCTCACAGGAACGTGTGTGTATTTTCATTGTATTTGCAGTGATGTCATTTTGTTGTAAGGAAACCAAATGTTAGCAGATTTTGGTATTGTGACACAGATGCAGAGCAGTGTTCGCCTGCAGGGGAAGAGTCCGGCTCAAGTCTTTGGAAAACAATCAGCGATAATGTCATTTGTTACTTTGCGAGGTAGAACATGAGCAAAGCTTTCCCCCGCGGCCTGCTGCTGCTTTAAAGTGGATCCCGATGACAGGAAGTGAGGAATGTTTAAGGTCAGGGATCCGTTACGTTCACGCGGCTGTAAACGCCTCTTTACATCACATTTTCACTTCTCCACATCTTTCCATTCACCTTCTTTTTTTTCTCTTTCTTCTTATATCGGCGGTTGGCCGTTTCAACACGCTGTGAGGTGTGTGTGGGTGTGTGTGTGAGTGTAGTATCTTTCCCTACGATCAGCCCGATGTCAGTGTGTTCAAGTGTACTCAGATTCATCGAGTCAGTCGGGCACATGAAACCCTACAGTTGGTTCGCTCTCCATCTGCTTCTCATTCACACAGAGAGAGAGAGAGAGAGGGAGAGGGAGAGGGAGAGACACAGGAGTTTGATGTCTGCGATTGGAAGGGTTCTGTGTGCGTTTTCTGTGTGTGTGTGTGTGTGTGTGTGTGTGTGTGACAAAATGTAACAGCAAGAGTTGTTGACAGCCTGTCCTATATGTACACATTCCTCATCACTCCTTTCTGAAACACACACACACACACACACACACACACACACACACATACGCGTGCATGCTGTCTGTCTCTGTTTGTCACATACATTAAAATGCATCCACACATGTTTTCCAACACTTCAAAACTTTTTGGGGCGATTTCAAAAACCTCACAGCTGGTCAGTAAATCTTGGCGGACATTAAGAGTGAATGTAATAAAGTGTTTGTGTGTGTGTGTGTGTGTGTGTGTGTGTGTGTGTGTGTGTGTGTGTTCTCCTCCATGCTTGACCTCAGACGATTTGTTATGAATGAGGAGACGGGTTTGAGTTGAAAAATATAACAGAGTGGACTGGAAATGACAGAGCAGTGTGTCCATCAGTGTCACACACACACACACACACACACACACACACACACACACACACACACACACACACACACACACACACACACACTCAAAGGTTCATATTACAGTGTCGCTCTGTGTCTGTCTGTGTTTCTGTCTGTGTTTCCTCTTCTGTCTGCGGGCTGGAAATGCTTGCGTGAAATTGAAAATTTCTCCCGCTGATTTGCCGTGAAATGGTGTGTGTGTGTGGGGGGGATTATGTTATGTTAGCTTAGCTTCAGCATCTCAGACTCTAATAGAGCGGTGAGAGGAGAGGAGAGGAGAGCAGAGAGGATGGACATAGTCAAGACAGACACATGTGGAAACACAAACACACACACTGTCTCCATGTACGCGTACACACACACTGCTACATGTTCACACAGAGACGGAGCAGAGTGGAGAGAGGAGGAAGGAGATTAAAGCAAAATAAACAGAGAGATCAGTGACAGTGGTGGAAGGAGAGAGAGAGAGAGAGAGAGAGAGAGAGAGAGAGAGAGAGAGAGAGAGAGAGAGAGAGAGAGAGAGAGAGAGAGAGAGAGAGAGAGAGAGAGAGAGAGAGAGAGAGAGAGAGAGAGAGAGAGAGAGAGAGAGAGAGAGAGAGAGAGAGAGAGGAAGGCCTCCTGATGAACTGTGTAATATGGAGGTTCATCTGTGAGAGCCTGTAACCTGGGTGGAGAGAGGGAGAGGACAGAGTGATGGAGGGTTTGAGAGGAAGATGAAGACAGGAGGAGGCAACAGGTCTGAAGATGGAGCAGCATGAGGAGGAGGAGATGAAAAGGGAGCTGGAGGCCGACAGAGGGAGGGGTGGAAGGATGGCCGAGGACACTGAGGCCCAGCTGTGCTCCAGACCTGTGAGGCAGAGAGAGGAGGAGGAAGAGAAGGAGGAGGAGGAGGAGGTGCAGGGCAGTAGGTTCTCTCCTTTGCTCCTTCTGTTGTCTAACAGTAAACATCTGGCCTCTTCTCTGCCACTCTTTCTCTCTCTCTTCCTCTCCCTCTCTCCTCCTCCTCTTCACCTTCTACCCTGTCCACCGCTCCTCCGCTCCCTTCCAGACAAACACACACGTGCGCGACATGCGGACGTCAACTCACACACATAATAGCCTCTTGATCTTCTGCTTCTCAGATGGGAACGGAGCTTTTGTTCCTCTGCGATGTTCTGCTGGAAACACAATCTGCCCGTCAGACAGCATACACTCGCTCAAATCAATCACCAACCATTCAGCTAATACATCAGACACACACACACACACACACACACACAAGCTTGCATCATCTCATACTACCTGCATGGATCCTTTTAGTTTCTCAATCTGGAGCAGCTTGTTCTCCATGAGGCCGTTTATCTCCGTGAGGCAGATTAGGCGCTGCTCTCCAGTTTCAGGCCCACTTCAGATGTGGACCTCGCAGAGGACAAATCATTCTGGGGGAATTATTCTGTCTAAAGCCATTAGCTGGACCAAAACCGGGGCGGAGGAGATAAGAGAGAGCTCCTTTCTCGTTCACGTGGACGAAACTGGGCTCATCTGGTTTGCATAGCGACCGCACATCATAATGGGAGCCGGATAAACCCCATGGAATTCAACCAGAGTCTCAGAGAAGGAGAGGAGCCTGTGAAACCTGTTAGGATGAGTGTGTGTGTGTGAGTGTGTGTGTGCTCCCTATGACCTGAGCTATGATACAACTTAGCAAGTCATTTAATCTTATTTTCCCTTTAAAGCAGCTTCACCAAACATGCCAGTGTCTGTGTTGAGTTCAAGTGCAGCAGGAAACAATAGCAGAAACTTGTGATAGGCTCGATTGTTAACTGGATCTACTTATCTATTAGGACAACATAAGTTAGGACTAACATCTTGTCTGTGATTGAGGACAGCTTCTCCTTCTGGCTCCTTAAGAGGAGCAGAGATTTATGTGGAGTGTTTGCCTTTAAATATGATGGGATTGTGTAATATCTTTCATTTTTGATCCAGTGTAGTTAGGAATCTGAGGGGAAAAGAAGCCTTTCATGTCCAGCTGTTTGTTTACACACACACACACACACACACACACACACACACACACGTTTGCGTGTTCAACAGATTTAGGTTCTTGATCTTGAAAGAAAACAAAATTAGCAAAATGTCCCTCTATAATTTTACCCAGCTCTCCTCCTCTCATACACTCACACACACACTCCTTCACAGTGAGGGACCAGCTGGGGGCTTTTTCTCTCTGGATCAAGTGATACTTTATTATTTTCTCTGTTTTTATGAGGAGGCAGGAAAGCTGGGATGACTGGCACAGCGGCACGGCAACAGAGCTGCCAAGTCAAACAGTGGGGTTTATTTGTGGACAAGTGTAGGAAGAACTGGGACTGTGGAGGAGCTGGGGGGGGGGGGCTCTTAATAAGAGGAGAGGAGGGGGAGGAGGTAGAGTAATAGAGGTACCTATAGGAGGAGGATGAAGAAGAGAGGAAGAGCAAGAGAAACTGAACTTTTGGCCGAGGAAGGCAGGAGAATAGGAAGACAAAGGGGGGATTTGGTGGGATTTGATTTTTGTTACCACTTCCATCTAAGAGGAGAATGTCTCCCTCATCATCAGACCCCCGTCCTCTGCCACATGAAGGAAATAAGGAAGGAGGAAGGAAGTTGGAAGAATGGGTGGCTTTCTGTGGAAGCTGGGAGCAGCAGGCCTCTCCCACCGGGATTGTCCCGTGGGTAATCCCTCGGATTTCCTCGGCTGAGACAGGAGACAGACCAGGCCCTGGCGAGAGAGAGGGAGAGAGAGGGAGAGAGAGAGATAGGGGGAGAGGGGGGTATGTGGGAGGAGAAAGAGGCAAAAACAAGAGGCGAACACCATCCAACCCAGGGAGAGCAGAGGTTTGCTGCTCCCTGGCTTGTTTGCAGTGTGTGGTGCAGTGTGTGGTTTGTATACAGGGAATGCTTACTGTGGAATGTGATGTGTGTGTGAATAATTATTAGCGTGTGTGTGTGCTTATGCAAGACCGACGTGCATGCCTGTGTGTATTGTGGGTATTAAAAAGGATAAAGCTTTGGAGGAGGGGGAGGCTGGAGGCTGGCTGGCTGCAGCTCAGGCCAGATGTGATCAGTTGAAAAGTGCTGCTTCACCTTGGAGCAAGCAGAGCGAGAAAGAGGCCGTAAAACCATTCTGGCAACGCTCTGACACCGGGGGTCAAGATCGGAGGCGTTCTTTTATACGTTTGAATGTTACTGTTACAGCCCCTGACAGGTTACACGGTTCCCTGGGAGAGAGGGGAGAGAGGGGAGAGAGGGGAGAGCAGCTTTAGAGGGGCCGCTGCGTCAAACCAGAGGAGACAACGGCGACGCGACGGAGTGAGACTGTCCAGATAACTTTCATGTGGGCTCGTGTGACGCCGACTCTTTCTGTCTAATTTATTCAAGGTGTTTTTCTTAAAACTCCCCCCCAACATCCCCCCCGCCCCCTCGCTGCTACATGAACAACACTACACACTGACGTCACACTGAGACAACACAGGTTAGAAGAAATTGGACACCAGGGTCTTTTTTTTTCCCCCTGGCTCACATCTGCATCCGCCCTCTTTCTGTAATGGAGGGATCCTCTGTGGGGTACGGGGATGAGATGTCCCACCTCTCCTATTCTTGGGTCGCCCTGGATGTTATTTCAACTCCCCCCTCCTCCCTCCCGTCCCCGGTCTTCTCCTCCGGTCGCCGCAGGGGGCCGTGAACTCAATCCCCCCGAGGCGTCTCGTATAGACGCAGCCCGTGACGGAAGCGGGCCCGAGCCCGTCAGGGACCCCGGCGGTGCCTTGTTCTGGGTCACAGGGTCTCGCTCCTCTCTTTCTTAGGCACTGAAACTCAAGTAGCTCTCAGGGAGAAGAGAGCAGCCGAGCGGAACACAGATTTCTTTTTTTAAAGCTGTTTGTAATGTTTTCTTTATCAGCAGCTAAAAGAGTTCAGATCTCTTTATGAGCACAAAGACCTGGAGCTGTTCTGAGTGGATATGTTTAATTTAGATGCCATACAAACAATAATGTACTGTATAATCGTCCTTTATTGGATTTTAAAATGTATTTAACTTTATTTTTAAGTACAAAGATAATATATATTAATTAGATTTTCATCAAGTTATCTTATCATGATATTAATACACATTAGACACATTTTCTCTCTTTATATACAATATATACATTTTATACACAAATCAGGTAGAGTAAACTAATAAAAATGGAACAAATACACATTTCTACACATACTGTTGTTGGCTATATTAGAAATGAGTAATATTGCAAATACTTAACATTAGAGGACAGGATTTGTGTGTGAGCGTTAAGTGAACTGGACTTTGATACAATCTGATCACGCTCCCTTACATACCAGCAGTCACATTCTCGCCAGTTCTTTGGCTTCGTTGGCGATATTACAGCAAAAAAGCATCATGTTTGATATATCTTATAAAGTGTAAGTCTTTGTTATTGTGCCTTGTGCCTTTGTTTTATCAAAGAGCTAAAAGAAGCACAGGAGAAAGTGAAAGGTCTCCACCACAAACCCACAGCTGCTTATAGTTTCATCTGTTTACAGAAGTAAGAACGTCTCAACATAACGGTGAGAAGGAAAAAGCTTTATAGAGACTCTGGTGTTAGAGTAAGTCAGACTGCGTGAAATGGACCTAATGTGGAACATGGAGGAACAAAGAGAAAGCTCAGATGTGCTGCCTGCTGCTGCTGCTGGCACCAGCCGGCCTTTCCTCCACCTGACTGAGCCTCTGTGCCCATCGCCCGGGCGTTACCCTACACTTTGTATACCCACTAACCCAAACTCCTCCTGGACCGGTGGAGAGGAATGGCCTCCATCTGCTCCGCACATGCTCCTCACACATAACAAGCCTTCATTTGTGTTACATTTCTCTCTCTGTCTCTCCTTTATTCACCCTTTTGCCATTACTCTTCTCTCCTTTGATCTGTCCTTCTTTTTCCTTCCTCCTTTCTTATTCTGCGACCTGTGTGGTTTGCACTGGAGTCTACCGGCTCCTTGCTGTCAAGTGTAACAATAACAGTCTTGGCTATAAGACTTTCTCCCGTGTTTTCCAGAGTTCTGAGCTTGGCCCTCGTCAGCTCGCCGCTTCCTTCTGTGGTGTTGCAGCCTGACACTCGGGGTGGAAACGGCTCTCCAAAGCCATCACTAAAGCATTCTGATTCAGATTTAAAGAGGTATAATAGGCGAGTTATGTCGACAAGAGTGAGTTCTCTCTGTTCCAGCACCTTGTCAGCAGCACCTACTCATTACAAGCTGCAGCGCTGTAACAGCCTTCAGAGGAGAGCGCCATGGCCACGCAGCCAGGATTTAATGGACTTCAGGGTCAATTGCTGCAATGCACACATGCGTTGATAAATGACATTTTTCCACACATAAAAGATTTTTTTCCTTTGTTTCTTCCCTCCTTCCCCTCACCTCCTCTCCCCTCCTCTCCCCTGTGCCGCCATTTCATTTCTGTTTTCCTTCCAAAGCTGGCTAATGAATTTTTGGAGCGCTGCACAGTCAAAGCGAGATCAGCAGCTTCCAAGAACGTCCGTGTTGCCCTCCTCTCTCTCCAGCTTTGTTCTTCTGAAGCTTTTATTTAATTGCAATGGGAGGTTCTCACGCACTCCCGTTAGCTGAGAGAAAGGGAGACCTGTGCAGGGGTAAAGCCTGCGCCCATCTGTGAGTCAGGGCCCGTTACTGAGAGAAGGCCCGGCTGCAGCAGCGCCGACGGACCGCTCCTGCACCAGAACACCCACTCTGTCCGTCAACACATGAGCGCACGCACACACACATGAGTATGCATACACACACACATACACAACCACAATGTTTGCATTTTTTTCCCCCTCCCGCTGTCTCGCACAGCCTGTCCACCATGTGATTGACGGGCTCCTTATTCAGCCCGGCACAAACTCAGGCGCCATGGTAACAACTGCAGAGATGTCCTTCCCCCAGGAGACGACCAATATTGAAATAACAAACCCCCTAACAACACCAGCAGCCCTTTACCCAGCCACACACACACACACACACACACACACACCCCCACCCGCCCCTCTGTCATGCCTGTCCTCTGTCTGGTGTTTGATTTTTGCCATGTTGAAGGAAACTTGCCGGCCTTGGCAGCGTTTTCACTCAGCCTGGCAGGTGTGTGAGCGGTGCCAGCGCTCTGCCCACAGCCTGCTGTTTCTCTTGGAGAAGCCGTGGGGTGGTGGCACAGAGCCCGGTGGGTCAGAGGCCCGGGCCAGAGGCTACTCACCTGGCAGACTGTCAGACTCTGCTACAGAAAAAATAACTACTGCTCAGACAGCAGGAAGAGTTTAAGGAACAATGTTGCATTTTTTATTTGTATTCTTTTAAATGATACAAACCTGTCTAAGATCAGCGTAGTGACTTTTACACCCAAAGCTCTACACCCGTCTGTTTACACTCTGCGTCCACACACAGATTGTACATATACAGATGTTCTAATGGAGTCAACAGAAACACACACAGGTGGGGGAGGCGGTGTGTGTTATTTCCCTCTGAGGGCCTCACATTATACAAAACATAACCTGGACTTTCGGGGGAAATGTGAGCAATAAAAGAGGCTCATGTGAAATGGAAATAAAAACTGAAAAGCGAGGTACGCTGTCATTACCGTGCCAGCAGGGTGTGTGTGTGTGTGGGAGGGGGGGAGGTGAAGTGAGGAAAGGCTTGTTTTCTACAGGACTGGAACGGTTACAGGTTTTAATCTAGATCCCTCTGGGTGTTGTGTGTCTTCTTGCAGGGGTTGATGTCTTTTCTTAAACATGAAAACACTACACGTGATTGTTGTCAGGTAAGAAGCGCTAAGCGGAGACGTCAGGGCAGGACGGAGTGTGAGGAGGCTTCGTGTGAAGAAGCCAGAGGAGGAGAAATGTATCCATGCCGTCAGCACAAACATTGTCTCCTTTCATTACGATAACAGCAGACGGAGGCATCGCCCACAACGCTGGTTAACAATCACAATGACCTCAGAGAACGGGACACACACACACGCAGTCACAAGGCTGAGCTTGGAGCTAAGCTCTGATTAGCCTGGTGCAGAGGTTACCTGGAGTTCACATCTAATACTCACGATAGGGGCATTTATGATTGCAAAAACATGAGTTAATTGCGTGAATTATGAGCCGGGCTTTTGACGCCGGGGCTCAATCAGTTGTGCAGCTGGATCGGCCTTAAGCTGTTGCACAAATCATCCTCTGACGTTCCCCCTGCAGTGTTTTCCACAGCGATAGTCAGGTTTCTTTGACGTACGAAGGTAATTAGGATGGTAGACGTGGAGGAGAGCGATGTGGTTAGAAGACACGATATCGACCCGAGCTGAGTCACTGGGCTCAATCAAGGCAGCCAACAATACAGCACAAAGCTAAACTGTCTTACTGGAGGCGGTGTGGAACTGTGGGAAATCTGCCCACAGTTCCACAGTGAGGGGCGCTGGGGGGCGGCGGTGGGCTTCCCCTTCATACACACCTCTGGTTCCTGTAAGAAAGCTTAACAGTTGATTGACAGCTTAGCCGTGCTTGCCAGGCCGGTGAGAGGTGGCGTGGGAGTGTTAGAGGGCGGGGGCGGCGAGGTGAAGCCCCCCTGGTGTCCACAGGACAGCTGTGGAGCCGCTGGGCCGGCCGGTCGGCGGCTGCACACGATAAATCCTCTCTAAAGTGGGTTTACTTTTGATTTTAATGGGGGCTGTAAATTTTCGGCGGGCTGTTCCCTGGTGAAAGAGGGAGAGAGAGAGGGGCTATTTTTAAAAGGTCGCTCTCTCCCCCGCTCTCCCTCCATCCTTCTTCTCGCAGAACAAAGAAGAAAGAAATGAAAAATGTCCAAAAAAAAACTAAAATACACAAACTTCTCTTCCTTCTCTGCACATTTCTCCAAAATCATTATCAGCATATCAGCACAAAACCTAACAACCCTCCTCCCTTCTTCTTCCTCCTCTCCTTTCTCCTTTATTCTTCTTATCTGCCGTCGCAGGTGCTGTTCGCTCTCAACCAGACCCTGCTGCAGCACGAGGGGGTCCGAGCAGGCAGTCTGCAGGGCTCCTACACCACCGAGGACCTCATCACACACTACAACTGCGGTGATCTCAGCTCCATCATCTTCAACCACGACACCTCACAGGTCGGTGCACTTTGTTTGAGATGATCTGACCTGAAGCATTTGGGCCTTTAAAGGATGACATCATCACCAGAGCTGAAGCTAAAGCAGTATTTTAGCAAAGTACAACAAAGCAGAACCTTGTATGGCAAAAGCACCATAAAGGGAATCTTGTCCTCATGTGTGTGTAATAATGAGTTCTTTATGGCAGCTTGGGTATCATATAAAATTCCTCTTTGCATCCATCACTTTTCTGGGTCATTCCATGTTTCCCACACTCTAAATACTATCAATGGGCGTTGCTGAGAATTCCGGGGCCCCCTGACAACCACACACACACACACACACACACACACACACACACACACACACACACACACACACACACACACACACTCAGGGCCCTGAAACACTAAATGTCTCTAATCCCAGGCTTGGTTCAAGGCCCTGGTCCAGATCTGGGTGCAGTGAATCATTCAGGGTTTCCCCACCATTCAGTCCATCTGGGAGCGACAGTGAATCATCATATATGGCCTGTTTGTTTTGTTTTCTTAGGGCAAAAGGAAAAAATTTGGGTCTACATTTCTGCACATTGCGGCGTATTCAGATATCAGTTAGGTTCATCATCTTAATCCTTCACGTCAGACTGGCGGCACTGGATATTCTGGCAGCGGCCCCCCTGCTGTAAATACGCCATCTGACCTCCTCTCACTTTGGGCTTCCTAACATAGCCTCTACTCCTTCACCAACAGCCCCCTCCTCCTCCTCCTTCTTCTCCTCCTCTTCCTCCTCATTCAGCTCTTCTTCCCTCTCATAATCCCACGCACAAAACACACTCCGTCACGCTTCATTTGCTCCTCATAAGTTAGTTAATAATGCGGCGTCAGGCTCTCTTTACCGGTTCTTGACTCTCATGAAGACTAACACGCCGTGTAACCTCAACTCAACGCTCAGCTGCTGAGATTCCACATCATTTACATGGGAGACATGAAGCAATGTCATGGAAAGTCTGCTGCTGAGCCTCTCTCTCTCTCTCTCTCTCTCTCTCTCTCTCTCTCTCTCTCTCTCTCTCTCTCTCTCTGTGTGCGTGTGTGTGCATGTGTGTGTGTCATTTCTGTGTCTTTCCATATCTGCCTCTCCTTCCCAGCTCCAGCCTCAGCCTAAATCATGCCTCGCTCGTGTCATAATAACACATATTAACCTTCCTGCAGCACATGCTAGAGCAATCAGACGGCGGACTCTGGTGTCTGCTTATGTGGCTGGGTGATCTATAACAGGTTCAGGTTATGAGTGTGTGTGTCTGTGTGTGTGTCTGTGCGCTGACAGGGTGCAAAGGAGCAGGTGTCTCTTGATAGATAGCACCTAATCCAAGGGGCTGATGATAGGTCGCATAGCACAGCAGAGGAGAGGAGAGGAGAGGAGAGGAGAGGAGAGGAGAGGAGAGGAGTAATCAAAGTGTGAGCCGTAGTGAGAGAGGGAGAGATGTCTTGCCGTTGCTCTACATTTCCTGCTCTGGTTGGGACGTAGAGCAGCCAATGGCCTTCTTCCTCTGATAACTTATTGGCCTGCACCTCTACCCTCCTCACCCCCTCACCCCTCCCCTCTCTCTCTTTCTGTGAAACCCTCGCTCCCTCTTTGCTCATCAGCGCTCATCTCAGCCTTAATGAAACACGAGGCCCCTTCAGTGTGTGTGTGTGTGTGTGTGTGTGTGTGTGTGTGTGTGTGTGTGTGTGTGTGTGTGAACCCCAGTCACTCACCTTTTTGCCATTTTCACCGCTCACTTGTGTTCTTGTACATCACTCCCCATATCCTTCCTCCTGTTCAGCATTAATTACAGCCATAATCCATTAGTAAAGATAAGGGTGAAGTCCATTCATGTGAAGCCTTTAAAAGCCCTTAAGCCATGTAGAGCTCTAATATTGTCTTCATTCATCTCAAACCTCAGTCCTCATCCTCATCCCTTCCCCTTGCCGGTGAAGGCTGTAGTACCTTTCATTTCTCATTCCCCGGGTCCCTGAATGCATCGTGAGACAGCGCAGGATGTAAACAAGCTGATAAGTGAGTGATTGTGACGATCGCGTCCTAATGGAATCTCAAGACAAGAGTTTCCTCTTTGGAACGAGATGCAGCTCCACCTGGAACCCAAACACTCAGCCTGATCATTCACAGGAATACAAAGATATCAACACACTGCTTAGGACGGAATTATAAACTTTCAGTCATAGAGTGTGTGTGTGTGTGTGTGTGTGTGTGTGTGTAAACGCAGACAGACTCTGTTAAGAGAGAGAGAAAAGTGTATCATATTGATCTGTGATGGCCTCATGCATGTGGGTCAATAAATCTCCTTCAGACGCCACACACACTCTCTCTCTCCCACACACACACGCACACACACTGATTTATGCTCCATTTGCAGCTGTTCCATTGTTGTGTCAACTTGTATCCCGGTTTAGAGAGCACACGTTCGTCCACGTGTTCATCTTTTACGGTCCTATTTGTACATGCAAACAGACACACACACACACACACACACACACACACACACACAGACCACCGCAGGAGCGCCCTTTAACCTTTCTTCTGACTGGATTGCTTCCTTCCCTTCCTCCATCCCGCTGTCATCTCATCCAGGCGGGGCAGCTTGGGCAGAAAGGAAACATGTCTCTTACAAATGGTTTGACCTCAAAGCTGCAGCAGGGAGGAAGGTGATACTCCCAGAGTGCATGCTGGGTAAAGTGGGGATGGGGGGACTCAGGTGAACTCAGGTGAACTGTGTCCCCCTGGCCTGAAACAACAAGAGAGATACATTCATATCTACATAAACATTCTTCTGTGTATGTCTGTCCCTGCCCGACTGTCTGTCTCTGCCCATCTGCCTGTCTGCCTGTCTGTCTCTGCCTGTCTGCTTCTCAGTAAATCAAGCAGCAATTAAACACACTCACACGTGGAAACACTATACAAGTGCTCGCTGCTCACACACACGTTGCTGACACATTTCTCGTCGCCTGCTCTCTCTCTGTCTGTCTCTCTCTCTCTCTCTCTCTGTCTCTCTCTCTCTCTCCCTCAGTTATTGACGCCTTTTCCCTTTCTTTGCGTCAGAAACACTCCCCACTGCCAAATCTCACACTCACATGGCCGCACACACACTCTGCCAGGTCACCAAGCCTCTGTTCCTTCTTCATTCAGTCTTTCTTTCCATTTCATCTGTTATTCTCCTCACATTGGGTTTCTGTGCTCTTCTATTCACTCTTTCTGGCCTCAGATGACAACTTTCACGAGCTTTGTCTTCCAATCCGTAGCTGATCGTCATCATAATGATTTTTTCCTCTCCCTCTCTCTCTCTCTCTCTCTCTCTCTCCCTCTCAGCTCCCTCACTTCATCAACAGCTCCCTGCCAGCTCATGACCGCACCGTGGCCCTGCAGATCGACAGCTACTTCCGCCAGGAGCTCATCTACAAACGCAACGAGCGAATGGCCCGACGCGTCTCCGCCCTGCTGCAGAGAAACCCCAACCAGACCTACTTCTTTGCTTTTGGTGCAGGTAGGTGGGACTGAGACACTGCAGACGGGTGCGTGTTGTGTGTGTGTGGGGGGTCTGCCACGGCTTCAGGTTCTTGCCCTGGGACACACAAGACCTCATGGACGGGCTCAAACCTGTGACCAGCCGGGTGTAGGGTGTCACCGAAAGCAGAGCTGCAGCATCTCTATTTTGAAAGTACATCCTGCGTGTGTGTGTGTGTGTGTCTGCGTATGTGCATTTGTGTGTGTGTGAAGTGAAAGGGGAGATCAGGTTCGCTTTGGGCCTGAAACAGTGATGCTGTCAACATTAATGTGTGTTTATGGGGAACAATTTGCCCTCTTTCGTGTTTGAAAGTAAAACTGGAGAAAAAGCAGGACAATAATAGCGCACAATGGTTCCCAGATATCTGGCGTGTAATCACCAAGCACACACACACACACACACACACACACACATACACAGAAGTCTCGATTGCAGCCAGCTCCCACCTCAAAAATGAAGAAACCATGAGCTGTTTGTTTCAATTAGCATTCCTAGGTAATGCTGCTAATGTTTCCTGAATGGTGAATGTGTCCTGAGGGAAGTGTTGGGCGTGTGTGTGTGTGTGTGTGTGTGTGTGTGTGCATGTGATGTGCATGTACGTGTGTTGGCCTGCAAAAACAGGTGGTGGGTGTTTATGTCTGTACTGTATGACTATATGTGTGTCTGTGTTTGTGCATCTGAAAATGGGTGGTACCACCTCTGGGGCGTGTGTGTGTGTGTGTATGTGTGTGTGCCACAGTGTATGATTAATGCTGAATGCCTGGTTCCTTCCCCTGAGCATTTGTTTCCTGTGCTCGCTCTCTGCTCTGTGTTTGGACAAGGCCACTGTTGCACCATCCAGCTGTGTGTGTGTGTGTGTGTGTGTGTGTGTGTGTGTGTGCAAGATGGAGCGACGGATTTGATGTTGTTCTGGGTTAATAAATCAAAGTGCGGTGCTCCGTGTGAAGGCTGGATGAAGCATGGCTGTTTACGTTAGCAAACAATGAGACATCTGAGGGGCAGAGGGGCAGTGAGGCCGGGTCAGAGCTCCAACCAACGCATCAGGGGGCCGGGGTGGACAGGAAGTGTGTTTCCTTTGACACGCTGCTGGGCCAACATTATTCTGTAGAGTGCAAGCCACACACACACACACACACACACACACACACACATTTTGATGATTATTTTTTGGCTCACTACAGAAATTATTTAAAAACAAGGGACGCTGCATTTTAGGATTTCATTCCACCTTTAATGATATCCAGAAGTGTGTGTGTGTGTGTGTGTGTGTGTGTGTGTGTACTTGCAATCAAACCAGATCTTCATCTTCTTTGTCGTCTTTTTTGTCAGCAAACACTTCAGAGATCTGTTTAGGCTTTGAACCAAACATATTTCTTCTACTGCCGGAGTTCCCCTGAGCAAGGCACTTGCGTCTGCACTCCTGGATGTGGATCACAGTTTTAATGTTTTAAAGGGAAAGCGGTGCTCAGCCAAAAATCTGCCGATGAATGAAGAGAAAATCAGTGTCAGGATCAAAACAAACAAAACAACAGAGAGATTTGGATTCAAACCAACAACCACGGATAATTGTATCTCTGTTGTTCGGTGCCAGGACCTCTAATGTTTCTCTGCATCTCATGCCTGGGCTCGGTAGAAGTGAATGTGTGTGTGTGTGTGTGTGGGGTCACAGACAGGCAACCTGACAGCGAGTGTGAAGTGATAAGAACCACACACACACACACACACACTCCAGTACATTCTTAAACATGCATACTTGCACACATAATCACACTTGCACAAACAGAAGCACACACACACACACACACATTGTGGGGGAGCAGATGTCGTCACTGAGGGCCAATAAACTCACCAGAATGATGCAAAATAGCCAATTGATTTGTTCCATTATGATGAAATACTGCAGCTTGTGTCTTTCTAAGGAGCTGAGCAGTTTGTTACAGAAAACAAGTCTCACTCTGTATCTGTGCTTCATTACTGCACTGATCCTTTCATAAACTTGTTTCAGTATCTGTTGGTTTTTATTAGAAAAGGTCGCAAGTTCAGAAGTTGTCAGGAATCACAATTTAGCATTTTTTAATAGTACTTTAATAGTACATTTTCTTCCTTATGCACATGCACATAAACATAGATATATAGAGTCTCTCATGATGTCACAAAGTCTGTAAAACGCTGACTCGTGTCTTTACGGCCGTGTATCCATCCCAGTTAGTCCTGCTCTCTCATTGGCTGTAACTACAAACACCACAGTGTGTGACTGCGGGCAGAGCTGGATACGATGACATAATCATGGTGTGAGGCCGGAGACGTCCTGTGATTCTTCCTCTGTCTCCTGTCTCAGTCTGCGTCTCTCGTCCTGTCTCTCTCATCACCTCTTCCTCTCTGTGTTCCTGTTTATCAGCCAGTATTTCTGCTTCTTCTTCTACGCAGCAGATAAACTTTAACGGCCCCTGGAGCTGCTGCGTCGGCCTCCTCCCCCCCCTCGCTGAAGGAAAACAGCGCCTGTCGGGAAACAGCCGGGGTGGCGTTTGGGTCACGGCCCTCTAGAGTTGCCGATGTCGTACTTCGATCCAGACGATTGTTTTTTTTCTTCGCCAGGGTGATTAAACTATACGACGTGTGTCTAAAGTGGTTCAGGCAGGAAATCCATCTGTGCTCAGCTCAGCACCTTACCCCGCCCCCTATACACACACACACACACACACACACCCTTCTTTCTTCTGACTGTACACCTACACCTTCCTGCAGTGGAGGTATTTTATGTGCTAAATGTGCTCATGTACTTGAAACACATCTGCAGCAGACATTCTTTATTTTCATCGCTCTCACCGACTGATTATTAACACAAAATACAAGTAGGCTGAACTGAATTACCCCTGGAGCTGTAAAGAAGCCAAACAGGTGCCCCCTGTAGCATGACGTCACCCCTCTGTTCTGCTTTCACTCTTTATGAAGGTGCAGCAGTGAGATTATAGTGAACGTCTCACACAGATTCTCCACTCTTTAGTCGAGTCTGTTTACTGTTTACTGTTACGTAACGAAGATCCATCATGACCTCCTCCTCACTCTTTGGCCCTAAGTATGACGTCATGGCCAAGTTCACAAGGCCAAGTGAGCGCGTCACTGTTTCCCCCCGGGCAGAATGAAGCAGCGCCACCAGATGATAGCAGGAGAAAGAGGGAAGTGCGTTAGCAGACACGTTGCACTTTCAAATCTCTTATTCAGAAACACACATCCAACCATGACACTCACACACAAACACAGACTCTTATACCTACAGCACGTGCAAGCACAAACACACGCACACACACACACACACACACTCTCTGAGGTATTATTTGGTGATGAAGAGTGGAGCGGTGCGTCATTGCGTGCAGCTCTGCTGAGCGCTTCAGCAGGTTTTCATTTGCCGCTGCTTTGCCTTATTGAAAACATCCCATGGAATTTCCTGACGCTGCCACGGCTGAGATACCACTTCACATTCACATTCACACACGCACACACACACACACACACATTGCGACTCAAATCATATGACCCCCAGAGATGTTCAGCACCAAAGACGGTAGTTCCTGCCAAAAATACACACGCACCATTGTTTGTTTTAAAGTCAGAGCCACTTTGGATCTGCTGGCTAAGAGTGTGTGTGTGTGTGTGTGTGTGTGTGTGTGTGTGTGTGTGTGTGTGTGTGTTTGCTGCTGTTGACGCCTGCAAGAGCCCAACAACAGCAAAGCTGAGCCATGTGTTTGTGGTGTTGTGGTGTTGAAGTGATGACTTAGACAGAGAGAGAAATGGCGAGTGTGTGTGTGTGTGTGTTCCTGTATTATTTTCAAATCTGAGGATCATATTACTTCCACACCGCGTAAACAAACTGCTCCATGCCCGTGATGTGTGTGTGTGACTTGTCATATTGAAGTGGTTGTGCATTAATGCAGTTCCGCGGCGGCGGCGGCGGCGGCGAACCGTCCTTCATGCTCCTCTAGAGGCGCCGTGCACCTGAAGAACATCCACACAGGTGTTTCTACTTATTCAGGCTGATTGCATCTCTGCTCAGCCCCGTGCGGGTGTTTAACGTCTTCCCCCAACTGTTCTGCTCCCCTGATTGGTCGGTTGCACCTGTAAGGGCAACTTATAACTTAATAATTCTTATTAGTGCGTTGAGTTTGGTGACCTCACCGTACTCCCAACAAAGCTCCATCCCAGCTCCAGTCTGAGCTCTAATCAGGCTGAATAACTGGAAACACCTGTGCGGGCGTGCGGGGCCCCCAAACAGCCCAGCTCTGTTCTTCTGCCTTTTATCTTGATATGGGTTAAATTCATCTTTCAAATGTAATGTTAGTAAAGAAATCTACTATGTTTTTGGTGTTTCTGGACTTTTTGGAGCAGAACAAGATAAGATAGATAGATAGATAAGGTATCAAAACAATATTATTTGAACTCTAACTCTCTCTAACTCGTCCCTCCTTCTCTCTACTCTAACTCTCCCTCTTCTCTTGTTTGTTTTGTTGTGAAAGTTGAAGTTTCCGTCCAGATATGTAATGGAAACATTAGTAGAAGCCTGATTGGGTTGCTGGATCATCCTCAGGTTGCACACTTCATTAACAATAGAAACACAGCGTTAGAGCCCATTTAGAGCCAATAAACTTAATGCTACATTTCATAAACAGATAAATTGCTTCAGTCTTGTGCTTTGATGCTGGGAGCAGAAACGATCGCTCACACATTCCTGATAGATGCAGACACCAGATTAGCAGCTGAACTCACACACACATACTGGACATACCTGCCGACATATAAACACATTCATAATTCACACACATACACACACACACACACACGCCTTCAGGTCTGCGTCTATGAAATGTATGCGAACAGCGCCGCATCATCGCAGGCATGCTAAGGACAATTTTAAAGGAAAAAGGTGGAGCACAGGAAATGAAGTGATGGTGCAGGAATGAGATGGGAGAGATATGGAGATGCCTTCCATCACGTGTTGTCTTCCTCTTGTCCCAGCGTAGAGAGTAATGATCATAAAAGATGTTAGTCCACACACACGTACACACGTACACACACACACACACACACACACTCTGGGCTCTGGTCTCTGTCTCTGCTTTTTCAGGAATTTCAGAAGTTTCATTGTTGAACTCAAGCACCTCTTCAGAATCTTACTTTTATTCATCAGAATGATTCAGGCACTTTTGGTTTCATGTTAAATGTTCACATTCGGAGTATACCACCTTCCCACGAGCACTCAAACGCATCATGTATGTGTTCTTGGACCTAATCTAAGGTCCAGTAGGTACTTTGTGATGTTTCTGAAACTTCTTGAACCATTTAGAATCTCCTACTCTGTCTTAACTTCAGGTCCGAAAGCCTTCACCACCTTATCTTCCTCCTGGTCTCCCTCTTCCCATCTCTCCTCTTCCCCTTCTCTTCTCCCTGACTCCCTCCCGTCACTCCCTCTGCCCACCCTGGGAGCTTCACCGGCTGCAGCGGCGAGCTCGCACAGTCTAAATATTTAAATGGCTTTAAAGCTCCTAACACTGAACCGTTAAGCTCTCCCCGCAGCCTTCCCGACCCGGACCCGCGTCAGGGCCCAACCGCAGCGATCCCGTCCCCCCCCCCCCTCCCGTAACCTTCCTCAACCTCCAGCAGAAGTTGGACGTGAACCTTTCCCGTCAACGCTTGTCACTCACAGCACTTCAGAGACAGACAGGCGTGATAGTGCATACGTAGGAAGTGAAGTCATTATGGAGATGAGGAATGAGTGAGGGAAGGAGGGAGGGAGGGAGGGAGGGAGGAGAGGAGGACTGCAGATTCCCATTATTCCCTTCACAGCCAGAGAGGTTTAGGGCTGGAATTTACTATCCTTGCCTGTTTGGATTTACGCATCAAGTGAAAGTCGGTGCTCCGATTTCGGGGCGACTCTGGGTTCAGCCCCGCTCTAAAGCTCTGTGGGTAGTTGAGTCGTTGCTCTGGCGCTGCTCTGCGAATCCAGAGGCTGCCACGTGATTTATAGAGGAACCTCCTGGTACTGTAAAAGTGTAAATGGAAATACTCAGCCAGGCTTATTAAAATCTTTGCTGCATTACTCACATGTTGAAGGGAATAACAAGAGAACAGTTAGGATAGAGACGCCCCCCCTGACACACACACACACACACACACACACACACACTCTGGAGAGGGATACACCTTCTCTTGTCAATCTACACGTCTTTTTCCTCTTCACCCTCTCATCTCCTACTCGTATTCCCTCGTCTCTCGTCTGTGGTTCTCATGGCCTCGGGTTGTGTGTGTGTGTGTGTTTGTTTGGTTCATATTGTAGCAACAGTACACAGCATGCGGGGGTCTGCTTCTTCCCTTCACCCCCTCTATCCCTCCATCCTCTCTTTCCGTTCATCCTATCCAACTATTAATTTACCCTCCCTAGTCTCTAATTGTATCTTTCTTTTTCACTGCTGGTGGTGGTGGGAACTTTTATGTGCAGTGGGACACCGGCGTCTACACAGAAGTCTGAGGTCCAAACTGGGTCACTCACTTTGTGCTCTATATGTTGGAGCGGTTTGGAGCTGTTGTGTCTCCCTGTTCGCGCCAATTTTGACAGCTGCTTGGCAAAGAGGCAGAGAAAAGAGAAGGATGGAGGGATGGAGGAAGGGAAGCAGAGGTAGAGGCAGAGGAAGGAGAGATGGAAGGAGGAGTGTCAGACAGAGTTGCTGACAAGGCTGATATCCAGCCCACGGAGACAGAGACTGGGAGGCAACTAGAGAGACATCCTGCACACCCGTCTCTCTCTCTCTCTCTCTCTCTCTCTCTCTCTCTCTCTCTCTCTCTCTAGACACACACTTATGCACCACTGTGTACAGAGAGCAGGGACAGACAGAAAGACAAACAAATAGATAAGAAGAGTGCCGAAGCCACGACTAAAGAGGCTTTTAAAAAACAAGCCACGATGAAGGCCGGAGAGATAAACAGATATGACCGAGACGAGAGGCGGCTTCAGTAAACACAGACGGGCAGATGTGGGCGGAGTGGAGCTCCATGAGGTGGCTCCTGGAAGTGGAAATTGGGATGGAAAGGTTATTAAACAGAGGGGTAACCGGGTGATTAACTCTAAAGTCTGCTCAGAGGAGCTACAGGAGGGGGAACAACACCATGTGAGGTGGTCGCACGCCTCCTCCTCAGCTGGTAGCCAGGGGAGAGAACAGCAGAGGACATTCCCCTGGTGGACATCTTTTATTCATTTCACAACAAATATCCAGGAGAAGTGAAGCTCTCCAGTTCTTAGTGTCATTGCCTTTGATTTGATTTGATTTTTTTGAACAGGTTTAAGTAAAGCACAAAGATGTAGGGATGGAAAAACGTAATGTCCACACATGAGGACGCCGGGTCTCAGGAGGTTAATCGAGAGCCAATCAATAAAAATGCTGCCTGATTGATTAGTAAAGGTTGGTGGTGTTGGAGTGAGAGCAGCACATTTTGCAGTGTTCTCCCCTCACACACTCATGGGAGCGATCAGGAGTCAGGCCCTCTCATTACGCCCCGGCTAATGGATCTGTTTGTCGGTCCTGATCCGGGCTTCAGAAGCACCACACTGTTTACTGTCTGGATGGTTGCACAAACAAACACACTGGGCTCGGGGCTCCCACACTGCCAGGATCTATGGGAAGGGCTGTTCTCTAATCACACACACACACGCTGAACACACACATTGACAGGAGTGCTGTTATCCCAAAAAAGCTTTTCAGGAACTCCAAGAACATTTGTTTACTTGTTTTTCTAAATGTGTTAATCCATGAAGAATGTGATCCCTCAGTTTACGCTCTAACATGGAAGTTACCAAAAGCCGACTTAACACTCTTCCCACCCCTGACATGAGTCATCTGTGTGTCTGCATGTTTCTGGGCAGCGGTGCGTACATGCATGCCAGCCTGCTCCTAGTTTACTGCTGTGTTTGCGTTGCAGTCCTTTTTGTTTGCGTAAAGCTTGTTTAAAGAGCGGGTGTGTGTTTACAGGATGCGGCAAACAAATACATGGACATGAAGAGAAGAATGGATGTTTAGAGGTTGTCAAATTTAGAGCAGGTGTGTGTCTCAGCCACCAGGAGGAACATGTGGCGCTCTGGCAGTGGAGAAGGGAAACAATCTCATCATGCAGAAAAATTAAAACACGCACGCACACGCACACACACACACACGCTGACCTGTTTGTGTGTGTTATGCATGAGAGCAGAGTGGAGGAAATCCAGCCCGGGACATCAAACAGGCAGCTTGACCTCACACAGGAGGTGTTCTTCTTCTTTCAGAGCCTCCTAACCCAAATTAATGAAATAGCTGCGTGACACAGACATGAGGGTGGCTGGATCTGTCAGCGTGCAGCCACCCGGCGAGCCCACACTGCTGAGGAGGGAGGGATGAAAGAGGGAGAGGGAGGAATGTTGGAAGAGAGAATCAGGAGCGCTCTGTGTGTGCAAGAATGGAAATGAAGCAATATCTGTGCAGCGTTTACCTCAGGGTACCTCAGTGCTCTGACCTGTAATCAGGATTTGAATGGACAGGTCGCTTTCTTCATTCCCTTGCCGCAGCGCTGCTGTGCACACTGAGTCACCTTAAGAAGTCCTTTTAGTGCTGAGTCATTGGAACACTGAGAAAAGCCTGCCCTGTTCTGATTGGCCAGCTGGAGTAAACCAATAGAGCTTAGCATCTTTGACAACAACAACAACAAAACCCTAATGTGTCCCCTTAGCAGCGACCTTAGTGTTCTCTGTTGATGCCTTTACATAGAAAATCACATCTAACGTTGTTGTCTTGTTTGGTTGATAAATTCTTCTTGACACATAGAGTTTACAAATGGATAATTGTTCCATTCTTTACAGACTGGAGTTTGTTTCCAAACCACAACTCTGCAAATAGTTCAAAGAAACAAGAAAGGGACCAACGTTGTCACTTTGGTGGATTTTCCCTATTTTTCTATCGTCTCAACATTTGTTCTGCATAAGTGCAGCAAAACACCGACACGCACACACACACACACACACACACACACATGCACCTTGATCCAGACAAACCTCACACTCTCTCCGCTCTGTAATCCATCTGATCTTGCTGACACTGTTGTCAGAAGCCTCGACGCTCCGCAGCCAATCGCAGCGCTGCCTTTGAACTGCGAGGCCAAGAAAGTGTAACCCTGCGTGCCGCTCTCCCTCCCTCCTCCTCTCAGGGATGATCAGAAACATTCTAATGATAAAATTGGCAGGGGGGCGAGGAGAGGGCGGGGGGGCAACAGGGAAAAAAGAGAGTAAGAGCCTCAAATATTGTCAACGTGTTGTTAATAAGCTGCAGGGGGAGCGGAGGTGTGTGAGCGTCGGAATGTTTCAGTGTGCGCTTGTGTAAATTCTTGCGTGTGTAGAGTGTGTGTGCGTGTGTGTGTGTATAGAGGGGGTGATGTCAGGCTACATTACGGCTTATTGCGAGGATGAGTGACGGGCGGGATTATCGCCTGATAGCAGAAGCAGCTTTCATCAATGTGGGGCTGCAGGTCTGAGTGTTTGATGTTAGACTGCAGGAATCATACGAGGTGAGAAGGGGAGCAGGAGAGGGAGAGAGAGAGAGCGAGAGAGGGAGTAACTGTCTCCGGGTCCTCCTCTGGCTGTAGCGTTCATTCTCTTACTTCCATCACTTCATTCTGTTTTGACCTTTGACCCTTTGTCTACTGTTAGGTCACTTCCTGGGGAACCGCAGTGTGCTGGACATGCTGAGGCAGGAAGGCTACGAGATCGTCCACATGCCCTCTGATTACCAGGAGCCAATCACAGAGTGAGTACATGGAGACAAGCCAACCAAATGCACAGTGAGAAAGAGAGAGAGAGAGAGAGAGAGAGAGAGAGAGAGAGAGAGAGAGAGAGAGAGAGAGAGAGAGAGAGAAAGAGAGAGAGTAACTGATTGATTGATTGAAGATATCGTCCAAATCAGCGAAACTCCTTTGACACCTCCTTAGCTCCTTTCCTCTCACACACTCTCCTCCCTCTCTCCCTTATCCTTGCCAAAGTGAGCTGAGTGTATCCTGCCAACCTTTAGCACCACAGTCAACACACACACACACACACACACACACACACACACACACAGATGTACGCATGGTGAGCAGAGGGATGCACGGTGCCAAGTAGAGGGGGCTTTCTCTCACACACACACACACACACACACACACACATACAGTACCCACCTCACACAGAGGAGTGTGTGCTTGTTTATGCCCCCCCCCTTCATGTCTTGGCACAGAGCCCCTCCCCTCTCACCCAGGGGGGTTGATCCAGAGGCCGTGTGTGTCGGGCTCATAAACATGGTAGCAACAGCAGCATGAAGCAGAGTGAAAGTGGAAAGAAAACAAGACACAACAAGGGAAACCTCTTTACAATCACAACATTCCACATTAAAAACATCCCGGACACTTTTACAAACTCCTGACTGCAGCTCCTGCCTGCAGCCGGGGCCTCTGTCTGCTCCTCAGCCCTGTGTGTGCAGCCCTGTGTGTGCAGCCCTGTGTGTGCAGCCGTGTGTGTGCAGGCGTGTGTGTGCAGCCGTGTGTGTGCAGCCCTGTGTGTGCAGAGCTGTGGGCTCAAGCCGGCGGTTCTGGTTTTAAAAGCTGACAAGTGCACTGACTTATTGCGGTCGTACAACACTCGTGTTTTGCTGCACACACACGACTGCGCGACCACACACTTCACACACACAGGTTTTTTTTTTAGCTTTAGCTCGATACGAGGTGATGTGACGGACGGACGGAGGGGAAACACCGCAGGATGGCTGAATGAGAGGTGTTTATGAAAGCTGCTCGCCTCAGGCCTGGAGTGCGTCGACCCGATTGGCAAAAGGTCCCACAGAGCGATCAGAAGACTGACAGGCAGAGCAGAGCAGAGCGGGTTTGGCTCTACAGGAGCTTGACCACATCTTTGAACTCCCATCAGCCTGACCAGGCCATCAAGAGCTGGATGAGAGGTTTTCAAGCCTCTAAGATTAGAAGTAAAGAGCAGTTAACTCGTAGGTCTGACAGACTACATGTATTATAAGTGTGGGCAGGACTCCTGTGGAATACATAGGAATATTTATAGGAGTTAATAATAATAATCTGAACCGTCTCCTCTGAGTAACAGGTTGTGAGCCGCACTGTGTGACCTGCTGAGCTGTAGAAGTGTAAATGGCCTCCAGCCATGAAACCAAGCGTCGCACGCGAGCCACATTGACAGGAAAGAACAAGACAGGAGAAAGTATGAGTAATGGACGAGGGGAAAATGAGCGTGACATCAGTTTCTGAGGAGGAGCCGGGGATTCTGGGTGGTCTCCTCCGGGTGGATGTCAGTTCTGATACAGCAGCTCTCTGGGCCCTAAGAGTTACAGCTTCCTCTGCTGCTGCCTGCTGCGCTTTTCTGACACTCAGGTTGGCCGTTTATGGGGCCAGAGGCCTCCGGTCGTGTTCCTGTCACGTTTGAAGTTTGTTCGATTCTCTCGAGTCAGACACAATAACGGATATTTCTCAATCCTTTCCTCCTGAATGAGTGGAATGTGACTCTGTGCATCCGTCTCTCTCCTCCTCTCAGCGCACCGAGCAGGAAAGAGTCCAGCGATGAGAGCGCCGAGGAGAGCATGGCGTCCTCGCCGACCTGGGCGACCGGTCTTCCCGAGGCCGACGAGGATCTGGATGACCTGGAGGACCCGGACATCATTCCAGGCCTGGGGGAGCTGGAGGAGCTGCCTCACATGCTGCTGCCCGACAGCCTGAGCCAGCTGGAGGAGTTCGGGAGACACAAGCGGCCTCGCAAAGCTCACCGTGGCCACGGGAGGCCACGCCTCTTCAGTGACCTGTGGGTTCGCATCGGGGACGGGTGAGAAATCTCTCAGCAAACACAGATCTTTAAAGGAAAACCTCTGTAACTAAGTGTCATTCAGTAAAGGCTGACCTATCCTATTTGATAAAGATTAAAATATAAATGTTTTCAGTGGAGTCGATTTTGCTGCAAAGTGAAAGAACAAGGAGGCGACAGACTGGAGCGCTGCTTCAGCATGTTGAAGAGTTTCTGCTCAATCAGCCAGTTACAAGCTACCAGACTGCAAATCAATTTGATAATACACACATACACACACGTGTGATGGCTGCCTTATATGGTCTGTGTGAGTGTGTAATACCTACAGGAGACATGGGGCAAGGAATGTCAGCTTCATCATTAGGAAAGCTTGATGAGGAAAGCTTGATGAGGAAAGCTTGATGAGGAAAGCTTGATGAGGAAAGCTTGTTTAATGTAAATAAAAAATCTGATCTGATCTGATGGAACCTAAATTGGGAACCCTGAAAAAGTACCGCCATGTACCACAGGGGGGATCAGTGTCTCGTTTGTCCATCAGGTCTCATGTTCTCAGGTAGGGGGGTTGTGGAGGCAGGGCTGGGGTCCTCCCTGGGTTTACTACTGCACTTAAAGGCAACAGGGGCCATCATTAACAGTTTTCCTGCAACGACAAGTCAAAATGACGGCTGTGAGAAAGTTCTGTTCTGGTCTCCCTGCAGCTTGAGGAGCGTGTGTGTGTGTGTGAGTGTGTGTGTGTGTTTGTGTGTGTGTGTGTCTGTGTGCTCTTCTATGTGCTCTTCTGTGTTGCAGCCCCACAATGTGAATCTTCTCTTTAAATAGTGATTTCTTTTCTTCTCCTGTTTTTCCCAGCACCACCCCGCCTCCTAACGTCAGGATACTCAACGGTTATGTAACAGTGGAGCCTCCGCTGACCCACCAGGAGCATCACAGGCGGATGGAGGTCGTCTCCGCACAACAACCTTCCAGTCCTGCGTCCCCCGCCCATCCCCACCCCAGCTCAGCTCAGCCAGCTTCCACACACAGCGCACTCTTGCTGTCCTGTGTGTTAACGTGGCTGCTGTCACACGTGCTGTTCACCTCCTGACCACACGGCGGCGTACTCTCACAGATAAGCACTCAAACACTGCTGCATCCATACCAGAGCCAAGGAATGTACAGACTAAGGAGGCACGGACGTTGGGACAGGAGGGAGGAGGAGGAGGAGGAGGAGGAGGACGGTGTCAAGACAGGACAACAAGTCCTGAGGTGGACAGGGGACAGCTGGACTCAGAGCGCCAAGTCACGTGTCAGAATGTTTGAATAAGCTCTCATAAGACTGCTGGGGACTCCAGAAGGAGGAGAGTTCAATCCTCATGAAAGTATTATAATAAAGTAACAATTAAACCCTGTAACTGTAAGGAGTGTGTTTGTGTTTGTGCAGTGGAGAATTTGTAACGCTGTATAGAAACACATTCATAATGGAAGTAGGACATAATAATGATAACTAATAAGGTTAACAGTTATAATTCTGTGATTAATGAGTTGAGTTCGTACAGTGAGACTGTGGGAGGAGCAGCACTCTGTTGCCACTTTTGTAAATTGTGCATTTTGTTCATAAAGAAATATTGTATATTTATTATTTCTGGAAAAAAAGAGTATATTTTCATGCTTTTGAAGATAATTGAAAGAAATAAACTTTGAAAATTAAACGATTTTTAACGAGAAATGTTTGTTTGTTTTCTTTTTCTTTTTTGTTTGTATGTTCATTCCAATTAATTACTTTAACATAAAGAACTTAAGTTTTGAATGTACATACATATTTTACATTTTGATATAATAAACTGTGGATAAACACATTTAGATTAGATCAACCTGAGACTAAACATCAAGAAGGTTTACAATGACTAATTTTTGGTTAAAAATCCTGTGTATTCTTTCATTAATGGTTAATATAAAATATTAAAAACAATCATCAACAAAATTAGAAGAAATTGTATTTTCCTTGAATTTCACAAAGAACAGAGAAGTGCAACAGGTGATCTGAATCCGCCCTCTAGTGGTGAAACAGATGAAGCGCTGCAGTGTGTCAGGCCTCAGCTGCTGCTCAGTGCTCAGACCTGTGGAGGAGTAAAGTCAGACACATGAATTATACCATGGAATATGAACATGGAACATATCTGCCTCTAAAAGGAGTGGGCTGAAAAAAGATCCCTGTGGAACGCCACAACAATCCTGATGACTTATCATGGAGCTACAGCAAAGAAATGAGGTAAGCTAGTTTAGCATCAAACATGCTAAGCACATGGGATACTGGAGTCCTGGTTCGGGCTTGCAGGACTCAAGAACACCCTCCAGTTGGCTCAACAGATTCTGGTAAGAGATTGATTTACTTCACTCACTTGAATGGGATTCTAAACTGCGCTGTGTAAATGTGTTGCACTGTAACCTCATGTACTTTAAAAGCGTTGGTACGATGAAGAGCTGTGAGACCAGGCTGACTTTACTCAAGAGGCCATTACTGTTCATTAAAACAGCTAATTACTGCAGACACCAAGACGTTCTGTATGGAGGCCAGGGAAGTCTTCAAATGATGTGATCTGAATTCTGATGCTGCATTTCACTGATAATGTAACACTGCTGAGATTTACTGCCCTATAATTTGCCAGTTTTTCATTAAGACAGAAGTATTCTTGGTTTCATGGAGTTGTAGAATCTAAAGTCCAATCAGCACAATCTAAAATTAGGTAAACAGGAATTGTTAATAATGATTTCAGCTTATGTGACTGCAAATGTGACAAAGGAAGGCGTGCTGATTAGATGTCATCAACGTTGGAAAAGCAGCTGAGGTCTTGATTGGAATCCACATCAGTTACAAAACTGTGGAGAAGAAAAAGTAAAAGATGGACGCCCTGCCTTCCTTTTAATAAGTATCATCAAGCTGCCCTTGAGCAGGGCACTTGACCCTGAGCTGCTCCAGCTGTGGCCAAAAGCAGAATATTATAGAAAACAGTGCGAGCCTGAATAATAACACACACGCTCGTAAATGAAATCAAATTAGCATTCATGGTTTGGCTTTAATCACAAGAGGCCGCTCTGTGTTCTTCACTCTGTTACTTTAATCCACATTGGTTAGATTTAGATGAGCGTCATACCGCTGTAGTGCCAGTGTTGACCACTGAGCGGCGCTAGAGCCTCATGAAAGTTAAGAGCAGCCTCTCAGCAGCTCTCCTTAATGTTCCAAACGCGGAAAATCTGTTTAGAAGATTATAATATTTATTCATTTAAAAATTTATTATCTACAATGTTTTAAAATGTATATTCTTTATAATTGATTGAATTCACTTATATATGGTGACATCATGAAAAAGGGTTGTGAATTTGTCTATAAAAAAATAAATATACATAAATATCTAAATCTAAATATCTACAACATATAGATTTGTAAATAAATGCTTGAAATAATAGATTTGTTTTGTTTCCATCTCAGTGACATAAGTTTGTTTTATATGCATCATTTTAATGAGCTTGTGATCGTCGTAAATTATCATGGAAACAAAAACTAAATTCAATATTGTTTTAGGTTTTACGGTCATGGGAGAAACTGAGAATCTGGTGGTTTTATTTTATGGATGTCCAGTTCATATTTCAGGGCAAATTCAGAACTAGATATTATTCTATTCCCTTTCTATTTCTGTAATAACTCACAGTCTTACACCAGCAGCACTCTGGCCTCCTGTTTGACTCGCTCCTCTGCTATTAGACGCACATTAGTTTCAATCATTTCTGCTTTGTTTGACCAAACAGCGTCAATAAATCTCAAGCAGAGTAAATAAACTGCATATGTATTGAAGATATAATGATTCTTCCGTTAACAGCTCAATTAGCTGAGACGTCTTTGGCAGAAAACAAGATTAAAATTAACTTTCTGTATATGTACATATTTGGATTATTTTATTGCATCTAAACTAACTATAAATAAAAAACGGATTTATGTAAAATGCCAAATCTTCTCCAAACGGTGTTGCTTTAAATGATTCTTCCATATTTTCTGAACAAAATTTGCTTTGTTTTGAACTTTGCAGTGCTTTTCCGTGTAGCAGCCTTCGTCTCTGTAAACACACTCTTCTTCTTCTATTTCTTCCTCTTCTTCAATGATATAAAAAAAAGGCAGGAGCAAGTTTTTAAGAACAAACAGCTTTTTCGCCCCTTAAGCCGAGACGGGACAATATTTGCCTTAGCTAGAATACCATTTTCCCTGGGCTTTGGGGTGTTGTTTGAGGGAGTGGGGGGCCTTGACAGGGCGCGCTGAGGTCTGACCCTCACTCTGCCGGGGACGAGCCGCCAGCTGCATATAAATAAAAGATTACAGTGGAAAATCAATTTCTGAGCAAACTCATTAAAAATGCCCCTCACCTTAAATGATTGCCATTTCCTTCCATTCAACCTGTTAACGCATATCTGTCCCTGAAACCCCCCCCGCCCCCTTACACCCCCACCGCTCCCCCCGCCCCCCCTCGTCTCCCTCCATCCTTCCTCTGCCCTGTTGCTCTCCCCCGGTGGTAATTACTTGCACAAGTCGTTTTTTGCCCTTTGATTTGCACCGTTTCACAAATGAAGGTTAAGTTTGTTTAACCGTGGTGGATTTGCCAGTCATGTTAAAGCATATAATGTGGCAGGTCCTCGCTTTCTCCACACACACACACCTCCAGCACCCCCCCTGGCCCGTTCTCCTCCTCCCTGTTGGCCCACGGCTCTGAGGAGGAGGAGGAGGAGGAGGGAGGAAGAGGGGGGCAGCCTCCAAGGTTAAGGCTTAACTGGGCCTGAGGAAGCCTGCAGTGGATCAGGCTTCAAACCCATTGACTTGACTGATGGGGAGAGCAGGAAGTTGTTAAAAATCACCTCTGGTTAAAGGATTAAAAATCAAGCTGCCGTGTTTGCCCTCAGCGAGCCGTTAAAGGGACGAGACGGAGGATAAAGAGCGATATTTATTTTTTCATCCTCTCCAAGGTCACGCACCCAGAACCTGATTACTACACACACACAGTCTATACTCCTTTACAACAAATGCATGAAGTAAGATGAAATGCTTACTAGAGAAACGTTGTTGGAGTGCTGTGATGACGTTCAGCTCGATCAATACCTCACACAGAGCCAAAGTCACCAGAGCCAAGGTGAACATCGATCTCACAGCATGCTGGAGCCGCTGAGAGCATCTCAAGTGCTTGGGGTTGTTGGGGCGGCAGCAGCTTTGGCACTGATCACAGCGATAACACGAGGCGGCCGAGGAGTTTGTCATCACACCGCCAAAACAACACGCTGACTTCACATTCACAGCTAATCGGATCTATTGTTGCAGACAGTGTGAGAGGGGCCTTTGGTGCTGTGTGATTGGGAGTTCCTTACCATGTTCCGAACATCCCTCCATACTCTTGTCTGTCTGGCCAAGGGCGACCATAAAGCTTAGAGGGGGGGTTAGAGTGTGTTTAGCTGTGGGCAAATACTGTAGCTCTTCTCCCCTCAGATCCTCCTGTTGATAGCGGGGGGAAGCAAAGCGTTGCTGTTTAAACTCCACTAACTCGCGGCTCATCTGGTGTTTGCGCTGGTTTAGACATTATTCTCTCTCCCCATTGTCTCGGCACCCTTTAAAGACTGAAGATGTGTGGCCCCGAGCGGCGGGATTGGAGTCCCGTGGCCTTGCGCGGGCTTTAACGCGGGTCAGGTGCAAGGCTCCGAGACAAAACAACGCCGGCTCAAGACGACGGCATTGTTCAAAATAAAGGGATCGTGTTAGAGGAGGCGGTTTGGATTTGGCTTATTCTCAATCAAGAACGTCTAGTTAGAGCAAAACAAGCAAAGGAACGAGGGGATTAAGGTTTTTTTATTGCGTCCACGTGTACGAATCTGTGTAGAATGTGAAACTATATCGTGGTGGAAATGGTAAACATGACACATACAGTAAGGAAGTAGACGGGAGTGAATGAGCAGCAATGAGAGGAAAGTAGCTACAAAGGAAACGGGAATGGCGTGACTGTGTGTGTGTGTGTGTGTGTGTGTGTGTGTGAGTTGGTAGGTATAGGTGTGTTTGACGTTGAAGGGTGGTGGTGAGAGTGTTGTGTTTCACAGGTTTCAGCCATGATGCACTGCTTTATTATTCCGCACAAGGGGCACTTCACATGCGGAATGGGTTCTCTTTGATATCGACAGCAGCTTGAGGGAGAGAGTGCACTCAAAAACAGGCGCAGGCGAATTTATTCTGGGGGGAAAAAACAGATAGTTGTGTACTTCCCTGGCAGCGGTTGCCGCACATGCAAAGAGCCAACCGCTTTGATGCTCCAGCGGTGACACTCCACACGCTAATGAAATATGGTAATTACAGCCACATGAAAGCCTCCTAGACCGAGCAGGAGAAAGGGTCTAGAAAACAAATATGACTTTATCCAAAGATACCCACTGTGATTAATTCTCCTTTTCATAAACATATATTTTATGCTGTTCACTTGTACACAAAGCAGCGTGAGCCGTCAGTTGACCCAGGAAGTATAGACGGGAGGAGGAAGAGGTTAAGAACTGATTAAGAAGCGTATTGTTCCGTTTCAATAGCAGAAACCATCTCTGCTGTGTGGAAAACACAACTCCAGCGCCGCTTTGGCCCAGAACTTGGCTCGGTCCGACATTTCAGAACTCCAACTCTAAGAAGAGACGGGTAACTGGACGGTGGGAGGCCAGAGATTTGGACGTAAGCGTTGTGTTTATGTAAGATCACACAAAGGAAATCTGAGCACAACTCCTTCGTTTCGGGGTCGTTTTTTTTTTTAGATAAAACACGAGAAAGGCATTAGGGTTTGAGTTGTCAAGGCGATCGGGGTGTTATTTTTTGTGTTGCTGGAGAGGGGAAATGTTTGTGTGATGGTGCAGGAAGCCGATCAGTGAGATTGAGGGGCAGATTTGGGCGGTGGGTTGATTTGGCAGCAGTGGGTTTGATTCTGGAGACGGATGGACCGGAGAGTCTTTGGACTGTGGCGTCCTTGGCTTCAGACGTTGGCTCGGTCTCTCTCTCTCTCTCGCTCGCTCCATCTCTGTCTGCAGACTCCACGAGTGAGAGTGAAGGAGAGAAGGGAAGGACGCGGTGTTGAGGAGAGATCGGCCTGGAGTCGGTCCTCGGCCGCCTGCTGGGAGGAATTAGCATGACAGCATCAGATCTGCTCCTGATCCTCATAAGGCCATGAATAATGGAAGATTAGGATGGGAGACATTTGCCAGCTTTTGGTTTTCATAAAGGGGATGATGGGTAATAAGAGGCTGCTTTGGTTGAATATTTGAACGATGTCATAGGATCCGTTTCTTGCCCGGCACATAAATAATGATGTGAGACGAGTGATCCACCGCATGTGATGAAGAGGAGGAGGAAGAGGGGGAGGAGGAGGAGGAGGACAGGGGGGTGGAGGAGGAGGATGTGTGTGTTTGACCATCAGTGTTTGCTCTCAGTCAGACAGCACAGCAGCCCTTCCCACCCTGTCGTACACGTTCACACACACTTTCGCCTCGCTGACCCGCTCTCCCAAGGGACAGCGCTAGAGGTCAGGGAGAAGGTTGAGGTCAAATGGGCTCTGATAAGTCCTGCTAATAGGGCGGAATGTGTGTGTGTGAGTAAGTGTGTGTGTGTGTGTGTCTGAATACGGGTGTGGGGGTTTGGCCACCTAACTGAGGGGCGCAGAGCTAAGTGAACAAACACACTGAGGTGCACTGTGGTGGTGCACAAAACACAAACACACACAGGCTCACACACACACACACACACACAGACCCGTGTGTGATGTATGCATGCGTGCACACTTCTTAAGGTCAGGCTACGGGGTGAGAATGTTAAATGGCCGAGCTGGGGACATCAAATATTTTCCTACCATGACCATCTGCAATCCTGTGTGTGTGTGTGTGTGTGTGTGTGTGTGTGTGTGTGTGTGTGTGTGTGTGTGTGTGTGTGTGTGTGTGTGTGTGTGTGTGTGTGTGTGTGTGTGTGTGTGTGTGTGTGTGTGTGTGTGTGTGTGTGTGTGTGTGTGTGTGTGTGTGTGTGTGTGTGTGTGTGTGTGTGTGTGTGTGTGTGTGTGTGTGTGTGTGTGTTCTGGGGGAGAGGCTGGCTAAACAATGGCCCTGCTGATGAAATGGCTGATAGAAGATGGCTTCACTGGCACAGACAGGTGATGTGTGGGCGCCACCCGTCGTGCTAAAGCAGACAGGACGGCACAGACAGACAGGCGGAGAGACAGACGGGAAGACAGACAGATGGGGTTGGTCAGATAGGAGCAGGTCCCCGCCCCGCCGCTCTATCGGCCTTTTATCGCCCTCCTTCAGGTGTATCCAGGTAACTTCAAGGCCAGGCTCCTCTTAAAACCTCCACAGTCAAGGTAACGGCTAATTGCGGAGTGGCTCTCGTAAAAAAAAGCGCCTGTTTACCCACAGCTGAACTCCGCCCTGGAGAGGCGAGGAAGAGGAGCAAGAGGAGGAGGAGAAGGAGGAGGATGAGGAGACGTGGGGCAGCCATTTGTATCTGTGTGGACAGATTCAGAACATTCTACCTCATCTCCTCATCTTCAGCCCCCCTCTCAGCTCCACCCCCCACCCCTCACACACACACACACACACACACACACACACACACACCTCACCCCCCCACCCTCCCTCTCCGGTGCCCGTATTTCTCCCACTTTATGAGTAACCTCAGGCTCCCTCCCTCTTTTAATGTTTGATTCCAGGTGATAAGAGGCGAGTGAGGGATGAGCCTGACTGCGGCGGTTAATGTGGTCAAAGGGCAGAGAGGCTGAGCTGGGGGAGTGAGGCCCAAGCACTGGTCCAGGCTCCGCTTTTGGACCGTGAGTTGTGGATGGTGGCCCTCAGCCAAGCTGTCTGCACACACACACGCCAGGGGAAACTTACATATTGAAGCAATTGTCCGTATCTGTCTGAACACTCATTATCTGCCAATCTATCAAGATATTGATCTAGAGTTTGTATATATCTACTGTCACATGTACTTACCCTCCGAATTGTGATAAGATTACTACTCCTCTTTGCACACAGGCCAATAAATACAAGTACGCACACGCACACTCACGTAGGTGCATAGGAGTGTTTCCACATATATTCAGCACACACACAGCCACACACACACACACATATGCTCCTTCCTGCTGCACAGTCACAGTCCATCTCCTCACTTTCAACAATCACTTGTTTGTTTCAGACCACAGACAACACACTCACCGCACACATGGCGGCCATTGACACAAGCAGAGACTGAACAGGCTCTGTCGCCCCCCTTGTCTCCCTCCCCCCCTCGTCTCTCCCCCTTTTCCTTCCTCTCCTTCTGCTGCGTCTCTCTCTCTCTCTCTCTCCCTCCCCCTCGTCTGATTTCATTCCGTCCATTATAAATTCAGTGTACGCTGTTGTGGCTGATTGAAGTGATGGGCTGATTCCTCTGAGCTTCCAACCTGATGGAGGGTGCTATAGCAAATAGCCCAATGGGTCTGTTTAGATAACACTGACCTCTCGCAAACCGGCACCGCGCCTGCTGGGAGTGAGCTCTATGGGACTCGCCGACATCCTGAAGTGGAAAGACACAAAAGAAGGAAAGGGAAGTAAGGAAAGGAAAAATGGATCATTTGAAGAAATGGAAAGAAACAGAGAGAGAGAGAGAGAGAGAGCGGTGTGGAGATGAAAAGGACAGAAGGGGGGGAAAGAGACGGACAGGGGGGGAGAGTGAGTGAGAGTAAAGGGGAGATCTCGGGTGGGCGATGATTTGAAGCGTATTGTAACTCCCACCTGCCCTCTCCATGAACAAAAGTGTTAGTCATCATCAGGGCGAATTGTGAGGGGAGACAAGGGGCCGCTCCGTCGCGTCCCCCTGATCTGCATTCTGCCCACGGGGTTACCAGGGTAACAAGTACAGTACGGCGAGGGGGCGAGGAGGGTGAGGGGGGCATGGAGAGGGCACTCACCCTTTTCCTTGGAAATGGATATTCATGCCTTTGTTCTGCAGGGGTTGGGATAGCGTTGATTAGGGGGAGAGAAAAAAAATCATAAATAAATAAGTCCCGTCTGAATGGAGCCTGAGGCCGGGGGAATCATGATGTGGCCTGGCCCGGCTTCACCTGGACGGCAGATCAAGATAGACACATCAGGGCTGATTAGAAAGGAACAGAATGGTGGAAACACAAATTATGGACACGTGGAGGAAAAATCACACATTTGTGCTTGGTGACATCACACACACACACACACACACACACACACACACACACACACACACACACACACACACACACACACACACACACACACACACACACACACACACACACACACACACACACACAGATGGAGAAGGAGAGAGAGGAAGAGAGCTGGGGGCTTCATGTCGTTTTTTATTTTCCTACAACCCATTGATCTCGCCTGTCTGTCTCTTGTTGTGTCTGTCTGTCCACCCTCTTGTCTATTTGTCTTCGCATTCCTGCTGCAGTTGTCTCTTCATATGGACGACATAAAGACAAGACATCAGACGTATTAAGACATTATTGTGTGTGTGTGTGTGGCCTTGTAGTTTTAAGTACCCACTTTATGAGCCACGTCAGGACACACATACTCTGTCTTTAAATGTGCATTTGAAAATAATGGTCTTTGGCGTTATGCAACTCATTGCACACACACACACACACACACACACACACACACGCTGAGCCTGTTTTAAAAGTTACGGGGAGCAATATGGTGGCTCATCTTTGGAAGCTGCAGGCAGTTAAACAACAGTGTGACTCCCTTATGTGACAAGATGGTTTACAATCGCACCATTAAAAGCTAGTGAGAGAGTGTGTAGTGTATAGGACCCAGGCTGGAGGAGGGCGAGCGAGGGAGAGAGCCAGCAGCAGACGGAGGTATGCTCGCTCTCTCTCTCCTGACACAGCACTGAAAACGGGGATTCCTCATCGCAAAGGAGAGCAGCTGCCCTAAGATAATGTTGTTCTTTAATTAAACTATCTGCTCGGCACTGTAAAGAGGCGGAGGAGAGGCGGCAGCGCAGGAGTATAGTGACCTTGAGCTAATGGCCAGAGGGGAATGCATTAGATCGATGCTGCATTGGGAATTCTGAGGAGCATTGTAAAGTCTTTGTGTGTGTGTGTGTGTGTGTGTGTGTGTGTGTGTGTGTGTGCGTGTGCGTGTGCGTGTGCGTGTGCGCTTTCCAGAATGACTGCCAATGAAAACAGCCTTCTGCTCAGTAAACGTATGACACCAACACTTTCAATCACAGATATAAAACAGCCATAAGAGCTCATTATAGGGATCAGAAGTGAGGGAGGTGAAACAGCAAACATTTACAAGAGTAAAGGCTGAAAGAGGAGACTTTTATTACACAGTCATACAAAACGCAGGAAATACTCTATGCTGCTATTAGTTCATACACTCAAGCTGGACCCAAGCTGTCAAACATGCAGCGGCCATACTCTGTCTTTAGAAGCTGTAACATCTCAGTTGTGTTGTTGTTGATCAGACTTCACACACTCTGCCCACTTACACAGCCTCATGCACTTACAGATCTGGCTTCAGTGTGACTTGTACTTGTATTTTCTTAATATTCGTATGTTGACTTAACAAACTTGTTAGAAATGATAGCTCAGTCTCAGGTTTCCCCCTGGACGAGTTTGAGTTTGAGTCGGTGGTGGAAAAGTGAATGTTGGATAAAGTTGTTATCCATAATAGACGATTCAGCATTTAATAAGTAACACACTTGGAAAGTAACAGACTATCACTCCAGTTTGTACACCAGTTTAGATGGTATTTATCTATTTGGTACTACATAGATTTTAATATACAGATAAACATGTGACTATTCTGCATTTTTAACAAATAAGTCAGTATTTATCTATATTTGGTTGTTTGATTAGAAAGCAAACTGCTATCTTGCACATAAGCGTTCTAATATAGATATGGTGTGACTATTCTGCACATTTTACATGGCATGTATTTACTGTATGTTCTTTGTATTTTTATTATAAAGATAAATATGGAACCATTCTGCGCATTTATATAGTATTGATCTATATTTGTCTCTATTACATATTTTGAAAAATACATAGATATATTTGTGACTATTCTGCACATTTTACATGTTAGTGTCTGTTTTTTCCCCTCTGTTTTGGATAAATAGATAAACATAGGACCATATTTTTTTTCACATAGAAATAAACAAACTATATAAATATATATCCTGTAAAATGTGTGTTTACGTATATTTTTCTGTGTGTTTCTGATGCATTTTACATTATTGCTGCTGAATATAATTTCCTAAATACAGTACATTATATCTAATTTAATCTCATCTTGTATTTAAATCTCTTTCCCTCAGAATCAGACGCGTCTCGGTGCACTGAGCGTCCTGGTGGCTCCACGCAGCAGCAGCGTAACTCGAGCCTGCAGCTTCTTCTCTCTGTAATTCCTCTCGGCTCGAGTCTCGGCAGGTCAGACTGACTGCTGCTAAGCTTTGGAGGGAATAATTCCGCTATCAGCGCGTTGATCCGTGTCCTGCGGTTTCATCCATCCTGGCCTCAGGCATCTGCCGTCTGACACAAAGTTGGCGTGCGCTCCTCCGGTCCGGTCCGCTCTCATTACAGAACCCCGCGTCTCCCTGCCGGTGTTTGGCGGATGGAAGTGCGCGGTAGGTTTATGTGATGGAGGAAATATCGCAGAAATATAACTCCACTTTTGTTCTTCCACGGAGGATGGATCGCCGCGAGCGCTGAGGCAGTTGAGCTGAGGGGCTGCGTCATTGAGGGGAGACTGTAGTTCACTCTGCGGTCGCTAGGGGGGAGTATAAATGAAGCCGCAGAGCAGGGACACTCTGCTTTACTGCAATCTTTAAACACTGACAAATGTGAAGAAAGAAAATACAAAACAGTTTCAAATGTGCAATCGTGCAGTAATAATTTTTTTTTTTTTAAATATGAGATTATTTGTTATTTGATGAAGATGTAGAAACATAATTGTGCTACATAAGCAAAGCTGCTGTTTAAGTTGGTTGATTATATAGTTTTGAGAAATATAAGAGGACTTGTGAAGAGTTGATATGCAAACAAAGAAAGAGTATTTATATATATTTTTAAACTTGTGTCATTATATATTCAACGTAATATTAACCATTCGTACAAATTAAAACAACATTCGTACAAATTAAAACAATGAATCCTATATTGCGCTACATTGTGCCTCTTGGAATGTCTAATCTCACCTTTAGCCTTTGGTAGGAGATCAGCCAATGATGAGCTGCGGGCAGAAAATAACCAGAATATGTCAAAGTGGATTTTAGAAAAGGGGGTTGAGAGAAAATGTCATTTAGGATTCAAGATTTCCATTTGGCCGCCCTGAAAGAGACTTAACGCCAATTGTCCTGCTGGTCATCTCACTCGATAGAATGCAAATGTGGTGGTCTGCAGGGCCTGGTGCGGGAAAGCCATTGATTTGAGATGAATACATTGGCTACTCTCAGGCCCTTCACAGTTATTAGGACTAATAGAGAAACATAAAATAGCGAGAGAGAGAGAGACGCAGAGATCCGCACAAATGTTTTAAATAGCGGGCTACTCCACAGGCCTCTCCGAGAGTTTGGCTTGCAATTTGCATTCCTTTGTGTGACAACTTGTAATCCTCCCCTCAGCATGCCAAGAAACACACAACAGATTTATTGTCCCAGTCAACAAATCGTTTAGGTCATCCCAAACCTATTACTGCCTAATGCAGTGTGAGCCCCCCCACCCCCCCACACACACACACACACCCTGCCCACCCTGCGGCCCCGTGCACCGCCTCGGCTCAGCCACCGGAGGCTTCTGCAAAATCGCACAGGCCACCGCTGCGGCCCAGCACCGCTTTGTTGAGCCCCCGGTCCCATTCAAGGTTCCGTTACTTTCATGGAGCTTCACGCTTTCTGCTGCTGGAAGTTTGGGTGAAACCATCTGCAGGGCCGAGTCTGGGACAGTTTAGTGTCCGGGGCAGCAGAGCCAGATGGACGGTGGCTTCATGAAATCATTAATTTGGAATAAACGTCAAAACAAGCCAGAGTTTGAACATTTCTAAACTATTCAAAATGTCTTAGAATTATATGCAAATGTGAAAGAGGCAGCGTGGTTGAGTTTGCTGTGGCTGCAACCATCTTAAGAAATACTTCCAGCATTACAATAATGTGGCACTTATGTGGGTTTTTCCCCTTTTAGTCGACGTCTGTAGTTTTGCCGTTTTATCTCTTAATTTTATTTAATTTTATTCTCGTCGTCCATCCACAGTTTCCATTTACAAAACGCGCGCGGACGATATCACAAGCAAACCCCCATGCGTCATGTTGTTGTTGGACACCGTGTTGCTCCGTCCTGTCATTAGCGTCCTCACGTGTCTGCACGGAGAGACGACCACAACAACACTGTGTCTCTGTCCGTCTGCACGGGACAAGCAGCCACCGGGACACACTGACGGACTGACTGGCTGACTGACTGAGCGGCTGCTGTTTGATGGCTGGAGGAGGGAGAGGAGGATGAGGAAGATGTGATTTTGCTCACATTCTATTCTGGTGTGTTATTGTTGTGTATTGAGCGATGATAGACAGACAGAAAGATAGATGGATAGTATTTAACTGAAAGGCAGATAATAGGAGATAGAGTGAGAGTGAGAGAGTGAGAGTGAGAGAGGGAGTGAGTGAGCCTGCAGCCCATCTGTGCGTCTCGACCCCCGCACTGCAGGACTCAAACGCATGGGTCAGCCCCGAGAAAGAGAGACCGGGTGGAGAGGGGTTCTCTCTCTCTCTCTTCTCCCTCTCTCTCTCTCTCTCTCCCCCCTAACAGTCATCTTCCCACAAACACAACGGGCCTTTGATTCGTTTGTTTGGACACACACACATTCATGTCTAATTGTTGTTTTTCCTTTTGGAGTCTCGCTCTGCCCCACACGCATCACCCATCCAGGACAAGCGGAGCATATGGCGTCCGTCCTCCCCTCTGACCACACTAAACAGCCCCGCAGGGCCCGCGTCACCCTCCCTCCCTCCCTCCTCTCTCCTCCCTCCATCCCTCGCATGCAGAGCGGCAGACTCGCAGCCTTTGCGGCCCCCAAACAAGCGTCATTCCGTTTCTGTATATGGAGATCAACGCGGCCATAATTATAACGGAAGTTAATATATGCATCCGTTTGAGCCTCGAACACATGCAGGAGGGAAACAAGCCGCGCTCATCTTAAACCACTTAGTGACGTCATCATAGAGGGAAATGTGAAGTGAATGTGGTGCAGCGTGTTTATGTTGACTCACAATTTAGCAGAATAAGTACATTTTTCTTAATTGTGCCTCGTAGTTTTATATGAAAATCTCCAACCAAATACATTTTAACAAAAGGCTTGATCTTTATTTTATTTTTATTTATTTTTTGTTAAATTTTCGACTCTGGTAATGTGATTCACTATAACAACATGAGGGACTGGGAGGAAAATTCTATCAGGCAGCTTTTAATTGTCTGCTCCCCCCTACCATACACACACACACACACACACACACACACACATCTGCCCCCCCCCCCCCCCCCCCCCATCCCGCTCATTTGTCATAACTTCACTCCCCAAATTAGAGCATTTCTCCTGCCAACAAAAGCTGATCTGCCGCCCGTCTCCAAGGCCCCAGCAGAGGCTTTCAATCGAATTATTTCATTATAATTCTCATGATTATTTCTAATTCTCTCCACATCCGCTTTTTCATCCTCGCCTCTCTCTCTCTCTCTTTTTTAAATGGTCGTTCATTGTGACGCTGCAGTGCCACATCACGATGCAGGTGAATGAAGGGGTTAAGAAAATAAGTCTCCACAAGTGCAAAACGGCGTGAAGCTGCATCACGCAGTCAAAGCTGAAACACATGTTCTCCATTTCCACTCACGCTGGATTGATGGGATTCAGTCCGACCGCCACATTGGCCTCAGCGCTCATATTAATCAAGCGGCGTAATTTTCTGACACATTTTGCAAGATATTCTTTTTTTAGAGCATAGATTTATTTATTTTAATTCGGAATTTCAATCAAAAAGGAACGATTTATATTAATACAGAGCAGTTTTGATCTTAACTTATCCGCTTATTATTATTATTATTAAATTTGTAGCAGTAATAATAATGATATAATTGCCAAAATCCGTCGACATATTTATATATCTTATTCGATTTTGATTCCGTTTTACTCTTACGTCTGACGGATTGAGCTACGCGGGGCTGGAATTAATTTATTTTGTCAAATTAAATTTTCTCTCGTGGTGCGTTCAGGGCCAGTCCAGCCTGCCTGCATCATGGCTCACGAGGGATGTTTGTAGTTGTGCTTGGCAGAGCAAAGCTGGAGTGTTTCAACACTGCAGGACTTCGTGTTTCAAAGGCTGCATTATTAGTTTATTTCATCTAATAAATATAATTTCTCACCCCTGGAAGCTTGGCAGGCGTTACTATAAATACCCTGATGCATGTGTGTATGTGTAGTTCAACATTTATCTCAATTTAATATTCAAATTCACACCAGAGAGGGAGAGAAACGCTTTGATTCATTTCAGGGACTGTTTTGTATTTGCTGCAATTTTGAACCATAACTGCATATTATTATCGAGAAATAAGAGATTATATAGGTTATAAGGAAAGAATTCACATCCTAGTCGAACTCAAACTGACCAGGAAGTTCATTGAAATGCATCCTGGGAGAACAGAGGCGACGCAATGAGCCGTTTGTATGTGGAGGAACAGAGAGCCTGAATTAAAGCGTCTCCCTGCAGCTACAATGACCTCAGCTACGTTTGAGTTTTGTCTGCTCGCGCCCGTCTGGCCGCACGGCTCCCAGCAGCACACATGCCCCTGGTTAGGTCGTCTGCTTAGTGAGACGTCCCACAGATCCTCTGTGTAACTCAATCTGCGGACCATCAACACCGCTGCACACAGCCTATGGAATAAATACATTATTCAAATAATCGAATCAGCTTCATTGCGTCGGATGGGGAGATCTAAAGCCGGAATAGAGTCAGATTTGGCATCCTCACTGCTGCTCCAGACATGACCTCAGGATTATAAATTAACACAGGATAGAAGAAGAAGAAGAGGAAGAAAGAAGCCTTCACCTTTCTCCCTTTGAGCAGCAGCAGCGTCACAGAGCAGTGGGCCTGTGGTGGAGTGGTAGCAGAGAAGCAGGTGTTTGTTCTTGCTTGTTCACTGTGTGGGCTTGAGGACACCATCATCCTCGGCTCCTCCACTCTGCAGCCGCTGCTTCACCTCTCCTCTTCTCCTGGACGGCCCGCTGCTCTCCCCCCCATCCCCCACAGCCCCCCCTCCCTCCCTCTCCTCTTCCTCTTCTTCTTCTTCTTCTCTTTGGGGCTTTGATCAAAGCTGGCCTCTCTGCCACAGCTGCCCATCAGGGGGCTCCTCACCCTCACCTACAACAACACGGCCTGCTGGGAGTCCCTCTCTGATGCACACACACATGGGTGCAGAGCAGGGGGGGGGGGGGGGGGCTCGTGCAGGAACCGGCATTTGCGCACACACAAATACGCATTTACGCGAACAGATCAAGACCCCCTTCTCCCCAAAACCATCATTCATCTCCAAGGAAACAGCAACCCAGTTGAAACCCCCTTTTTGTGAGGAAGAGTGCAGTTGTAAACTCCCAAAAACTGTGACTTCTTCTCCATGTGTGCCTGGAGAGAGAGGAAGCACCACACACACACACACACACACACACACACACACACACATGCGGTACAGAGCGAGAGAGCACGGTTGTTTGTGTGTGTTTCTTTGTGTTTGTGTGTGTTTGTCAGTGTGTGCAGATTTGCACATGGCTTTCACACAGGTTCATACGTGTTTTTTCCAAGTGAAGGAGACAGGGAATGTTATCCAGAGTCCATGCAATACTCCGACTGAGCAAACACATTATGTGCTGCGAGCTGCATTTTCCACATACAAACAGACACCAGAGCAAACAAGAGGCACAGCTTGCTTACACATGTAGGACCACTGTACTTACAGTCCCACCTGTGAGCTTTTATCTGAGGGCCTGGTGCCCGAGCTACTTCCTCTTCTGTATTTGACCTCAAAACTCCTCTCCTTCTGGCATGTATAGGCTCAATTATGGACACAAGAAACACTTTGGTCTGCCTACCAGAGTCACTGAAAGCATTCCAATGCAGCGTTTTTACAAACTGTTGTGTTTTTCACATGTGGCAGAACTTCGTCCCTTCTTCTTCCTTTTTTGAAAGTTGTTGGTTTCTCTTTGAAAGGCGTTGTGTTGCTCTCTCAGAACTGGAAGTAATCCTGTCGAAACATCTGGTGATGACTCAGGCTGCATATCAGATACACATCACATGTGATTCATTATCCTGAGGTTGGCTTGTCCGGGGCAAATTGGACTTTGTATATTTTCAGACGGTCCCATACATATACATGGGACCCGGCTGTGATGACACATCGGGCCGATGAAAGTGTTTCCAGTGTTTGTGTCCCGGTTCAAAGGGGTTGATGGGTACCTCCACTGGTGATGTGACACAGGAAGCACCTTGGGCCAATCCTCTCCACCCCTCACCTGCCCCCCCCTGCCCACACAACACTGGGGTCAATTAACTAATTAAGTGCCAATTAAAGCATTAGCCGCTTCCCCGGGGGTTGTGAGGTAGCAGTCGGGTGGGAAACGGTGCAAGAGGCCACGGGGCTGAGCCGGAGCAAGTGTTTTTATATCCTCAAACACAAAGCACAAAGGCTGGTGATGTCAGCCCAGCATCATTCAACACAGATCACAGGATATAAAATCCAAATACGGAACACATTTTCAGAAAATATTGCTACAGATCATTGAAGTGAGTTCAGTGGAGTGAAATAAATCAGCGATGTAATCTCTTCCAGTTTCAATTCAGGCTGCAACAACTTTGATTCTGTGCTGTGAAATATTAAAATTAATGATCCACAACTGAATGGTTCAGACTCTGCGCTTGTGTCCACCTGTCACGGCCGGGCTGGAAACAAACAAACACAGCACCGCGTTATCCTCAGAGTCAACAGATCTGTGCCTCATACATCTGTCTTACACGTAGACGCTGTTTGTTTAGGCCCGTAAGGTGCCGGTTGGATGGAGGCCGTAACACGGGACAGAGAGAAAGCCAGGAACGCGGGAAAACTCTCTGAAATTCACTTCAGCACGCCGCCTGACTGCACACTGAGAGGTTCAAATGCTGTGAATTACTTGTGGACGCTATCTGAGCCAAAGTCTGAGTCTGAGTCTGAATCTCCTCCCCTCAGCTCCTCTGTTCTCCCTGGGTGTCCCCCTTTCTAGTCCCTGACACCCCGTTGCTCGCCCGGACCGCGTTCCCCCTTAAGAGTTGAAGGTGATAACGTGGAGTCGGAGCAGTTGGACACTATTAGAGGCCGTATCCATGACGCTTCACGCAGGTACATGTACTGTATGTGAGCAGCAGCAGCGCTACCGTGCGGGGGACCGTGTGAGCTTGAATGTCTCCTGGTAGAATTTGAGGTCAAGTCATTTCCAGTTTCATTCAATTTAACATGCAATTTGAAACTGCAAATGATGTAATGACACCGGCTTTATCCTCAATCATGTCCTTATAGCCTAGTTAGAAGAGTCATTTTAAGGTTATTACAAGATATTCAGCTGCTGGATTCGTGGAGGAAATCCACTCTTTGGCTCCGTCGACTTTAAAGTGAATTACACTTTGCTGCCTTGCGAAGAGGATCCTGCTCCCTGGAAAATGGCTGATTTCCTGTCTGAGACTCAGGTCCAACCCTGCCTGTTACCTATACGTCCCTCAGAGCAGCTGGGATCCGACTTCACTCGCCTGCCTGCTACCCGGGGAGCCCGTGTAAAGGGTTAGCCTTGGCCCCGCTCGCTCCCCGCAGGCCCGCTTATTGGACCTTTTTCCTCCACATTTAGGACCAACAGGCTGTGTCCCTGGCTCGCCCCCCCGTCCCACGCTGTGTTTACCCAGGCCGGACGCCACCTCCCTTTCAGCAGGTTCACGTGGAGTTCTGGGGGTTTCGACTTGGCGCAGTGATGCCCGTGTCAAGGACTGACATCGTCCTGACACGGCGGCGCGAGTAGCAAGAAAAGCTAAACGATTTCCATTCAGGAAGCAAATAGGTTAAGAGGTGGTCAGAAAGTGTGTGTGCATGTGTGTATGTATGCAGCCAGCGGAAAGAGGATAGATGATGTTGGCCTGAGCGAAAATATTTTTAAGATTGTGGTAAAGTAATGATGCCATTTTATCCCAAAGACAAGGTTAATTTTGGATATCCAACCAATATTACTTACATAGAACACACTTTATTAGCTTTCATAAACCCTGTGGCTTCCTAAGCATTCACACAAGTGCTATGTGAGACGGTAGTAGTGGGGAAAAGACACCATGGGAATGAAGACCGAGGAAGAGCGGCGCAGAATGGAAGAAGACAAGGAGTCGGCTGGAATGTCCCGGAGAATGTGAGACAACAAGCCAACACAAGTGACTGCAACTGTTGCGTGTTATCATACTTCTGCATGGTCCGAAATTTGTGTAATGCACACAAACATAAACGGGCACATACATGCGCAGATACGTACGCACAAACCTCACACACGGACAATCCGCAGGAATGCTGACAGCAACTGCTCCTCATGCGCCTCCTTCAGTGTTGAGAGGGAATTTGCGGAATGGAGCAGTGAGGAATCTGCAGCAATCTTTCACTTTCCTCCGAGTGAAGGAATTTAAGCTCTTTCTGTTATGTGTGAGCAGAACATCTGAGGGTCATTCATCATCTCCCGCCACTTGTGCTGCTTCACGGCTGAAGATACGACTCAAACCGAGAGACAAGACGCTTGTGTTCTATATGAATGAACGCACAGATCCCACCAGCGTTCCCTCCTCCAACCCCAATCTTTGTCTCTCTTTCACCTCTCGTTCACTGACTGTTTCTTCTGGCACTCGGCTCCCCCGCCTGTGTGCATCAACAAACACAAGAGGAGGAACCAGCAACTGTATTAACAGATGGCCAGAGTCAATAAAACACACACAAATCAAGCGCCGGACACATCTGTTGTACGCGGAGTCGGACTAATCTTTCTGTGTGGCTCGATGGGAGTGATGGAATCGCAGTGGCTCGGCCCGATTGGAGGGGACGGGGCCGACCGCTGTCCCCCCGGGGGACCGCGGCTTTGTAATGGATCGCACAATGGAGATAAAGCCAGCAAGAGGGCCGGGGAGGGGACATGGTGTGTGTCCGATAAATTCAGTAGTCTGGATAAGAGCCACCAAAGTCAGGCAACAACTGTATCAACAAAAGGAGCAGGTGACGCAAATCAATACAAGCTAATGTATTAATAATGAGAGGAGGTATTGACAATGATCTACTTTTAATATGGCGGTTGCTTTAAAGTACTTGTGATTAGCCAGTTCTGTAGTTTTGTAGTATTTCTGAATGGTTGGAGAAAAACAAATCTTGATAATACATCTAGTTTACCTGTCACATTCTCTTATTCATGGGACCAAACCTTCCCTTTGAGAGTTAAATGGGATTAAAGGCGGAGAGGAGAGTTTAGAGCCAATAACGTTTACGCTGCTCCACCTTAATCTTCTATTTGTCTGAAAACACGCCGAACAAAACGCAGCAGAAAAAGCAAACACCAGCGAGAGCGGCTGAGAAACAATGAACGGTGCAAAAAGCAGCAAACATCAAACAGATGTAATCAGATGAGGTCGATAAGCATTCGGTGCTCAGTTAATTCCCGACAAATTATCTAATCCAGATGTTGCACTCTCAGTGTAAACACGGTGCCCTGCAGAATCATAAAACAAATAAGCATGAAAAAGGTTTAAAGTTTCAAACGCGGCCTAACCCCAGACCGAGACCTTTCCACTGACAAAAAAGAGCGACGAGGGGGGGGGGGGGAGAAAAAAGGAAAAGAAAATCTCCACCACACACACACACACACACTCCCCCTTTTTTTTCGCTGCCTTCGTGAAACAGGAAAATGTAAATATGGTAATATTTAGCACGTGTTTTAAAACAGATCGGTTTTCTCAAGCAAGAAGAGGAGGGAGGGAGAGAGAGAGAGAGGGAGAGAGAGGGAGAGAGAGGGAGAGAGAGAGAGAGAGAGAGAGAGAGAGAGAGAGAGAGAGAGAGAGAGAGAGAGAGAGAGAGAGAGAGAGAGAGAGAGAGAGAGAGAGAGAGAGAGAGAGAGAGAGAGAGAGAGAGAGAGAGGAAAAGGAAAAAAGTGGCCCACACACGATAGAAGGCCTCCCCAGATTTGTGTGTGTTCCACTCTGTGCGATGTGGACAGGCTGCGGCTTCCTCTGTTTGCACACACACACTCACACGCTCACACACACTTGCACACACACACACAGACACACAGATCCAGCGAGAGGCTCTGGCTCCACCGCCGATGGCCTCCGCGCACTCCGAAACACCAAACTGGATCTGTCACAGTGTGAGTCTAGAGAGTCAACAACAACTTAACAATAGGAAAACACCACTACAACGGGTCAGATCATCCGTCTGCGCGCAGCGGAGGAGGAGGAGGAGGAGGCGGCCATTTTTCACCGAGGGAAAATAGAAGGGAGGAGGATAGAGGAGGGAGAGCAAGAGAGCGAGAGAGAGAGAGAGAGAGAGAGAGGGAGGAGCAGAAATGGAAACATGCTGGACATATGGATGTGTTTAAGGACCACCAGGGAAGGGAAACTTGTGCATTTTCGCATAAACCCTGATAAACTCCAAATATGTAATTACACGGGGTTTAGGGCTTGTCTGTTGCCGATTCATTCAGGAATTCCTGGTTACGTCTTTCTGAGAGATCTGGTGGAGCGAGGGTGCTTTATCGTTCTCAAGTGGCGGATCTGCTCGGCTTTAGTACACACACACACACACTCGGCCCTAGACCTGCTCGGTGTGAGAGTGCCATTGTCCCCCCCACTTCCCCATCCCACCACCACTTTTTTTTTTTCTTTTTTTAACAAGGCAGCGTGTGAAAGAAGAAAGGAGTCAATAGAAAAAGACCCCCGCTGAAAAAAAAAGAAGCAAAGAAGAAGTGGAGCCCTTGTAAACTACCTGCAGCCAGTTTACAGATTTCATCGCGTCACAATATTTATAGTTCTTCGATTCCTTGTCAGTGTTTGTAGCCAATTTGTTGAGCTCCAATAAATAGACCCGGCCTATTTATCAGCGGACCACATGGCAGCCATTTATGGCGCCTAACAAGAGGCAGATGTGTTTTGTATATGTTTTCACATGCAGGTTTGACGCGCTGACAGGCCCGAGACAGATAGCTGAGATGTACAACCTCCGTCCAGACTGTCGTAACGGCTGTAAACACCGGCTCTGATTAGACCGTGGCGAACACAAACATGCCTCTCTGACTATCCCCGAGTCTTATTTGTCTTCCCATGACAAAGGTCTTTGATTCACACACGTCACACACACCGACTGCAGGGAGCCGGGGAGTGTTTGTGCACCTTTGTTTCTGCTGCGCCGCACATGGGGCCTGTGCGAGTGTGAGCACATGTGTGTTTACGTATGAGATGTGTATTTGTGAGTGTAAACACAAACTCTGCCCTGTGTACATTTAAAAGTGTCTATTTCTTTGTGTGTGTGTGTGTGTGTGTGTGTGTGTGCACCAATTACCCCAGCTATAAATACAAGATCCCCATCCGTCACTGAGTTGCTGGGTGGCTGCAGCGCCGCCATAATTGGTTTCAGATGGTCACCCGGATCTCTCTCTCTCTCTCTCTCTCTCTCTCTCTCTGGCTGCTGCAGCGCCATCACACTGCCTGTGTGTGAGAGAAAGCCGCAGGGGAGAGAGAGGTAGAGAGGGGGAAAGATGAGTGACAGGAGTGTGTAAATACAGAGCCAGCGCAGGAATAAACAGGCAGACACTAAAAGTTTCTTTTGTCCTGTGTCTAATTCTCCTCCGGCAGCACGGCGGACAAAGAAGAAGTAAACCTGTTAAATCATTATTCATTAGTTTATCGCTTTATAAACATATCAATAACTTAGCCCATTTTATCTGTTTAACTTGGTGGCATCACTCTATTAGCTTTATGTGATGTTACAAAAGAATCTAGTCAAAAAGGCTTAAGTTCTGTTTTCCTATCTGGGCCCCTGAGCGCGATCAATAGAAGTATTAACAATAAATGAGCAGGCTACCGGCCTATTGATCAACAAAGCAGCTTACACTCTGACTCAGTGACAGCTGGCCTGAATGGATGCGTCACACATGTGTCCAAAGACAAGAGTGTGTGTCTTTATTCAAAAGCTCTTTTCTGGTGGAAGTGGTTGTCTAAGTTAGAGAGCCTGTAAGCTGAGTGGTGCTGGTGCCAGTTTAAAGAAATTATATTTGAGCCAAAATAATATTTGAATTCCAGATTTAAAAAACATGTTGTATAATTAGTGTTTATTTTCTAATAAAGCTTGACCCAAAGTTTACGAGTTGTCTCATAATAAGGTTCTATCTGACCCCACACCCCGGACCCCCGTGTTGAGCCTCAGGACATTCAAAGTGTTTCTACCTTGTCTATCTGACCACATACAACTTTGGACTTTTTTAATTATTAAACGTATTTATTTGAAAAATACAAAAATGACCACAGTAGAACACAAAGAAAGATTCACAGAGTAATTTAAAAAAAAAAAATTAGAAAATGTGAGAACCTTATTATCACAATTTGTCTGAAACAATTCCAGCCATATATTCAATATATATTAAAACATCACTGAACTTTCTTTCTCTTTCTCTCTCTTCATCTTGGCTCATACTTCCTGATAACAGATATCAACTAAATTGTAATCTAATTTAATGTAATAAAATGTCATAAATCTGTTTATTATGACGTCTACACATGTGGGCTGTGTATGTGAGTAATTTCAGCAAGCAGAGGTTCGTTATTTTATCTTATTTAGGGGGTAAATTAGCATGATTCTGTACCTGTTTACGTCGTGGTTAGGCGCTAAATAGGCGCTAAATGCTCTGTTTGCACACGGACGCTTCATGAATCCTCCTCGCGCTGTAAACGCCTTCAGTCCTCTCATTAGAGCGCGGGCGTCGGTGCTGCGCGCGGCGAGGCGACAGAAGAAGGAGGGGGGAGAAGGAGGAGGAGGGGGCGCGCGCTGTTTCTCACACACCGGGTGTCGCCTTGCGCTCGTGCTGTCCCGCCGCCCACTGTCATCAGTCACTCCTCAGGCTCTAATGAGCGCTTTGATGACGACAACAACAACAACACAGACATACATTGGTGCAATACAGTGCTGCTGCTCTTATCTAGCCTAATAATATCACTTTGTTGCTTTTTCTATTGTTTTTTTGTACTTATATGTCTGTCTGTCTATCTATCTATCTATCTATCTATCTATCTATCTATCTATCTATCTATCTATCTATCTATCTATCATAATAGTAAACTGTAGGTAAAATCTCTGTGACCAAATGTTTAAAATGACCTTCACTTGGTTTATTATTTGATACATAAAGCTAAACCTTTGGGCTGAAAGAGGCGTTCAGGGCCTCTGTAACTGCACACAGTTCTTTACAAGAGGCACTTGAGTTCAATTCATGGACGGCCCAGTTTACAGTATTATTCCATTTCCTATAATATAGAATGACACACTTATATTTTTATTGTTCTACTGGAAAGCGAGTGAAAGCGGATGCTAGAATAACAAATCCTATAGAGGAAATTTATTGCAATTCAAAATACCCAACAGGAGGTGCTCTGTTTTAGATGGGAAAACTAAGATGTTTCTGTAATACAGCGCAGCTCCAAACGCCAGTCCATAAATCACTGTGACATTTTCAACTGTGTCAGCTGAATCCTGTTTTTCACGGTATACCCACACTCTCTGTCAACAAGTGATACGTCTATGTCCAGAGGGATTAAGACATCGGAGCCACGCAAGTTGGTTTTAACAGAGAATGTGAGGCTTAACTGGAGACAGAGAGAGAAAGAAAGAGAGAGGGAGAGAGAGGCAGAGTTCAAGTGGAGGAGAGTGCGGCAGGAGAAATATTGTACATTGGGAGAAAAAGACACTGCTGCTGGGTGATGGAGAGGTGGAGAGGGAGGTGATGGGAGGAAGACAGGGAGGTGAAGGAGAGGACAGCAGGCACTCGTCGGGAGGAGAGCTGCCGAGGGGAGCGGAGGCCACCGTGTGGAGAGCCGGGCCCTTGTGTAAATGGAGATGTACTAAACCTTTGCTAACCTGGATCGCCCAAGATAAAATATTTATATATGCTATTGTGTAACGCCTCGCCGGGCTGAGTAGAGCCTTAATTTGTTTTCCTCCAGGGTAAATTAATTCCCTCCCCATCATCAGCAGGCGTGAACCCACAGTGATTACGGCCCCCGGTTCCCCCCACACCACCACCACCTCCTGCAACGACCACTTGAGAGATTTTAACGGTCAAAGTCCACCTTGCAATTATACTTCATCTGTTCCATACATTTCCATAGATTAAAGGTGGAGCAGACACACTTGAGGGAGCTCAACGCCGATCCCTCCCTACCTTGTCTCCTTTCCTATCACCTCCTCCTCCCCCTTCATCCGGCCTTTCTTCCTATATCTTCTCTCATCTTTTGTGTGGATCAACAATGAGATGCTAACCAATGAAACAGGACGGACTTAGCAGCTGCTTGCAGTCAATTGTTTACCCTTCAGATGTAACATTCTATATGGTGACAAGTGGGTATTTATATGGAGGAATATTAACACTGGCTTTATTTACCTACCCATCTACTCAAACACTGAATGGACGTATACGGGCAGGACCAAGAGAGTAGAGACGAGGCAACATCTGTCCACGCTAACTGTATGTAAATTACACAGAGGGCACACGGTGTGAACAATATTTGGACCCAGATTGACACTGATTGTCATGCTATTACAGGCAAATGGCGACACTTGCTCGGCAGTCGAAAAGACATAATCATGGCGGTGATGGAGAGAGAGAGAGAGTGAGAGGGAGAGAGAGAGCGGGCTGCAAACAGAAACGTGAGATGGTGGAGGTATGGGGGCTTTTTGTCTTCCCTGCTATCTTCCAGATCCATGAGGCGAAAAGGAACTGGAGATGATAAAAAAGATAGAAGCCACTCACAGTTCAAGGCAGCGGAGCCCCTTTCATCTATTTTCAGACAATCACGTTGGGTTCTACATGTACATTACTTCCAACCACCAATCTGTCCTACTTCCAAAAAGGAGAAGGAAGGAGTGAAGAGGTGGTGGCAGAGATGACTCCAGCATAATTAGCTTCTCCTTCTTCCTACTGACTCTCTCCTTCTTCCCACTGACTCTCTTCTTCTCCTAACAAAGACCTGGAGAAGCAAATTCTACTTTAAACATTCAATTATTCCTTTGTTTAAAATGTAAGCACTATTTGTGATACGGGGAACTAACTTGATAAAGGATTTCTTGAGATATGGAACATCTGCAAAAAGCACTATGACTGAACAAATATGGCTAGAATGCTGCCGCTATCAGATTTCGTATCATTTGTTATAATATTATACACTTTAAGCTTCTGTACTTACAGTGGGACTCTGAGTCCCGTAACCCCGATGTGCGTATCACATATCAAGTCAAGTTATCTTTCCCCATGTGTCGTCATACCTCACAAGCAGAGAGAAAGCATGAACTGCTCCTACTGCTCACCAGTCAGACAGTCCGAGAGACAGACAGACCGACAGACCTACAGGAGGTGAGCGAGCCAGTTGGTCCACCACAGCCTATGGAGTCATTGTCTTCTCATGCAGTGTTTCCTTTATGTTTCTGCAGCAGTGGTGAGCCGCCACAGCACGAAAATTACCACTGCTAAGCCCAATTTCCTCCCATAAGGCCAGTAAGTATACAGGGCCAACGTTGAGAAGAACATTGATGCCACTGCGTGCACCAGAACCAAAACCGGAACTAATTACACAATTAAGCTCAACTGAAATGAACCCTTGTGTAACTCGTGACGTATGTAGAAGCAATTTTGAAACTTAGAAAGAGATCAAACGTATTGTTTTTGCTCTGCAGCGTCGTTTCATCTTTGAGTTAAGGCCAAACCTCCCGTCTCACGAGATAAGCAGCATGTTGACCAGCCGTAGAGTCGGTGAGCCGTTGAGCCAGGCAGTCAGGCAGTTAAGTAGCAGACAAAACGTTCCTGCCACGCAGCCTGATAACGTATGCATTACACACGTACAGTGGAACAGGAGCCTGTGGTTTAATGAACGTAACTCAAGCTCCCTGTTAAACAAACGGGCCCGACCTGTGAAGAAAGCCTCCGCGTCTTCGTCTCTCATCAAAAATCAGCGGGTCGGAGCCGCGCCACATGGCCGCATTCCATTTCTTTAATGTTTCGGTGATTGTGGCCGTTGCTATTTTCATATTTTCACAAGGAAACATTAGAGGTTTTGTGCTGATGGGGTTTGAATGTGGATGAATGACCTAATTGATTGATCGCGACACCGATACAGAAAGGAAACACGGCCTGACACAAAAGCTCCAGATATAAAGGATATGCATTTTTTCTTTTTTACGCTTGTCTGCCTCGCTACCCTTTCACCTTGTCTCCTCTGTATATCCGCTCCTCCACGCTCTTCCTCCTCCTGATCACTTCATTTTAAGCTTTTCTTGGCTGTGGCTGCTTGTGTAATCTTACCTCATTACCTCGATTTGGCCATTAGGGAAAGTTCAACCTGTTTCCCAGTTGTGCTAATTGCTGTTTCTGACAGACAGGGTTTGAGCTCTGAGTCTGGTTCTGCTCACAGCTGAGGTTGATTTGGATATAGTTTTAAAGTTACACATTTCTCCTCCTCCTCCTCCTCCTCCGGATTGCTACGTTTTGAGTCTGGGGGTCTAAAATGCATTTTCAAATCAGGGCTTTTATTTATCTAGGCACCACATGTCTAATAGGGCTCCAAATGCACAACTACCACCGTCATTTATGTTGAGATTGTGCTGATTCAGTGCAGCTTCAATCAATTTTATGTGTCCCAGGTCAAGGAGTCAGATTTAAAAGGTCAAATGTCCAGAGAAAAGCATGTTTAGGGTGTTAGGTCACGTTAGAGAGAAAGGGCAGAAAGACGAGGTGAAATATGTCCTAAAGTAACAGAGGCAAAGAGGAGTGCTAGTGTGTTTTTACGGCCTGTAATGGGAAACAGTGGGACTGGCCGTGTCCCCCTCACACTCCCCCTCGCTGTGTGCTTTGCCCCGGCTGCCTATCAAAAAGTAATATCCTCAAATTTGACGCTGGTGTTGTCCTTTGAAATTAGAAAGAATCTGTGTCTAATGCAATAAGCCAAACCTGGCTGCTCCGAACTCTAACCTCCTTTGCCTGATCTCCATCTTCCCCCCTCCTCCTCCTCCACCACCTACTCTCCTTTATCCTCCGTCCTCGCCTCTTCCCCGCAATTCCCCCGTTCTTTCTTCACCGCAGAAACAGAGAGGGAAAGAGAGAGACCTTGGATTTAGAGACCCTTCCAAATCCCCTTCACCCAGCCTCCTCCATCCCTTCCCCTCTCTCCCTCTCTCTGTCTCTCTCTCTCTCTCTCCCTCCATCCATCTCCACCCCCCCCCCCCCCAGCTCTTAAACCCCCCCCCCCCTCCTCCCGTCCCCACTTCGATGGTCACACAGTCAGTTTTAAATACAGTAACACAATCTTGGAGAAAGCTGATATAATCTTTTCTAAACTATAAAAGTCAGTCACCCAGAGAAACATCTGCACGGTCAAATTTAAAACAAACTGTCAGGGAGTCCGGTGTCCCCATAAAGAGGCAGCAGAGGAGCCGAGGGGAGGGGAGAATGAATGGTGGAAAATAGAGGGAGAGAGAAAGAGAGGGAGAGGGAGAGAGGGAGAGAGAGTAGTTTTAAGGAGGGAGTTTAGTGCTTTCCACTTGGCCTCAGCTTAAAAACACAATCCTCCCTTGAGTCATCCAGATGCTTGCAGGGTAAAAGCTAACACACTAGCAATGCTACCAGTCTTTCTTTCCGTCTGTCTTTCTTTCCTTTCTTTCTTCCTCTAACACACACAAGTGATTGTCACAGTTTTACTGTCTGTTGACAGCTGAGACGGTGAAATATGTCCAAATCTTTACGCTTTACATCATAACATAACCGGGGCAAAGTACATGTTTAGATTGGGTGTGTAGTGTCTTGGTTTTGGATGGGATGTGTGTATTCCCTCTGCTTTTATCCGACGCTTCCCTGTGTGTGTGTGTGTGTGTGTGTGTGTGTGTTTTCACCTCTTTTTTCTGGCTCTTCCTGTACAGATTTCTGCATATAAAGTGTGATAATCAGTTAGAAACGGTCATAAATGTAGTATGTTGTTGTAGTATTTGTATTTGTAGTTTGATTGACAGAACAACAGTATGCAGTAGTTATGCTTGTAGTCCGACCACAAAGTTTACAGCAAATGTAAATTGTGCATTGTTGCAATAATGGGCAGTATGGGAAGAGATAACACACATTTCAGACCACACACAGAAGGTTAACTTGCACATTTAAACTATGTGCAAGTTAACGATTATAATGCGATTAAAGAAGTAAATCAAAGTTTGATTACAATGTGTGTAAGTAAAAACTTTTGTGCCATATTTATGTGACATGGTGTCACATTGTGCTTGTGTGCCTCCAGATGTTACGGCCGTACGTCATCTATGGTCCAAATCATTTGATTTGACTGTAGAACTCTGTTATCCCTCTGAGTGTAGCTAAACAACCCTGACACACTCCATTGTAATTCCCATGGGTTTTAGGTTAGAATGCCACTGAAGTACACATTGAGCAGGGGGGCACAGTGCCTGCTCTGCTCTGCCCCGTCTGTTTTGAGCTGAGTGTTGGATTGGTTTAATTGATTTAATGGGAGAGCATGGAGTCATAGTGGGAGATGTGGAACAGAGGATGCTTTAGGGGAGTCAAGTGCATCACACTGCCTCAACAGCTCGATCGCAGGCAGCCGGTGTCAGTCAGCGGGGGGAAAGCCGATAGTTATGATACACGGAGACAAACACAAGCGCTCACGAGTGCAGGCGGGCAGAGAAAGCAATGCACGTAAACATACAATCTCTCTCATGCACACACATATAAACACGAATCCACACACTAGTTCTCTACCTAGAACACCAGGCTCCCGGCTAATGGTTTGAATAACACGCAGAGTGGTGTGATAAAGCCTCAGCGACATGTATCTGTGTATTCACACACACACGAACACACGCTTACACACTCTGCGAGGGACACTGTGGCAATAGCCCGAGCTAATGCCAGCCTGAATGGTGTGTCTAATTACTTGGCCCAGAGATAGCTTTTAGCTAAATCACACTGCCTTCTGAAGAGGCTGTATCAACACTGACAAGGGCCCGGGCAATTACATTAGCCCTCTCCCCATCCACCAGGTCCAGCACTAACAATCAGCTTGATTTGCAGCCGCTTCATTGTTGCCATCTCCCTCGCCGTGACAATGATGTTTTCCCTGCTGGAGAGAGAGAGAGAGAGAGGGACAGATAGAGAGAGAGAGAGAGAGGGATGGAGGGTAACAGCTAGGTGGAGGAGCGGAGGAGAGACACAACGTGAAAATGATGGCGAGAGAGAGGCGGGGGGGTGTTTGTCATTAGCGAGCTTACTTATGTTAATGTTTTCCCTGCCGGTGTTGTTGTGCTGGCTGCAGCAGAGAGACGAGTGAAGCTGGGTGAGAGCTGCAAGTGGGATGAGTCGCTGACATTAATTGATACTGGAGAGGGGGCTTCTCTCAGGACACACACACACACACACACACACAGACACACACACCCTTGTACATTTGTCTCTAAATACTTGATGTTACATTGAATTTAAACACATTTGCCCTCGTACCAGAGAGAGTGAATCATATATGTGACATGTATGGTTGCATATATACTGTTTGTTCATTCATACATGTATAGTAAACATACATGTTGTACACAGGCCTGTAGTATGTTACAGTACAATATTTCTATAGGGAATTTGTGTATGTGAATATTTTGCACACACATACAGGAAACTATAAATCTCCCAGAATGTCCCCATGAGTCAGATCGTGGTACATTCCTTCTCACTTCACGTTTATCTTTCTTATTTACACACACACACGTAATGGTGAACGTAATAGTCACAGTGGAGTAACTTCATGGTCTCAGGGACAGAGACGTACAAAGTTAGATGGCTAAAGGTCACAGGCTGACCTTTGAACTCTCAGTGTTGCCTAATGTAGCAGGGCATTGGAGAGAGTTGCAGGGAAAACTGCAATACCTTTCAGAGAACGATAAAGAACGATAAGAATAGGAAAATCACAAGTTTTTATAATCGTTCTTTGCCAATAAGAATTCTCGGACGAAAGTGAAAGTGAGTTGATGGGGATCAGCGGTGGAGTGAGGAGAAGCCTGAGTGGGACACAGACACTATGGGGAGCGGAGTGGAGCCAAGTGGGGTTGGATCACTCGACAACAGCCTGTCCCACCCTATTACCCTCTGAGCTCCCCCACCTATACTCCCCCCCCCCATCCCTCCCCTACCTTGCCCCCCCAACCTCACCCCCCCTCCCTGGGGGTCACACCACCAGGCCGCACCACAATGACACCATCACCGGCTCTTACTGGGTGAATGGGGACAGAGCGAGAAAAAGACAGAGAGAAAGAGAGCGAGCGGGGACGGCGGGGGCGCTCTTCACGTGGAGGGCCTTTGCAATCATTGTGCATATTTAATGGGTGCACTGTTGAATGGGGCGGCCTCCTGTGAGTGTCTATGGCTAACGAGAGCACAATTTTAATTTCCAGGGAAATTCTAATAAGGATGCATGCCGCATTTCTTTGGTCTACTTTCTCCCCCAATCCCGCAGAATAATTGGTCAACTGTATATCCCATTGTGTTCAGAAACGGGTATAAATGGAAGTTGTCGAGTTTAACTTTAAGTTTTAGTCCGGAAATGAAGGAAAAAGGAAAGCAACAGGTAGGAAGTAGAGAAAGACGATGGAAAGAAAAGAGACAGAGAGAGTCTAACATCACAACATCACAGTCAGTTACAACACTACAGCACCTCACAACAGATCAGAAATCATAGCTAGAGGGGCTGGGGTGGGTGCGAGGGTGATGGGGTTTGGGGTGGGGGGGGCCAGGGGGCTAAGAGGAGAAGAGAGAGGAGTGAAAAGTGGAGCACTTTTGGAAGCGCCCCGGATCTCCCTATGTTAAGGAGGTGCTTCCAGAGGTCTGAGACAATAGCACCAGTCAACAACAGAACAGCACTCTCTCTCTCCCTCTCTCTCTCTCTCTCTCTCTCTCTCTGTCTCTCTCTCACCCTCTCTCACCCTCTGCCTCTCTCTCTCCTCTGTGACCCACAAAGGATAGTCGGTAGGATAGAAGAGTAGATGGTTGAGAGGGCAACGTGGCATTTTAATGGCGGTGGATTGGGTGAGACAGGAGAGGGCAATGGGAGAAGGCAAATGCATGCACACACACACAAACACACACACTAACACACACACACGCATGGAACAGCAGCATCATTGAAAGGGGGCTTTTTATCGGAATGATTGCCCTCAATTAGATCCCTGCTCAGAGTAGGTGAGAACAGAGCATTATCTGCAGAAGCCTGAAACCGGGAGAGAGCAAGACGGGAGGAGAGGTGAGGAAGACAGGCGAGAGAAAGGAGGACAGTTGAAAAAGACAAGGAAGTTAAAGAAGGAACTTATTTCCTGCTGCATAATGATGAGAAATGCTGTGATGTTCAGATCTGTACTTTATTATGCCTGTGGCGTCTGATCCAGTTATTGATCCGTCATGTTTCTGAGTAACAACAACAACACATTCACCTATACACTCGTAGACAATATGAGTTTCTTTACTGTCAAAGAATGTACACATATACAATGAATGTATCTCGCTATACCATTCACGAGCCATCAAGGCCGTGGTTGTGCCTGCGTTGCTTTCAGCTCTATTCAAGCTGAAACGTATGGTGCAGGAAGGACAGAAGCTTGGTGTGTCTGAGTGAAACACTTGACATTTGCTGTTGTTCAACTCATACAGCCGCAGTGAAAACCAACAGCAAACCCTGATCCAAACGTACGCGTCTCTTTGTTTACCTGTCGGCTGACACGGAGCATGTTTGGATGGAGATCTTTAGCACAGCGCCCTCATAGACATTGCTATACAATGGCAGCTCGCAACTACACACACACACACACACAAACACACACGCACACGCACACACAGGAAACAAAGCAAGCAGCCCACCAAAGCCTCCTGTTTACTTTGTTTTGTTTTTAATCACAGCAAGCCTAAACTCTACGTGTAATTTTCCACTCTACATACACCTAAACACAAACACAGACACATAGAAAGATACACACACACACAGTGACCCACGCACGCACACACACACGTATATATATACACATACACATACACGCTCACACATACAGTACGGTGCACTCAGCTCTGCAATTACCCCCCAATTAGAGATAATAACATGACCACTTCCCGGCCAATCACCTACAGCCTTTCTGTGACTCACACAGTGTCACTATACACACACACGAACATACACACACACACACACACACACACAGGGTCAGATGGTTTATAAGTTGGTGGCGGCTGTAGAAAACGTTGGTTATTCTGTCTGACCGCTGTGCTTTGTGATTTTCTGCGTATCGGGCAGGTGGAGGGAAAACCTTTCCCTCTTTTTATGGGGATAAATGTTAGCTCTCTGTGGTTTCCTGTAAATGCTCACTGGTGTCAAGACACACACAACCACACACACTCACTCACTCACATGACACACACACACACACACACACATTTCCTGGCACAACTGAAATAACCTTTTCTGTCCCGCTCTGTCTCTCCTGTTACCAGCAGCACATGGATGGATATTTAATAATAACCTAACAGTAAATCACATCTGACATAGGGAGGAAACTTTAATCTGGGATTTACCTGAAAGGGAAAATCAAAGAAACTATTTCCCATTAATCCTTATATTCAGTAGAGATTCAGAGATAGTTTGTATGTACTGTATTAGTTTGTCACTGACATTTGGTTCATTCATTTTCTCCCAAATGAAACTAAACATATTCCATTCTCTTCTTTTCTTCCACATGACAACAACGACTCCCTGCTGCTAAACCATGAGACAAAAGTAAATCTCCTGTTTTCATGAATCTGGCCGTGGTTCTGGGCAGAGAACGAGCCTCTTACTTCGTTCCTACCACACCAAACCTTATCCTAATCCTAGCCACTCCAACCTTAACCTAAGAATAAATATTTTTAACTTTAAACATAAACTTTACCCACCTCAACGTTTTGGACAAAAACATAACAATTTGAGTGCTTGTGCCTAAATGCAGCCTTGTGGACTGGCAGAGCGGCTCCAGACCACATCCGCCTGGAATGCACACAGCAACAATGTCGTGTTTATACAGGATTTATTTCATGTGGCTAATACCTGGCATGGCAACGCTATGAATTCATGACATTTAATATTATGACACGTATTACATTTGTCACATGGGTGGGGGGGTGGGGAGGAGAGTGGGGGTGTCGACCACCACTCAGCAGCATGCGGCTACTAGAATACAGCAGGAGAGCAACAAGCATTATGGAGTTATATTGTTACATCTGACTTTACAGTTTGTTTTAGCACCTAGTGTGATGTTTTTATTGTAAATACTGGAAATAACTTCTAATTGAATAATGCAGTTTGTGTGCCATGATCTGCCTGGGACTCTTAAGTCAGATATCAGCTCTGATTTTATATAACATACCAACAGAAAAGGTCATCATCAAACCATAACCCGCCAATTATAAGCGCGACACGATGCCGCGGGGTCAAATCCCCAAAGATCTCTGCCCCTCACGCCGCCCGGATCATCTCTTGCTCCCGTCCCCAACATTAGCGGATTGACACTATCACACCGGCTCGCCGGGCAGAGCCCCCTTTCACACATAATTACAGGCTCTCGTTTCCCCCCGCTGAGGGAACAGGTGCAGGGGGAGCCAAGGAGAACAGCTCAGGCCCAGTGTCTCCTCGGGCTTAGAGCCTTTTCCTGGCCCTGAGAGCCCCGTATTGACAGAGACAGAGGGGGGACGCCAGCGCCAATAAATCACTGCAAACGTGTAAATGCCATTGCACCACATTCCAGCAAAGACAGGAGGCCAAACGGCTACATGTTCCTTTCTCTTTCTGTTTCTGTTGTTTTAAGGCCTGCACCCCCCCCCCCCCCTCCCACACGGCTGTTTTTTCCCTCTCTGACTCTCTCTCTCTCCCTCCCTCCATCTCTCTCTCCCTCGTTCTCTCCAAGCTCCCCCAAGAAGCTAATAGCATAATTTGAGGAAGAATGTTCCCGGAGTTTCCTGTGAATTCTACCATTAGTCATCCGAATGACCTCTCTGTTCCTCCCCTTTCCCTTCCGTGTCACTAAAGCTGTAGCTCCGGAGCAATGGCTGCCTGGGGAGGAGGGAGCTAAATAGGAACCAGAGGTGAACTGCTCCGTGTGTGTGTGTGTGTGTGTGTGTGTGTGTGTGTGTGTGTGTGTGTGTGTGTGTGTGTGCGTGTGCGTGTGCGTGTGTGTTGGAAAGTTCTTCTCTCAGTAGGGTGTCGAGGTAGAGTCCTGGTACTTAACGGCTGACCTAGAGGCTTTACCTTAGAAGAAGAGATGTGCAGGAGTGTGTATGTGTGTGTGTGTGTGTGTGTGTGTGTGTGTGTAACATGAGGCAGAAGCAACTTAGAAATGAGAGGCAGCTTGTGTCACTGTCATCATAGCTGGAAAGTATTTGTTTATATTCCAATCAGCTCTAATAATTACAGGATTCCATTGCAGTAATTACTCTGACTACATTAATATACAGATTATTTATTGATTATTAGTCCAGGGTTTATTTGGATTGATCGGCGCTCAGTTCCAATTACATACAGTACACACAAACGTGGCTGTCTGTGGGGTGTGAGAAATTACTTTGCAAAAACAAGCAGACGTTGACAAATTTAACTCGTTTACCATTTAACGTCTGCAGGATTTGTGGATTGATTTAGGAATCTGACACTAATTATTGATGACGGAAATGTTAAGAAAGTGACAGATGTTTGATTGACTCAGGATCGGATTATTACGAGCAGCTCCATCTGTCATTACACAACACTTCCATTTCAATGATTCATGGGTTGCGTCATTTACTAGACTGCACTAGACACACACACACACACCTTAAATATGGTGTGATGCATTTATGGGCCTGTATTGATCATTGGATGCAGACGATCACAGAGGACAAACAGCTACCAGTGGTGGGCATTTACACCACAGCAAGAGGGCCCCGCACTGGCCCAAAAACTGGGTCTTTACCTATCCACACTCTGAGCTCTGCACCTCCACCCTCCCCGCACACACACACACACACACACACACACACACACACACACATCAAAGGCCATCAATCTCCCACAGTACAGGGGGAAAGGCAAATATTTAGAGAAGGACTGAGCCCACATAAATCTGTAGCAGGAGAGAGAAAGAGAGAACATGATACCCTCCCTACTGCTCCACACCTCCACCCCCGCCTCCGTCATCCCGGTCCCTCGGCGGTCCTACGTCGTCTTGAAGGCTGGAGGAAGCACTGGGAGGCCACAGGAACCTGGAGAGGAAGAGAGAAAGGAGGTCTGTGGCAACACCAGCGAGGAAGAGGACGAAGAAGAGCCAGCACCCGCACATGCACACTCAGTATAAAAGAAACACCCTTGTACACTAAAAGAAAGCGTTCACACACACACACACACACACAGCATGGATACACGGACACTGTGGTTGGCCTCCTCCTCTTGGCCACTGATTTACTACAACAACTCTCAGTTCCACTTGAGTGAGACTCTAGAATATTAGCGAGTATTTATGTCCTTTTTCATTTGAAAACAATATGGCTTTCAGTAATAAAGAAAGGAACGCTGTGCTGACAGGTCAGGGTTGGGAGGTCACCGGGAGAGTAAATTGGGGGCAGATGAGATCCTGAACAAAGCAAAGAGCCTGTCTCCTACTGAAACTGCATGGGGACAGAATAGAGGCTGCTGCTTCTGAACAGCTTGCAGGGAGACTAAACCCACCCGGACAAAACTCTGTCTTCTATCGGAGAGATTAAGTCTTTTCTGTGGACATAAACACAGAGCTGAATGCTTCTACTAGAGAAACAATAATGGACAAACAAGGTCAAGCTTTTCAAGTAGTTATCTTTTCTCAACGTCTCCCCCTTCTATAAACTCCATTACTTTGTAGAACTGAAAAGAAAAGTGTTGGTGAGTGACATATGGAGTAGAAACGCACATGGAAACTCAAAAGTATAGTAAAGTAACTTGATGCAGAGTAAATGTATAAGGAAATCCTTTGATAATGGGAAAAGTCTAGTCTAGTAAATAACATTATCGCTGCATTGTATCTTCCTTGCTGTTTGCATAAGAACACCTGCACATGTGCATGCTAAAAAGCACACTCACACACTCACACACACACACACACACAAAGAGGTGTCCCCTGCAGTCAGCTGTCACGGTAGTACGAGGGATTAAAGGAGCTTTGCCGGCCCTCTGGATGCCCCCACTGACTGAGCAAGAGTCCCAGGGGTGAAGGGCATTGATCATGGGCAGAAGGTGTGTCCAGCTCCCCTGACAGACTGGCTGATTGACTGGTCAGACCCACCGGGGACCGGCGTGGGCAGATTGAGACACAGACATGCCTCAACACCGCTAATACATGCACACATGTGAGCCAGAGAGCTAACCTGCGGGATTATGCACAATTTCACACAGATCCTGTAGACACATGGGAACGTACCAACATGAAATATGGAATATACAGGCATTACACACACACACACACGCACGCAGGCTGACACTTAAACACTGTCGCCAACACAGCTGCCATATTCATGAGTGAGATCTGCTGTGGGCTCCATTATCATGGCCCAGACCTCACCTTTGTTCTGGCCTTTGTTAGCATTCCTGCCCGCCTCTTCCTCCCTCAAATGTCACGTCTCAGCAGACTCTGTATTTTGAGCGTCAGGGTCAATAATTAAAAATACAACATTATGGAAGCCTTGAGATTCCTTGCACAATTCCTCCAGCAGCTTTTTCCAGCCATGTCGTCTTTTCTCCTCCTCCTGACTCCTGCTGCTCCCCGCCTTTCCTCCTTTTTCCACTCGTTTTCCTCTTCATCTTCCTGTCCCATCAGCGTTTGTGTTGACAAACTTGTCACTACCTCCACATGGTTTAGACTCACACATGAACACACGACTCCCACTGTTTAGTTTCATTTCACGCAATCGCACAAAGGTGGCGTGTTGTATTCCTGCACGCACTCACATCACTTTGTGTTGAAAATCCGAAGTGACAAAAGTGTTGTTTTGACAGCCAAACAGCTGTTAGGCACATCTGCATACATACTGATACATTTGTTTTGACATTGCATTTGTTATTGAAGCGGTCTATTCCAGCTCTGTCAAGTCACCTGGCAGTCCATGATCTCTCCCTCTCCGCTTTGGTGGCCAAGCCTGACACATGACTGCACTCGGCTGCTGCCCTATCCTTTTCTTCCTCTTCGTCCTTCAAACACACGCACACACACACTGGATGTACCCGGGGAAGAATAAGGGTTGGGGATGTGCTGGGAATGGGCACCTAATTGCTTCTTATTGATCCAAATAGCACATCAGAGGCAACGGCACTTCAGCGGACCTCCGAAAGAGATCTGCTAGGTTGGGCCTGTTCATTACCCTGCTGACCCCCCAGCTCGACCCCCTCATATACACACATATTACACGCCCACCTCCACCCCTTCACCTTCCCTGGTTCATTGTCTCTGGGGTTTAATTGGAGTGATGTTGGCCATTGTGAGGTGGCTCAATGGCAGTAGAGGGCTCCATTGTGGGCCTGAAAGAGGGCAGGAGTGTTCATTAGGTGAGTCTCTGAATACGGCCTTTTGAAGGTACGGTACAGAGAGCCGGGGGCCACCGAGGACCTCCAGGGTTGGTGAAACACACTCTTCTGCTTCTGTCCTCCTCCTCTTCTCTTCTCTGCTCTTCTCTTCTCTGCTCTGCTCTTCTCTTCTCTTCTCTTCTTCTCTCTTCTCTTCTCTTCTCTTCTCTTCTCTTCTCTTCTCTTCTCTTCTCTTCTCTTCTCTCCTCACCGCTCACCTCCCTGCTCTCCTCTTCCACAGCCTGACGCTTGGCCCTGAAAGGCGGCGGCCGCTGTTTGTTGGGAGGACAGGCTTTGTCCGTGACTGGAGGAGGAATCATAGGAAGGGAAAGAGACGGGGGGATCAAAGACAGACTAAAGAAAAAGTGAGGACCACCATCTCTGATAGTGGGAGAAAGGAAACTGATGAGCCTCAACCTGAGAGGAACTTCAACATTGCTCATTGTGCCTTAGGACCCTGCCCCTCACTGGTGGTCTCTAAAAATGCCACATGGAAACTCAAATACTTGCCCGTATTAAAACACGGCTGCAAATGTGATACCTCATAGATCCCTGAAGGAAATATTCTTTACACCCAGGTGTCCAGAGCACCTGGCTCAGTTTCAGAGCAGTGCCCCCGGGGCTTATAGGGGGTTCAGCGTCTTCCTGGACACTTCACCAAGGTGAATATTAACCAACATGTGCTCGAACCTCCAGGCCACCCTGATGCACAGATTGCAGACGCTGTAAAAGCAGATGGTTTGTGCACAAGCTGAGCAAAAACTTGGCAGCGAAGAGAAAGGAGGACTGTCTGGGCCCTGATTTACACCACGGGGGGCGCAGAAGCCGAAATATTTATGCCCTAAAATTGATATGTGTGAAAAAACTGAACTCATCGCTGCAGTGAGTCGCATTAATAAACATTAAAATCTGAAGGAATTACAACAGGTGGGCATTTCTGAACGCTTGGCTGCAGGAATGGGCGACATCCATATTAGTCTGGCACACGGCCAAGTGGAGGCTGTCAATCCAAAGAGATTAGCTAGACTGATCATCAGCCTGCATATTATGAAGGTTTTATTTGATTTGATTTGTTTTGATTTAATCAGGAGCGGGTTCTAATTGGCTTCAAAATGTTAATTTGCCGTGGAAAAGTACACACATTTCAGTTTAAAGTCGAGCCAGGAAGCCCAGATAAAAACCTTTTAATGCAGAAATCCAATGCCGCCATTCATTGAGGCTCTTACTTTTCTCATTCCAGACAATTACACTGAAACCTTTAAGCTGCGATTGAGCTGACAGCTTTTGGCAGCCTGCTGCCAGCCAGTCCTCAGGCCTCTGCCAGCGGCTCAGTGCTCTGTTGTGAGCGTGGCGTGCGGTCGAGCGACGTCTGTGTGACAGACTGAACTTCACACTGACCAGAGCTCCCTCAGCCGCTCCCTGCCCAGCCGCTGATGTCATCGTCTCTCCGCCACACACATGCATGCGTCGACACAAACACATGCAACGTCTCCGCTCTTCCACTCTCCCTTAGTCACTACCTTCCGCTGTTTACATTTCTCTTACTGCCCAAAAAACAATGCCAGACATCTTGTTCACCACATTGAACAAACACACACCCACACACACACGTATAAACACAGGCCCAACCTCATGCTTAATGCTAATCTGACATCATCACAGAGGTGTGTAGGGTTACAGGGGAAGTATATGTGCACACAGACTGAGTCTAGGAACTGTGTTATTGCTGCCACACACAAACACATATTATTGCTTCTTAACAAGGGTGCGTTCAGGTTTCTGAAACAAGATGATTCATCCGTCTCTCAGCCCCACTCTGCAGCTCCCTGACTTCAAACAGACTCGCTTTCCTCTCTTCTCCCTCTCTGACACTATTTATTTTTCTTTCTGAACAGCTCAAATAAAGCCCTGCATGGACAGTGTAGCGTCTGCCCTCCTGCCTGAGCTGTCACGGGAGTTACTAAGCTCCAGGTACAGGCACACGCAAATACCTACACACAACACGCAAACACGAACGCAGTGTCCCACACATGCACGCTGCAGGTGAAAGCACAAATTCATTCACGGAGGTATGCATATACTGATATACCCACAGGGCTTTGGGTTGTGTGTGGTCACTTATGCGTGTTTGGTGCTCAGGTAATGTTTGCTGTATTCATTTTAAACAAGCTTTGGTAAACCCGATCCACAGTGAGACAGTGTATGGATGTGGGTCTGCTGCATTGTGGGTCCCCAGTGACGGTCTCATGTCCCTTCCTGTTTAGCCTGGGCGTCTGCCGCACATAAACACTCTGGGGCCTCCTCTGCTCCAGGATATGTAGATGGAGAGTGGGGGGGGATGGCGGCAAGAGACATGGATTCAATCCCTCTGCAAAGCCACCCCAGAGAAGGCCAGCATGCAGGAGGACTTTTGGGGGGGACAGAGGGAAGCATTGTGGAGGATCCTCCTCAACCTCATTTTACCCCAAAACCTCTTCCTCTGAATTGCTGCTTCAGCCTCGTTGTGTGTTTTTTTTTTTCAAAAGCAGCGGTTCAGCGTGTCGTCGCCGAGAAGATTTCATGGCTGCTTAGAATTGGCTGTTGAACAATTTCTTCCTTTATTTGTGGAACACAGAAAAACTAACCATACAAGTACGAAATGTTGTTGCATGATAACAAAATAACATTTTCATCAAATACAAATATTATCAAGGACAACACTCACCAGATTATTTGAGTCCTTGCAGTAATTTGTGTCGCCAGTGTTATTCAGCCTGTTTTCCACAAAGAGTTGAATGAATTAAATGAAAATGTTTCACAGTTGTTCCCGAGATTTGATGAACAGCAGCAGACTAAATAGGAAAAACAGCAGATTTTTTTTCTTCGCTTTCACACAAAATCCACTTCCATTATTATCTCCTTCAAATTTTGTGAATGCTTTCTTGTGTTAGGAACTTTTGTGGCTTTTTGTGCCTGTTTTCAAGAAATTACATTACTAGGTCATTTTGGTTTTTATTTTTAATGTAATGGACTTGGGTTAGAAGCTTAACAAAAATAACTGGCAGCTTTCTTTATCTAGGCTTTGATCGTGATATGCGTTTGTGTGTGTGTGTTAGTAAGTAAGTGTGTGTGTGTGGGCATGCAGTTGAAGGAGACGAACAGGAAGAACAACTTCCTCCGTCCTTCATCGCCATCCCGACTCCCTGTCAGATCACAGGGAAGGATTTGGTCAGAGATAATGAATTCAAGAGCACAAACCCAGTGTCGCCGCGCCCAACGCTCTCTCATCTCTGACATGGAGGGGAACCGCTGTGACACCATCTGCACGGAGCTGCAAAGGGACCACACAGCCGGAGTGCAACCAGTCATCAGCGTGAACAGCTAGTTATGGTCTGAGAGTGATCAGATGTTGCAGTAATCTGTGGCCCTTTGTCTGCAGTGTAATCATAAGTCATGTCCCACTGATGCTGCTGAGAAAATGTGGAGAACATCACATTTTTGAGGGACTTTCTCTAAAGATGTCTCTGCTGGGACAAATCAAAGACTATCACACAACGTTCACTTCTGTTGTCTCTGTGTGCAATTGATTATTCTACCTAACTGCAGAGCAACAGACTTGGATGCCTTATAAATCATAAAACGCTGATTTACAAGAGCTAGCTAGATAGCAGCTAGCTTACTATCAAAAAGGCTACCGAACAAGCCAGCAGCTACCTAGCATATTAGCAAACAAGTTGTTAGTTACCTGCCAAAATGCCTCAGTAACAGCTTAAGTGGTTACAATGCTCACATTACACAGTTTATGTGTCCATGCTTGAGATTTTGTAAACACAGGGGCATTGTTGCTATGCTAAAATAGCTCAGTGTAGCTAGAGAATGTGTGCGAAACTGGGAAGGCTAACTGACTTATGTCTCTGTGTCATATATGTGTGTTGGGTCTGAGACGTTGACAGTTGGAGAGTCTACAAGCAGGAAACTCTACAAGCTGCCACGGACACTTGTGCAATAACAGCAGATTTAATGGTGCATGACAAAAGACTTCTATGATGGTTGTCAAGCCATGTGTGTGTGTGTGTGTACATGCTGTCATGTCAGTATGTCTCCATGTGTCCATTCTTACATTACAGCTGAGAGACACTTGTCCCCTGTAGCTCTGTGAGAATGTTTCGCAGGCTGCTGCATAAAATTCACCAGTTTGTTTGTTTGCTCTGTCTTGGTACCATAAAAAGTCGGGGAAGCGGCACCGCCCTGTTTACATGCTGCGACTCCAGAGATGAAGCAGAGTGGGTCTGGGGAACAAATGTTTCCTCACGCTACTCTGCCATAGAGGGGCACTGATTAGGGAGTCTGACGTGTGAACCACTGGCTGCGGTGGGACTTGTGCAGGCTTTGGAGAGGTGATTACGGCCCTTAGGGTCCCAAGCATGAGCGAGGGGCTGCTGGATGACAAGACATCTCTGCTCTCTCCGCCTCCACTCCACTCACAGTCGCCATATAGGCAAGTGGCCGCAGAAACCTGGAAGATTGAAGAAGAAAACGAGAAGTGAGAAAGCAAAGGAGATAGAAAGTAAACAGAATATCCTGCCTGAGAGGCATCTGGGGTTGGACGCTGAAAGGGAGCCGAGGAGAACAGAGAAAGGAGAGCCGGGGCCGGGGTCCGTAACAGAAGGTTGGGAGTCCAGCTGGGTCCCATTAGGGCCGGACCACATGTGCCGGTGTGGGGGGACGGACGGACAGAGGGGGCAGAGAGGGCAGCGGGGAGGAAGTGCTGAGAGCTATGGGCCTAGACCCTGTGAAGCTTTATTAGGCCTGTCGTCTGCTCCGCTCACACCCACACTCTGCCTCAGCCCCCCACTCCACCTCACCTCACCCCACCCCACCCTTGCCCTCGGGCACAGCCAGGGCACAAAATATAAAACTATTAGAAGGAGAGAGAGAAGGGAGCGGACCACCCAGACACGCACACACACGCACACACAAACACACCCATAATGGCTACCAGGAGGGGGCCCCAGCATGAGAGCTGCAGCTGGAAAGGGATAGAGCAAAGGGAGACGCGCACGCACGCACACACACACTGAAGTGACGCAACTACACACTGAAGTGGGGGTGTAAGTGCAAGCAAAGTGAAACAGGGACCATTCAGTCTTTCATTCAAATGTCACACACATATGCGGCAGCTTATTTCTTTGATATTATGTATTTTTTATAAAGGTGGCAGACATTTTGGTGTAAATTCTCAAGAGATTTGATCATTTGCATGTGTAATTTGTGTGAGTGTGTGTGTGTGTGTGTGTGTGTGTGTGTGTGTGTGTGTAGGTGGATGTCTGCCATGACCACCTGTGAATGAGGTATCTCGTAATTTAGGTAGAGGAGGTTTAGTGCTCTCTCTCTCTCTCTCTCTCTCTGTGAGTGTGTGTGTGTGCGTGAGGGAGAGAGAGACTAAATGAGACAGAGGAGAGAGTGAGAAATCTTGCTTGCACGCCTTTAATCGTGCACGTACTTACATTTCAGGGTCTTGGCATATCTGACATGCCTGCAGGCAGCCTCCCTGCTTCCCATCCCTCCATCCGTTCCTCCATTCCTCCCGCCATCTCTCCATCCCTCCATTGCCCCCCAAGGGACGCGTGAGAAAAGAGCGCCTGGAATCTGAGCCCTTCCTGAAATGCCGACCGACACTGTGAATGGATCTCGCGGCTTTGTTGGAATAATGATGGTGATCATCATACAGGGTAGCAGACGGATAATGAGCCTTATGACTGAGAGCTGTCGGTCTGGTATGTCAGCATTAGCATACAGACTTCAAAGTGTGTGTGTGTGTGTGTGTGTGTGTGTGTGTGTGTGTGTGTGTGTGTGTGTGTGTGTGTGGGCTGGAAGAAATCTCAGGTTTAACTGTATGTGTGAGGATCATTGAACCTAATGGTGCCCCTCAGTGGCTGAACTTCAAAGCTGCTCTGGCGTGATACAGGGCAAGGTTTCTAAGGCGATATGATGTCAAGCATGTTATATTATGAACAAACGCGTGTCCATTTTTATTTTGGAATTGTTATGGATCTTTACGGAAAATGCACCAGGAAGGAAAATCGTATTAAAACGTTGAATGTTTCTGTGAGTGAAGGGAGCAACGAGTTATCATCCATAACTCATCATGAAACTGTAATCATTCCAGCACAAAGATTTACTGAGATGACTCCTCCACTGAGGTAACAGAAACACGCATGTGACTATATTTGCTCGTGTGTGTCCATACAACTGTGTGTGTGTGTGTGTGTGCATACAGCATGTTTCTGTGGTTCACTAAACTGTCACATTACTCTCTTCACTCCCCCTGGTCAGGCCCCAGTGGACAAAACTATACAAGGTTTAATACTTCAGCCATTCAATCATTTCTGCCTTTTTTAAAAGCCTGTCCTCGGCCTTCTCTTGCTCATAAAAAAATAATATTTGTCTTTCCAACTGCACTGTGGACCACAAAGTCCTCATGTTTTATTTTAGTCGGAGCAGTAAAACCTTGTTCTTCCCCCTGCCGACCTACTTCCACCATAAGCTGTTGTTCTTGTTCTCCCTTCTTGTGTGTGTGCGTGGGTGTGTGTGTGAGTGTGTGTGAGTGTGTGTGGGTGTGCATGTGATCATTGTGGTAGTGGGTTTTTATGTTCTGTAATGAGAGGAGAGGAGCAAAGTGGAGGAAATGGCTTTGTAATTTTTGAAAAGACAACAACGAGGAATTTTATGTCATCCATTTTTGTCATCGGTTGCCTGGCAACAGTATCATAACTTTCTCTTTTTCTGCACTCCTATGATGAACATAAACTTGCTTTCTATTTGATTGCACCGTGATGCATCCTGGTTAAGATTCTAAACAAAATGAAGACATCAGCAGCCTCTTTAGGATCATATTTCAAATCCTCGCTCTCTATGGTGAAAGTACGTTTAAAGCCCGACGCCCTTGATGTACCTTCTGATGAAAGGAATGAAAACACAGTCACCTGATATCTGGGACTGTATATTGGTTTAAATCCATATTTACGTTTTTGCACTTGGTTACATCTGTACCGTTGCATGTATCAGGTTTTTCATTTTATATTCTCGCTCTGCTTTCACACGTCTTTGCACCGGGGCATTGTATACTTTGCTATGTATTGTTCTTTGACACCGTGACCACATAGAATTCCTTGCGAGTAGCATTTGGCAAAGTCAATTCTGCTTTTGATTTCAGCCATCAGCACCTTGAGTTGGTGCGATGGGCGGTCGGCCTGCGCTGAATTATTGTTTGAGTTTGAGGAGGAGAGCAGGCAAAGAGTCATCGAGGAGACTCCTGTAGTACAGAGAGCTTGACCTGCTCTCAGCTCAGCCCACAGCTGAGATTAACCTGTGATGGAGCGAGAGAGGCCTCCTATCACAGATAATCACTGCTCACAGCTACACGCCGCCGAGCTCAATGACCCCACTGCTAAAGCCTTGTTATTTCTTAGACAATCACAGCTAACTGTATAACTACAGTGTGTGTGTGTCTGTGAGAGAGAGAGAGAGAGAGAGAGAGAGAGAGGGAGAGAGAGAGTGAGTGGGAGAGGGAGAAGGCAAGTCTGTGTGAATTTTATTTTATTTTTTTTTATTTATCTTTTTACCTGCAGTTTTTCTTTTGAATTATAAACTCATGTTTTTTGTCAATCCAAAGTCTCTGAAATTCTCTTAACTATGCAAAAATCCTATACAAATGTAACTGATTGATGTATTGATTGACATTACTTCTCCTCCACCGCATCCTTGTGCAGGCTGGGCAGGTTAAATACGGGGGTTTTCACAATCCAAAAGACTTAACTTGAAACACCTTAGAACCATTACGCACAAGTGTAGTATGCAAGTGTGCAAAGCTGCCTCATTAGGTAATCAAGCCAGAGACTCAGACGCACGAGGAGAGACGTCTCATTAAGCAGGAGAGGAGGAGAGGAGAGGAGAGAAGAGAAGAGGAGAGGAGAGGAGAGAGAGGAGAGGCATGATGGCGATTACATTAAACACCGTCCATGAAATGCTCAATCTGATGACTCAATACAACAAGATTGCGTGTTAATTTCTCTTTGTTCCCAAACTCACACTCACAATCTTGGGTTATCTAAATTCTTAATTATAGAAGTCACAGTTTTTCCCAGGGTCAGAGTTCAGATTCATGAAGAGGCTCAAATCTGCAGCAACAACAAATGATATCACAATGTTGAATGTATGATATGTACTGTAGCTAATGCTCGTGGTTATAAAGGTGTGGGAGAAGGGGAGACTGGAAGAACATGGTCGTCTGGGTTACGCTTATGGATTTGTGAGATCTGCTGCACATTATCAGGCGATGTTTTATCCACTCGTGCCAAAAGCATAAAGGTACAATCCTGTAATGGAGCGGCTCAAGTGTTTGTGTCTGCCTTTTACATTAAGCACAACAGTAAGAGCAGACCTAGCATTGGATATGTCATCACTTATAGGTTAATGTTCATGGTGTGCAAAGTAAATGTTATGCATGATGTTTGTGCTGTGTGTGTGGTACTTTGAGGCGCTGTAATAATGAACGGATCTATAAGAAAGCTCAAGTCTCGGGTTGTTTCCTATCAAACATTAACTCCTGTCCTCTGCTCTTTGCTTTTACCACCCAGCTTTAAGAGCACTAAATTCCTTCCCTCTTGTCAGTTCCTTGTTAAGTCCTCACTCTCCACCATCTTCCTCCCTCCCTTTCCCCTTCTTCAATCCACGTTTTCTCTCTCTCCTCTTCTCTTCATCCCATTCTTCCTCTTTTTTCTCCATCTCAGACCTTCTCCTCTGTCACTCTCCTCCACTCTGTGTTTCTCTCTCTCTCTCTCTCTCTCTCTCTCTCTCTTTACCTTACCTGAACGAGGTCACACAGGTGGCGTCCAAATGTGTACACAGCCGCACGCAGACACACACACGCGCTATGATATGAAGTGTTATAATTTGTATCCTATCACACTTTGACTCCCTGCAATTTGCGGCTACTGCACAATAAGATGGCAAACTTGGCTGCACCTTATCAGCCATGGCAGCGTTTACTGTGCCAGGAAACATAAACCCGTCTCATCCCCGCTGCCTTCACAACCACCGTTTCATCATTCATCATCCATGCATTCGTCTTCTTCATCATCATCATCATCATTGCCATTATGATTGCTGCTATTATCCAATCACTACAGGTGCATTCAGAGGTCACTTCAGGGACAGACGAAGACAAAGAGACACTGATGGAGGCAGACGTGTGCAAAAATAGAAGACAGACAGAAGAATAATACAGAAAGGATGAGGAGGGGAAATTTTGAATGTCAGATTATGCCATCGTCATTTATTTGACAAATTGGACTGAATCTCACTTTATTGCTGAAGTGTTTCATTAAATCAATAAGGAACATCTGCTGATATAGTGAGGCTAAACCTATTAAGTCATATTAGGGACATTTTTATTGAGTTTTGCTGTTTGTGTTCCATTCGTTAAATGCATCGTTAAATTTGTGAAAAAAAGTGAGATGGAAACTTGAAGCTGGATTGATCAGAGAGAGAGGGAGAGAGAGAGAGAGAGAGAGAGAGCAAGAGAGAAAGAGAGAGAGAGAGAGAGAGAGAGAGAGAGAGAGAGAGAGAGAGAGAGAGAGAGAGAGAGACTTATGGAGTGGTTGATATTTGTGAGGGGGAACATGAAGTGGCAGTGTAAGTATTCAGTGTCAGGCTTGGGTTGGGTTTCTGACTTCAGCGTTGTCAACACTTTCACCCCTTCACTTGACGGTGCCGTGGCTCTGCAGCCCTCCGTGCAGCGCGCCATGCTTCGGTCAGGCTCGGGGTTCACCCTCAGAACAGGAGCTGGCGTCGCCCCCCGTGCCAAAACCACTCCAACTTTACAACACATGGAACCTGTGAACATGACACCGGCGCTCGGTGGAAAACAGCATGCAGGACCAATTCTGTCACGGCCCAGGCCATCTGAAATGAATGTTCTCGCCCCACATCGCTTGATCTTGTTGATCCGTTCCCTACTCCTGCCAGGTTTGGATTTCCTCCTCACAAACACATTTTGTCACACATGCCTCTCTGGATCAAAGCCTAATAAATTCACAATGCTTCACTACTGACTGTGTTTACCTTATGCAGGCCTACTGTACCATATGTATATTTGACAGAGAGAAGTGAGGAATTAGGAGATCAAAGAGGGATGTGGACAGCATGAGAGCACACCAAGGAGCGGAGTGGGACATGGCATCTGGGAAGACATGAAAAATATTTCTGAGAGTAATACCAAGGCAGCGAGAACATGTGTGCTTGTTTAATGTTGCTGTGGGAAGTTGATAGGAGTGTAGCGACCGTGTGAGAGGGAACAGAGTCTGTGGCTGCCAGTGTTTAGGTTCAGCAGAGTCCGATGACAGCCACACGGTCAGGAGTGCAGATGAACGATGCCAACCAACGCTGCTGCAGCCTGCAGAGGGTCCAGCTGCAACTCTGGGACACATTACTGAGATCCTGATGGAGGGATGGAGGGATGGATGGATGGAGGGATGAGTGGATGGACGGATGGAGGAGGGGACTATAGGATGGATGGATGGTTGAGTGGACAGAAGGATGGATGGATGGATGGATGGATGGATGGATGGATGGATGGATGGATGGATGGATGGATGGTTGGATGGATGATAGGAGGATAGATGGACACATGGATGAGTGGACAGATGGATGGATGGACAGGCATAATTGTTTGATGATGGATGGATAGATAACCTACAGTAATTTAGTAAATAATTCTGTGTGCATCAATTCAGTCGATCACCTTTCACTGTGTGAGGAAGTCCTACGAGTCCTAGCACACACACACACACACATACACACACACACCTCAGTGCTTGTGTGTGTAATGACTCTATCCGCTCGCTGTGTGTTTCTCCTCGTAAGCGTGTGTGTATGAAGTCAGACACTTCAGTTTTTATTGCTCGATGCTTTTTTATTAAGCTTGGAGTTTGTGTGTGAGTGTGTGAGGAGGAATGGCTGGTGTTGGCTGAATGCAGCGTGTTGTTTTAGGACCTGTGCGCCTGCTCCATTAGAGCAGCCGCACAGGTCTACACCTCATTCTGCAGCCCATAAAGAGCAAAACCTCAGAGAATGTGCGTGTGTAAGCTCTGTGTGGAATAACAATGACCCAAACACACACATACACACACACTCTGAGGTCTGACGGAAGGAAAACTGATTGAAAAGCAAGAACAAAACAAAAGATCAAACCCCCGTAAGGGAAATATGTAATGCTTTTTGATTATTCCCATGACTGGATTGTTCTTTTAACACACACACACACACTCACACACACGCAGGTCACCAGCCTGTACTGGCCACCCAGCCTGTGCCCCCTGGCCCCCACCTCTCACCTCGCTCAGGGGCGGTAGAGCTGAGAAAAGCTACACCATTCACTTCCTCTCCTTCCTTCTCCATACCTTGCCCCGTGCTCCCTCCCTCCTCCCCTCCCTCCCTCCCTCCCTCCTCCCTCAGTGCTCCCATTCATGTTGTAACAACTCGTAAAGGCAGGAGACTTTGACCCCCCTCAGTAAAACGCTCCCCAGCTCGTTCGCCGCGCTGTTAGGCAAATATAGACTCTCCTGGAGGAGACGGTGGCGTGCTGACAACACGATCAAAGTTCTCCTGCGACTCAACCTCTCAGATTTGCTTCCTTAAACACAGCGGGTTTGATTACAGTAACGTCAACATTATTTTACAAAGATCCAGAAATATGATGCTCAATTATGGCCCACAGTGATTCCACTAACACATTTTTGTCGATAAGATTTCCAGAGTTCTGATCTCATGTTCATGCAGTCAAATCAATCTTCGGTCGAACCCTACACTAATATTGTCATGCGCCGCTTTTAACGTGCACAGAAAAACAGATTTGCATCGGAGACGATAAAGCCCGCGTTAACCTTCATCTTATCTTTCCTATCAGATCACAAAGAAGGCGCAGGTGCTTTTAAAATGAGCTTTTTGCTATAAGTAAACGCCACATGTCACTCATAAAGTAAAACATCTAAACTTCCTCAAATCTATGCAGAATTCAACTTTAAATGGTTTGAACGTCATGTCTGATTTATTGACTCAGATGTCGCAGGTTCTTACGTTTAGGTTTATACAGGCCTTGCTGTTCTCTTCCAAATAGAATAAGGGTTTAGAAAAATGACACACTGGAGGTTTTTGTTCCTTATCTGTTGAAGTGGACGGTTTCTTATCTTAACTCGGTAGGAAAAACGCAGAGAAACATAAAGAGAAATATACAGATAAGGTGGGAGATGATGCAACGGTGCTAAAAGGTACATCAAAAGTTACTTTACGAGGAGTTTTCACAGACACCTCTTTTGTACTTGTGTTTGTTCTCGCCGAGACAGAAGAAAATACGCGTTTGTGTTTTTCCTTCATGTGTTTTTTGCGTGGCTGATACACAGACAGGCAGACAGACAGGTAAACACAGAGAATCAGACAGACAAGACAAGTTAAAACAGTCATTCAGTAAAAAGCAGGCGCGCCCATGTGTGGGAGCAGTAGCAGGGGAACCAAGCAGAGGTCAGAGGTCGTGAGGGATTTTGGTTTCCTGCTTACTGGACCCCAGCGTAGCTCAACCGTGTCTCCCATCAGCCCCGGCCTGGATCCTCCAGCACTAACACATCTGCTGCTCCTCTGGCTCCATCAACTGCTACAGCAAACTGAAGCATTTTATGGACTCCGGTTGAGAGTGTGTGTGAGTGTGTGTGTGTGGAAATGTCGAAACAGGGAATATAACTCACAGCTGATGCCATCGTCGCAGTTGTTCACCCTCTGTTTCTGCTTCTTTTCCTTTGCCCGCCTCATTTCCATACTTTCCATCTGTTACAGGGCAGATTTCCCAATGATGACACAGTAGTTCACATTCCTCCATTTTCTCTTTGCACACACACACACACTCACGGAAGAAGTAGCTTTTTTTTTTTTACCTCTAAAGCTTTTTACAGCATTGTGAGTGTAAGGTGATTATCTACCAAAACCTACAGAAAGTGTGAGATCAACTCTTTCTGTTGTGTCATAGAGGCCAGAATCTGAGTGTTTTGACATGGAGGTGGAGTTTTATTGTTGTATAAAGTGCAGTTATATTGTATATTATATTGTGTATAAAGTAAAGTTATATTGTTGTATAAAGTGCAGACTAGACTCAAATGTACAACTTCCCTGAAGCTACTTTAATATTTCTGCTGTTTTAATCTCAAAGCATGTTTAAGGTTAAAGAGTGAAATGACCGGCAACAGTGATGCATGCTGGGATATGTTCAACGGAGCAGTGGGGCCAGTAGCAGTGTGTGATTACAGAGTACAGTGTGAATGTGTGTGTGTTGAATACATTTAATATAATTGTGCTTGACTTCTTGACGGAAAAGTTACACAGTTTTGTAGTAAATTGCAGAGCTACTGAAAAAATAAGTAAAGTTAGTAGCTTCACCACTCATAGACCAATGACGTCATACCAGCCACGTCTGTGTGTGAACTTTATGTGTTTGCAATTGTTTGCATTACTCACGTCTGTAGGCTCGCTTGACTTTTCATGTGTTCTACTCGTGTGTGTGTGTGTGCGTGCATGTGTGTGTGTGTGTGTGTGTGTTATGCTCCCACTGCAGTGCTCTTTATAAACACATCAGTTGGGCTGACAGTGCACAGCAGGGGGGGAGAAGGAGCCTTGAGACAGCCTGAGACAGAGGCCTCATAAAAAATCACTTCTAATTTATTTCCCCCCCAAATTGGAAAGTGCACGCTCACACCTGACTAAATCATCACGCGTCAACTGGAGACGGCCCCCCACCGCACGCTGGCGAAACCCAATCCCGGTTTTGCGGCGCAGGCCCAAGCCAGGCCTGGCAGAGAAAACACAGCGTCACGCCGCATACACACTCCTTAATGGTTTCTACAGATGTGCTGCTCCCGATAGCCCCGCTAAACCCCTCGGCCCCCCCGGCCCCACCGGCCCCCCCGGCTCCCCGGCCCCTCCGTCCCTCGCTCGACCCAACCGGGTTTATCATCTTACTAATTTCACAACGTCTTTGTGGTTGGCCTGGCCTCCACATGCCCTTTCACTCCCCCTCACACCTCCGTCTCACCAGTCCATCCTTTCTGCTCCTCTGTTGTGGTCATCGCTCCATTTCTCTTCCACCTCTCCACTCACATCAGTCTGCTGTGATATCTAAGCTCTCTCACTTTCTCTCTCTCTCTCTCCCTCCCTCTCTCTCTCTCTCTCTCTCACACTCTCTCTCCCTCTCTCTCTCTCAAGGGCTGATCACACTTTCCCTAATGTGAAACACACATGTTATTACTGAGCATTAGACCCGGTGATCACAAACCTGACAAACACTAAACAAACATCACAGGTGGTAAAGGCCAACAAAAGGCCATTGTGTGTGTGTGTGTGTGTGTGTGTGTGTGTAATTTACTTGAGTCTGGGTGGGCTTTAATGTACAATTTAGACCTCCCATGCCTTTCTGTTGTGCATGGGTGACATCACTAAATGCTCCTGTCATGCGCACACACACGTAACAATCTCAGGCTGTCACTCTCCATTATTTTGAATATGGATTAATGCACCGATTATTGCTCCATTATTTATCCATCAGTGTCTGTCTCTATCTAAATCTACTTTTTCATAATTTGTCCTATTTAGGTACGAATATGATTTTGACTTTTACATATAGACGAGTAGATCTTGTAAAGTTGCAAAACAAATGAAAATAGTGACAAACATTCAGAGTTCAAACAAACCACAAACAGTCATAATGAATGTAAAAAGCAAAAAGCTACATGTAGCTCAGTTCTCTCCAGACAAACACACACTCATTTGCTGAGTCATCAGTGTATGCGCCTCGACTCGGCTTGCAAACCAGTCATGCGTGTGTACTCCAAACACAGGCGTGACCTTCACCTCCTGGCCGCAAAGACTTTTTCCCGTCATTATCTAATGAAGACTGGCTGAGGAGTCGCAAACCAAACACGACAACAATCCCAGCGTGCCCAGAGAAAACAGGACGCTGTGAGAAAAACAGCACCGCCGTGCACTCCCACTAACGCTCACGGGAAGATACCAGGCTGATAAATGGAGCTGAAGGAGCGAGGACTTGCCTATGCACACACACACACACATAAAACATGCAAACATAGACAAAGGAGACACACACACACACACACGCACACAGGCCAATGCACATAACCAGACTGCATAAATCGTCCATAAAAAAGAAGGAAGTATGAACTGACAGAATGAGCAGCATGATAACATTTTATGTGTGTTGTAGAACCGTTGAGTCTGTCTGCGCCGTCACCTCCTCGCTCTCTGCTGAGGTCGCTGATGTTGTTGACTTGTGTTGTCTGTGTTTTATTGTGGGTAGACGAGAGGGTGGTCACACGTTGAGGTCGTTGGTAAATAGGGGTCGGGGGGTTCAGGTTGCGAGCAGAGGGCGGCTAGAGGACGGCAAGACGGGAGGACAGGAGGACGGGAAGACAGGAGGACAGGTCACTATTTTGTTTTTACAACTTTTTCCTTTGTGTACTTTACTATGTCAGAGTTTCGTAAACTTTTACAATCAAAACATCATTGGCTCACCAATAACACACCAACATCTGAGAAAAGTCACAGAAAAACCTTATGTGTGTGTGTGTGTGTGTGTGTGTGTGAGTGTGTGTGTGTGTGTGTGTGTGTGTGTGTGTGTGTGTGTGTGTGTGTGTGTGTGTTCTTTTGTCTGAACTTTTGAACTGAACTGAATCTGATCTGATTTAGTAAAAACAAGAATTCCACTTCTTTTCAATTCTATGCTGAAATTCCAGGTCATCTGCCTCACCACCAGGGGGCGCTCCAATAAGCTAATTTCTCCCTTGTTTGGTATTTGAACCCCCAAAAGAAATATCACTCTCTGGTGTGCTGTTGTGCAAATGTAGCTATTGCATGAACAGGCTGCCCTCCCTTTGAACACACACACAAACACACACACACACACACACACACACACACACACACACACACACACACACACACATACACACACACACACACACACACACACACTCACACACTCACATGCTGATAGAGATGTGGCTCCCCAGAGCAGTGCCCCAGCAACACTACAAGCCAATTCCCTGTCCCCCCATATCCTGGCAGTGTGCAGAGGGGCCAGCAGCCAGGCCAGGGCAGGTGAAGCCCTGAACTCCATTACATAATGAAGGAGGAAGTCATCCGTCAGTGTATCGGAGTGGAATCGCACTCAGCTATGTCCCGTTCCTCCTCTGAGGGAGCTGCAGATTTCCAGTGTGTGAGGGTGACGGCAAAAATGAGCTCCAAGTGTTTGCGTAAGCTTAAATCAATTTGAGAGGTGTGGAAACAATCCAAGGAACACAGACAGAGGTGTGTGTGTGTGTGTGTGTGTGTGTGTGTGTGTGTGTGTGTGTGTGTGTGTGTGTGTGTGTGTGTGTGTGTGTGTGTGTGTATCCCGAGTGATTTGTCATTTGTGACAAATGATCAGCGGTAAGCAAACAACAAGCAAGCCACCCGTCTGTCCACACAAACTAACAAACAAACAAACAAACAAGGCAGAAGAAGACAGACAAACACCGTCTCAGATGATCAATCACAGTCAGAGATCAGTGCAGACTTCTTCAGCTGTGATGAATGATCCAGAGACTGTGTGTGTATGCGTGTGTGTATTTCTGTTTTTTGCACGCTTGTGGTGTGTGAATGTACTGTATGTGTATTTTTGGTGGGTTTATGTATCCCTTACTTTCTGGATGAGCAACTGTGTGTGTGTGTGTGTGTGTGTGTGTGTGTGTGTGTGTGTGTGTGTGTGTGTGTGTGTGCGCGCATGTGTGTGTGGGATGTAACCCAAGCCGGAGCGGCACAACACAGCAGCCTGTTCAAAGGCCTGTTTGTGTTATTACAGCTTGTCCAGCTGCTCAGGACAGACAAACAAGACTTAGTGCTCTGAGCGGCCAAACACAGACCTCCCACCCTATATCACACAAACCCCTCCGGCCCGGCCCGGCTCAGCCCGGCTCGGCCCGGCCCGGCCCAGCGGCCCTGAGACGCACAAACAAACGCCTACGACAACACAAACCAGGCAGAAGGGGAAGTGGTGCTCCAGGAGGATTAAGGATGGATGTTAACTTCATAACGCCATCAAAGCCAATGTACTTCATTGTTTTTGTTCTTCAGCTGCGAATAAATTGGCCATGTGGGAGTGAATCTCTACTACATTTAGCTCTACTGACTCACTCAACTATCCTCCCAACCCTCTGTGCTCCATCTTCACTCCTCAGACTGGGTGAGGGAGTTTCCACCATGCAAAACTGCCTCCAAATTGATAATGTTCATTTATTTAAAGTAGATATTGCACGCTTAAGTCAACATGAGTGTGTGGCGCGCCGGTTGGCCCCTCCACGCTTCCACGCTCCACGTTTTCCCCTCCACCAGTATGGAAAGCACCTATACATTTCTGCACCGCGGCTGTAATGAGTAACGTTACCTCCTTTCAAAATATTGAGTCTTCAGTTCACATTTGCTTTTCAGATCTCACACACTGCATTGAGAAACGATCCTAAAAACAAAATATTGCTTTATATACACAGCCATCTACTTAGAAAGCAGATGAAAATTAATGCCTGTGTTTTTAGGGCAGACTTTTGCCGGCCATATTTCTCTGGGTGTGTACTCAGTGTGCACTCTGCTGCCCTCTGAGCAGCTCTCTCCTCTGGAGACCGCCTCAAATGGATTTGAACGTGGTGATTAAGATCTGTGTAAGCTAACACTCTCTCTCCCTCACACCTCTCGCTCTCTCACCTCCTCCTCATCCTCGCCCTCTGCTCTTCTTCCCCCCCCTCTCTCTTTCTCACTCTCTCTCTCTCTCTCCTCCCCTGCCATTCTTCTTCCCCACCCGTCTTCTATCCTTGTCACTCACCCTCCCTGTCCTCCTCTCTCCTCTATTCCCCATCCATACTCCTCCTCCTCCTCCTCCTCCTCCTCGTCTCTCCCTGTGTCCCGCTCCCTCTCCCTCTCTGACTCAGGGTCCCTGTGTGCCTGTATGTAACATCAGTAAAGCTGTCAGGCAGCCAGGCCAAGGTAAACAGCCCAGCACCGGGTTCAGGGGTGATGGGGGCCAAGATGTTTTTCCTCAGGAACCCAGGGACCCCCGGAGGCTTCTGGCTGGGGCCAGGGAGGGGCGAAGGGGGGAAGACAATCCACTCAGTTGCCCCCCACAAGAACACACACTGACCAGTCTATCTCTCATTCTCCCTCTCCCCCTCTCCCCCTCTCCTCCTCTCCTCCTCTCCCCCCTCTCCCCCCTCTCTCTCTCTCTCTGTCTCTCAGGGCTTTTTCACTCCCTCACCCCCTGATCTGCAAAGCTCTGCAACAGCATCTCCTTCACACATGCAGTCATTCATCAGCTCACACACTCCTATGCCTCACCGTCGGAGCTGAAATCATTCCTTCGTTGGCACCACAGAGATATGTCGTATTTTTAGATACAGTGCAGTAACATATTATTCTTGGCGGGACACCTTGGTTTCTTCAGCCCCTGACGGCATTCTGCAAATTATATCTAACGCTGTGTCTGGTAGCGTAAGGAAAAGACAGGAGGAAACTAAAGATGATGAAGATGTGAGGGAGGGGGGGGGGGGGTGGAATGGATAGTGAGGGAGGTTGAAAGAGAAAAGGAGAAGGGAGACAGGGGAAGTGATATTCCTCACCCAGGGGTGACCCCGATCAGCTTCAGTGAGCTGCTGCCTCTGACGGCCTGGAGAAGGGGAGCAAACTCCAAACATGCAAATAAGAGGCACCACTAAGAGAGAGAGAGAGAGAAAAGATGGCCGAGTGAAAAAGAGACAAAAGGTGAGATAGACCTAATAATAAGAAAATATGACGGGGAGGAGAGAGAATCTGTTGAATTAGGGGAGGGAGGGCGACCGAGCCACCAAGGGGGAGGAGAGCAGAGGGTCCAAGGAGGAAGAGGAGGACCAGTACTCCCTGTGCATCATCATCTACATAGAAGAGACTTGCTTAGCTTTGAAAAAAAAGTAATTTGGCCCAACTCTGATAAAACGAGGACATGTACAATGTTTTTCTTAGTGTATGAGCCAGAAGAAAGCAAAAGCTCTTTTCACACACACATTAATCGAGCTTGACTTAGAAGCACACTTTGGCAGGGATGTTGTGATAACACATTAATCAGTGGACAGAGAGAGAGAGAGAGAGAGAGAGAGAGAGAGAGAGAGAGAGAGAGAGAGAGAGAGAGAGAGAGAGAGAGAGAGAGCTTCATCAAAGAGCAAAGTAAATCTACCATTACATCAAAGTCCAGCAGGCTCTATTTAGGTGGTTGATGATTTTGATGTTCAAAAGCTTAGAAAAACCATTTGACATTTTAATCCAGCGACATGGATTTCTGACACTTTGCAGAGTATTTTATGTTCTGGCCACATGTTGGTGTCTCCATGAACGATCTGGTTTCTAATGTTTTAGAGCCTAGATCATCAACAGGCAGACCGCGGTCCGGGTCCGGACCCAGAAGCCGTCCCATAAGGACCCGGACCTACGGCCAAAACAGAAGGCTATGGTTTAAACGGATGGGACTCTTCTATTATGACCGGCGCCGCTTTTAAGGTTTTTACGGTAATGGTTTAACGGGGGAAACGCAGAGACAAATTGTTTGCGAGTTAAGCCATTCCACGTGATACTACTCAGCCAATCAGGTTTGTGCGTTTTGGCGGTAAGTATTGCGACTCTACACACAGACAGGTGATTGCGTTAGAGGCGGAAGTTAAAGACGCAAGAATGAAAAAGAAAGAGCGACACAGGTAAGAGAAAACTAAGAGAGATATACAGACGACTGAGCCGGAGAAAGTCTCTTTTCATGCTTCCCACTGGGAACACTGAATCAGTGTGTTTCATATGTTCAGAACCGGTGGCCCGCATTAAAAGTGCCAATGTGAAACGGCATTATGAGACCAAACAGAAAATGGGAAATGTATGCGTTTGCTTCCTTTATTTTGTTTACATTTATTTAGTTAAACATTTTATTTGAACATGCACAATTTTCACATTAGATTTATTTATTTTATACTTATTTTGAAATGCAGCCCTACTTTAACTTGGTACTTATATGTTCTATGTTACGTGAAAATAAATATTGTCAAATCGTTTTTGAATCGTACTGAATTCATTTGATTTGACAGTCGGGTATTGATTACATGCAGATGTTGATACAACTAGGCTTCTTAAATATCACACTAAATAGTTAGACATTATGATCTTCCGGACCTTTGCTTCAAGAACTGTGCTCTACTGGAACTCTTTACATTTCAGTTGAATCCCCCTGTTTTAGTGCAACAAGAATTCTCGACCTCCTCGTCTCGTCTCGTTCTTCTTCCTGTTCCTGTTTCCCAGCAGCCATTAGTCTTCCTGTCACTGTTCTGCATCAATCCCACACTGCCACAATGGCCAGTGACAGCGTTCTGACTGGGCCGTGACAGACCTGCCACCCGCTCAGCCTGTCCCGGCCCGGCAGCGCTCCATAAGGAGAAGACAAACAGGCACCAAGTCCAAGAAAAGAAAAAAAACCTCTTCCTCTCCAAACTGGGTGGGTGACCATGCATCAAGACCAGACGTATAGGAGTGTGTGAGCGCTCATTCACTCTATATATACAGTATCGTTAGCCCTACTTACTTATTGAGCCCAGACTTTAATGGCGTTAGAATTTAAAACTCTCAAAATTATTTCATTAACAGCATTCAGCTTCTCAATCTTAATTTCTTATATTTACTGCAAGGTTGTCTGTGAATATGCAACAATTGGCATCAATGACTGAAGCTGCAACCAGCTTAACGAATTGAATGTGGTTGAACATTGATTTGGTTCCATCTTATTGAGAATAATTTATCAACTTCTCTTGCATTTTGCTCTCCTCTATCAAAATAATATTTCTCTAACACATTCACGTGACAATGGAGGAGTTCAGGCTGTGAACAACTGAATATGAACAGTTCAGCCATGATTCCTGAAGTTCCATGCAGCTCCACCATTAATGTCTAACGTCTACAGCATTGGTTTTAAAGGCATCATAAACACAATATACAGGCTACAATGACATGATGGTGGTACTCTCTCTCTCTGTCTCTCTCTCATACACTCCCCCACTCTTGATCTACTTAGATCTACAACATCCAACTGCCACTTAACCTCACTTTCTCTACTTACCCATCTGCCTGCCCCTTCAGCTTTCAATCCATCCATCATCCATCCTCGCCTCTAGCCCTATGAAATGACTCTATACTTGTGAACAGTATTAACCTCCCCCATCCAAAAGCACACACACACACGCGCGCGCAAAGGTAGTGAACATGCGCGCACACACACTTCTGATCAGATGTCACTTTACCTCTACTCAGAGTGCAATCTCAGGCTACTTCAGCCCTGCATCAGCCCCTCGCTGTGCAGGCTGTTGTTTCTCTGCTCAGCTTGCCTTTTCTTTATGTGTGACATTTTCCCTCTGTAAGGAGCCTCAGAGTGGCCTTATCATCTTTGGCCTTTTCATTCTCCTGGGCTTTGAACCTGCGCCTGTGAACTCTCCTCCACTCGCAGGCACAGACAAACACACTCGTGACACAGACATATTCACGGATGTAAAAAAAAAAATACCCCCCATTTATGATACATCAGTGCTAATTGGGTTTCAACCTTCCGTCCTCGCATCTAAGAACACACACAGTCCCGCAATGAAGCGTGGACATGGAGCGGACATTACTGTTATTATATATTTGCATTGATATCATTAAATGAGAAGATACAGCAGAATGAAGGCCCTCTCCCTTGCATAATTTAAGGCTTTAGAAAGTCTGTTATAAGAACATGGAATGGATGTGTATGTGTGTGTGCAGTATATGTGTGTCACTGTGTCAACATGTGTGTGGTATTAAGAGCAGAGTGGATATGTACAGACTTTAAATGATGTCTACCTACATACAGTATATGAAGCGTTACACCTCACCTCACACACACACACACACACACACACACACACACACACACACACACACACACACAGGCTGACAGAGTAAATGTAAACCTCCTGTCTCTCATCTATAGAGCGGTGCAGAGAGATTCACCTCTATAAAACAATTACTGTAAATGTAAACAAGAATGTATTTGTAAATCAAAGCTGCATATTTGAAATGATATCCAGAAAAATGCATCATAAACAAATGAGCAACTTCTAGATCATCATAAGAATTAGTCATTGATATTGATTTTGTTTTCACCTTTCTCTTTCGCTTCAGAGTTACTCTCCAGTGAAGTGGCTGATGTGCTGTGGCTGCTCGGCGCTGTGTCCGCTCGCAAAGCCACTTTAGTCGACGACTGGCATGGACTCGATGCTCCAGAAGAAGATTTTCAAGCTTCAGGGAAAACCAAGTATGTGCATAAATCCATATTATATACAACAACCTGTTATTATACACATACAGTACATCCAGCCAAGGGTCCTTTTGATGTCAAACAAAGCGGCTTGGAATGGGATGTTCAAATTACCAATGACAGTTCTCTGTCATGTGGAATCAGCTTTGACACTTTATGAAGCAGTGTTGGTTGAGAGAGGTTGATTTTCAAAGCGTGTGTGTGTTCAGACCTACGTATATGGTCTCTGTTGCTTTTGCTCTAGTGGCATTTCATATCAATGTGATCCAAGTTGATGATTTAACCTCATGAATTCTCAAATTTACATAAAATAGGAAATCTTATGGTGACAATGGATCAAACATTATAAGATATTGCATCATAAAGTAATGTGCATGTGTTTTAATCAAGTATATGCACGTATGGAGGCTGTATATAAAGTGTACACTTGGAGTTAATTTGTCTCCTCTCAGTGTCCCTGTGCAGTCTTGCGTAGGCTGGACTGGAGGCCTGTGTGTGTGAGTGTGTGTGTGGGGGTGTGTGTGTGTGCAGTTCTTGCTCTAATCCGCCCCTCAGATCAACGTTGGTGGTGGAGTGTGAGCGAGCCAGAGGAGGAGAAAGTGAGGTGTTGGGGGGGGGGAGAGAGAGAGAGAGAGAGATGGCTGAGATAGTCATATGGACGTCTAATGGAAGTTCCAGCTGAGAAAACAGAAAATACCCGAGGAACATTAAAAACCTGAGGGGTGAAAAATATGCGAGGCCTGGCGAGAGGTCAGATTCCCACCGCATCTAATTCAATTTCACCAAGTGTAAGAAAAAGCTCTGCTGCTCTCCATGCACGCAGGAAATGCGCAGCAAACACGCTCATTTTACACCTTCATCATCCAGAAAAGTGACATCATTCAGCTGGTTTCCAATGCAAATGCTCTATTTTGCAGCACAGATGATCTTTGTGTTTGTGTAGCATTTTACAACTGGGCTGATTGATGGTGAATGCGAAACAGATCACGTTTGCCTCGTTTATTTTCCCTTTAGTGCAGAGATTGTGATCTTGCAGCTTCGGTCGTGACAGCAGGCATCAAATAGAATCTCCAGAAATAAATGTTATTAAAAAAATGTGTTTATAGACCAGGAGCTGATTGAATTAAACGTTTTATTTAGACTGGAGCTCCATTCCTGCGGTTAATCCCTGTTGTTTGATCCGCTCCATGCTCCTCCTTTATCAGCTGCTTTTCAGGTTAAGCAGAGGGTCTTTGCCTTTAGAGCTCGGTGTTTCTCCCGAGTGTGTGAGGAGCCCTGTTTCAACACACACACACCAGTCTCCATGCAGGCAGCCGAGGTGGAGTCTTGCTGGTGGTCTTGGTCGGGCCTGGTAGAGACATTAGTGCAGCATTTTGGGGAGAACGGGGAGTCCCATAGACAGCCCTCACTTCTCTAAATAAACATTAGTCTTAAAAAGTTTGGCCCCGCGACCTCAGCCTGATCGCGTTTCACTCTGGATGGTAAACTTCAATTTTATCGCGAGGTTTCCCCCCCACTTGCCTCTTGAAAACACACTTTCACGCCGAAAAAAAAGATTAGATGTCAACTTAAACAAAGTTTCCTTTTCACCTTTCTTGCGGCACACAGGGGGCTGCAGTGTTGCACACACACACTCACACACACACATATACACACACACACACAGAGCTGACTTTCTGGTGGATTAATCACGTTTGAAATAAAACCATTACAACCATTAGATGGATTAAAAACAACAATGTCTGTGTTGTTTCAAATGCACACTTGATTTATTCTCCCTTTACTCTCTGACAGCTCCCAGTTTGCTTATAGACCAAGAATGAAAGGCAGCATTTATCTCCAACTAATATCAATTAACCTTATTTAGACTCAAACTAAAATAAATAAAAATGCCACATCTCAGTATGTATACATGCTTAAAGGGCCAGTTTGTGAATTAACTGCATATTAACCTCATTTCTGCTTGTTTTAACATTTTCTGGCAACAATAGTGATATTTTTGTATAGTCTAAAGGTTGAAAACAGACCTGCAGCTCAAATATCTTCACAATATAAAGATGTTGATCCTTTAGAAGCCCCATTAGTGTGACTTGTAAAGCCTGTAATAATAATGAATAGTGATGGGGTGTAATAAGCTGCTATGAATCCAAGCTGTGAGCTTAATGCGCTGAAATCAAAGGTCAAAGGGAAGAAGCCTTCAGTAATAAAGCGCCCGCATGACCCCGCTGATGGTGTGTGTGAGAGCGGCCTGCAGCAGCTGCGCCTTTCCGTCAAAGTGAAGCGCAGAACCGACCGGAGACGTCTTCGTTCAACGACCAGGGTGGGGAGGTGGGGGGGTTCCCAACATAGGGTCAAGAGCACTGCCGGTGGACGTGGACAGGCTTCCAAGAGGGTCCACAGATAGCAGATAAAAGAGGAGAAAATGGGAAGTGTGTGTATGTGTGCGTGTGCGTGTGTGCACCTTACCCAACGTCAACCTAAATACGCTGATCCACTTCCATCAGGTCGAAATGATGCTTTGTGTGTGTGTGTGTGTGTGTGTGTGTGTGTGTGTGTGTGTGTGTGTGTGTGTGTGTGTGTGTGTGTGTGGGCGGCGGCTCTGCAGCAGGTGTTCCAGCGTGTTAGAGTCGGCGGGGTGAAGATCTTCCAAAGTTAATATTGTGTTTCGCAGAGATGATGGGGAGTTCACTGTCCTGCTTTATTTACACACTCTAAATTAATTAAGCGGAGGATTCCACCGTCTGCTGCGAAAACACGCCGAGGCTGCGGGGGGAGAGACGGAGAGCCGAGAGGGGAGGCGGCGGTGATTTATAGCCGCGGTGCAGCGCGGGGCCGCGGCTCGCCTCTCCTCACAGGCCGGGGAGCCGCCGGGGGGACCGGGGCCAGAACATTCCTCCGCTCTATGTGAGGGCGAGGAGGCTCACACACCACACACACACACACATATATACTGTATACACACACACATAAAGAGAGACACACACGAGTCAGACAGGGGTGTAGGAGATAAGAGGCATTTAGGTGCCCTGAAAAGTGTAAGATTCAGCGTTACAGCATGAGAGGGACTGACCTGTGAGTGTCTGCTGACGTATCTCACTTTGAAATGATGATGGACCTTTCTTTAAAGTCTTTTCTATTCTGTTCTTTAACTCTTAGTGTATACTTCAGACAGTCTCCATACTTATACTTCATTATAACACATGCACATTACTTTATGATTCAATATCTCCTCATGTCTTATCCATTGTAATCATAACATTTTCCACATTAATTCACAGCACATACAGTATATGTAAATGAGAGTACGTATGGGGTTAATCTGTTAAATCAACTTGGATCGCATTGATGTTTGCAAGTTTGGCACTTATTAATATGAAAAAATATGTAGTTTCACCATTGCAGAATTAGTTAACGTATTAAGAGGATTTGTCTGTGAATGTTGTTGATTTTATATGAAATCAAATCTACAGTAAAAATGTGCAAACCTTTGTCAGCCTATAAGAAATCAAATGAAACTAATACACAATTTACATGAAAAATGGATAAATTAGACCATCCTAGGAAATAATACAAGTAAACTACTAATTTAAAACAAAGCAATCGTTTAAAAAAAAAAAAAAATTTAAAAGGTATTTTTGCAGTCAGTTGTATTTTTAATTCGGTTGAAGGCTTTATTCGTTATACAAATGTGTGCAGTAATGATTCTGCTAATGCTGAGTCCGTAAAAATATACAGATGTTCTACACAGCAAGAATAATGTAACTTGACAGCATATTACTACAGATTAACGAACGAGACCTCATTTTAGACTGTAACAAATTCTGCTTCCAGACATTTGACCATTATTTAATCATTTTGTGTTTAAAATCCTACAAATCAGCAGATCCAATAATGAGCACTGGAGGGAAGTTAATGCTCTTGCCACTTAATGTAAATGAAATTCATTTTAACTCTATGTGTGTGTGTGAAATTATGCAATTTTAAAAATTGCAATTGACTCCAAATAAATTCAATTTTGCAGTGTGACCTTGAAGACTATAATAACCTCTCCCTCTTTCTCTCTCTCTCTCTCTCTCTCTCTCTCTCTCTCTCTCTCTCTCTCTCTCTCTCTCTCTCTCTCTCTCTCTCTCTCTCTCTCTCTCTCTCTCTCCCATCATACACACACACACACACACACACACACACACACACCGCAGCCCCTAGTCGTGTCAGCATTAAGTTGCCCCATCAGGACGCAGCATTGATCAGGAATAACGCAGCATTATTGGCAAATCGGTGGAAACGATCCTGCTTTAATCTCCTGCTGCTGCGCGTCAGACCGCAAGGTGACACTCTCATTAAAATAACAACAAATAGAATAACACTCAGAGATGCTACGTTTTGTTGACAAGCAGCTCGAGTTAAACACCAGCCTGACATCTGAGCCTATAAAACACATTACAGTGGCAGAAAATCCGGATTTGATCTCACACGCCCTCGTCTCGACATGTGGAAGTGGTTAGAATTCAGAGATGGAGAATTGCCTTGAAATTTATAAATGTGTTTCTGGTGACCGAGTCATTTGGCTGTCACTTCACATATCCCTCACTCCCCGGCTCGTTTGAGAAAATGTTCCGGGAAGAGGAAGAAGAAGATGAAGAAAAATGACTAATGTCGCGGTGGTAAATCCAGACTCCCATCCCGGTGCAGAGACCCTGGGTGGTCCCCGAAGTGACAACCGCAAGGAAACCGAAGCATCTCCCTCTAAAGCCGGTGCAGCCTGTGATGCTACGACCCGTGAGACAACTTGAAGAAATTAAAGGGCGTTTGTGTGTGCGGGTGAGTGTGTGTGTGTGATCCTTCAGTGTGGCCTGTAATCTCAAAGCAAAGACAAAGCTGAAACTCCAAGAAAATATGGCTTCAGTCTTAAATCGTCCGTTATCAAAGTCGGTTCCTTTGGCTGAACCCTGCCACGGATCTGTGTGTGTGTGTGTGAGAGAGAGAGAGAGAGAGAGTTAGTGTGTGCGAGCGTGTGTGTGTGGGTTATGCTCAGGGTTTCGTGATTTTTATTGGCTTGCTTTCCTTTCACGCTGTTGTTAAAATGCTTTTTTAAGCGTGTCTGCAAAGGCTTCATGTGGACTTTTTAATGGACTGATGCGGGTCCGTAATGACTCCCCGCCTCAGTGCGCCTGCGCGGGGGGAGGAAAACTTCAATAGATCTTGATCGTGTGTTTCTCCGCCTCATTTACTGCCCAGGCGGGTATCTATTATCGTTCATACACAGGGATGGACTCTAATCGCGTTCGATTTATTTACCGGTTGATCAATTGTCCCAATTTGCACCCATGTTACAAGGAAAAAAGAAATAAAGGAGTAAATAGAGCTTGTGTGTGGATAAAGAAAGCAGTCATGTGTGTTGGTTCTCGTTTCAAAAGGCCTTCAGTGGAGCTGTGTTAGGGTGTGTGTGTGTGTGTGTGGGAGGGGTGAACAGAGGAGTCAGCCCCCCCACCCTTCATCCTTAATAATCATCTGTCAAAACACCCGCAAACTAATTTACCCATTTGCACAGAGATGTGGTAAATAAAGGAGGCTTTGCACCCGCACCCCTTTTCTGCAGAAACATGTGTGAAAAAGACCAATGGCTCCTGTTTTCTGTGGCCGGACGAGTCCAACTGCTTCCCCTTTGTGTTCGTATCCCGAGCCGGGCGCAGAGGACATGAAAGCGGGCCGAGCCGAGCCGAGGGCCTTTTGAGAAGATTGCTTTTCAGGGGTCTAAATGTGTGTGGCTGGGCTCGCCGGGGGGACCGCTCGCTGTGCGCAACATTCAGTCCCTTGGGCCAGGGGTCCACGCTGACAACATCAACAAACGGATGGGAGAGGGAGGGGGGGGGAAGGAAAGTGTGTATGTGTGTGTGAGTAATGGGGGGGGGGGGGGGGGGGGGGGGGGGGGTGCAAGCCGCATTATGGCGGATTAGGAGCCCTGATGAAAAATGCTGCAACAAATTAGCAACGAAACCCCAAAGGATCGCGGGCAGATCCGTGTTCACTTTCAATTACAGCCCCGCCAAGGCCCCGCGGACGCCCCCATTCATTTAGGGGCCTTTGTACGCCGCTATAAATGGGCCTTTACAACCAGCAGAGAGCCACACAGGAGGAATGCGTGCGCGCGCGCGCGTGTGTGTGTGTGTGTGTGTGAGACCTTCCTCACTGTATGTCACACTACAGGGTTTTGTTGTGTGTTTTTTATCACAAACAAAAAATATAGACGACACTTAATCTACTTTTCGAGCCGTGTGTGTTTGTGTATGTGTGTGTAGACGTATCATCCATTCATCCGTCTGACCCTCTTGAGATTTGCTGCATGAGAAGGAGATTTGCGCTGAATAATGTGCAAATAGGTAAACAAAGAAAATACACAACAAAAATCTCTAATTACTCACAAATCCTTCCAATTAAATTCGATTAAAAATGAAAACTATTTAACCAATATGGCATTGAAATGGCTTTCGATTGGGTTTATTGTGTGAATATGAAAGGAGTAATTTATAAACACTGCGTCTAATTATAACTGATCTGCAGTCTTAACTCATCTGTCTGCAGCTCTGACACCAAAGCAACAACACAACTTAAGCCCCAAACTCTATTTTTTTGTTGTTTTCAAATTCACAAACATTTATTATTCTTGTCATTACAACAGAAAATGACCTATGAACAAACATTGAGGCATCTCTCTATTGGCAACACGTGACAGAACTGTTATGTTTCACAGGATAAAGTGTGAAAGAGATTAGGGAACGAACAACAATTAGAAGGTCGAGAGAGGTAATGCGCTTTTTTTTATAACAAACCCACGAAGCCTACGGACGACATGAAATGATATTATCACAAATTATCACCACGTATCGAGGAGATTCAGGAGGAAAGTGGAAAATTGTTATTTTTGTATCAGAAACCCCCTTTTTTCTCCTCCATGTGCTTTCTAAGTCAAACCTGAGTTTTGCCATCTCCTTCAGCCAGTCACACACACACACACACACACACACACACATAAACCCACACACACATAAACCCACACACACATAACAAAACAATATAAATCATAATAAAATTTAATTATATTTAAGAAAATCGAAATCTATCCCCCGTAGCGTGAGTGACACATTAAGTTATGTTAAAATAAACACAATCCCCATTTGTCCTTTTTTTCTCCCACTGCACCTGAAGGCCGCAGAGGACATGCAGAGCCAACAAGTGCACAATCAGAAATGTTTTTAAAAAAGAATCTTTCACCAGGTTTCACCCCTTTTCTCTCATTATTATACACACATTTACACATTATAAATAAACCTCTCGATCTCCTTTAACATCGCAGGGGAAACACAAAGTATGGAGATACAACAAAACTCTTATTTCACCAGGAATAATCTTCCTACCTTCACACAGGATGACGCCACTTTTGGGCTTTCTAATAAGAGAGTTTCAGTTTTTAGAAATGGCAACTGTTCATATTCGACGTTTTGCCGGAAAAGCTCTGAGTTTGTGGTTGTAAAACGTTTTCCTGTGACAGGTTCAAATGGCTGGAAGCGGAGGCCAGCGCCGGGGTCAGCATGGCCAGGATCTGCGCCTGGCTGCCCGGCTGCGCGCTGTAGGAAGAGGCGGTGGAGTTGGCAGCACCGATGATATTGTCAATGGAAAACGAGGGCCGAGTGGGAGTGTTGGAGTCCGGCTTGAGAGGCGGCAGAGTCGGACTCAGCTGCGGGTAAAAGGGCTTCCGTAAGTCGGCTCCTAGAAGGGAAGGCAGGGGGTGCGGTGCGGGGAATATGGAGGCGGATGCCGGTAAGGTGCACGGGACGTTGGGGAAGGCGAAGGAGCCCCCCGTGTGGTGCGGGTGGTACGGGTTGTGAGCTGCGTGGAAGTTCTGCAGCTGGAGTCCATAGTTGTATCCGTACGGGCCGTATCCAAACCCGGGCAGGAACCCCCCGGAGTCCCGCAGGATCTCATTGGTCTGGTGCCTCTTGAAGCGTTTCCTCCTGCGCAAGAAGCTCCCGTTGTCGAACATGTCTGCCGAATCCGGGTCGAGGGTCCAGTAGTTGCCCTTCCCGGGGTTCCCAGGCTCCCGGGGGATTTTGACGAAGCAGTCGTTCAGGGAAAGATTGTGGCGGATGGAGTTTTGCCAGGCAGGGAATTTCTCCCGGTAGTATGGGAATCTGCTGCTGATGAACTCGCAGATCTCGCTGAGGGTAAGGCGCTTCTTCGGGCTCTGCAGGATCGCCATGGTGATCAGGGCGATGTAGGAGTACGGCGGCTTCACCAGGGCGCCTTTCCTACCTTTGTCCCCGATCACCGTCCCTGCCTCCGCCGTGGACCCCATCTGCTCCGACGGGCAGTCCGAGCTGCTGAGCCCGGGAGAGGAGACCCTCTCTGCCGCGGTCTGGGAGTAATTATCGTCGGAGTCATTGTCCAGGTCAAACTCGTGGTGGATGTACTTTCCGTCCTTTCCAACGGATAGGTCGCCCCCGACCACGTCGATGTCCAAATCTTCGGACAATGCAGAGCTGTCGGACATATCCGTTCCTAAAGTCATCCTTGGAGACACCGTCCCTCTTCCTCCTCTCTCCCAGATTCCCTCTCTGGACACACTCTCTCCCCCTCTCCCCTTTCAGTCGCACCAGCTTTCAACTTTACCTCCAACTGTTGAACGTGCACATGTCTAGAATCGATTGAGATAAAATTGAAAATAGATAACTCTGATGCGCGGATTTTGCAACTCCGGATCGTCGTCCTATAAGCTGATCAAACCGGGCTGCGAGAGGCTCTCATCGAGGAGAAAAGTTCAGATTTTCAGCCACAAATCACAGAATTCTGCACCGCTGCGGGCTTTAGATTAGTTTGCATTGGCAGATTTCCGTCTGGGGTTAGTTCATGCGGTATAATATCAAAAACGCTACCTCTGGATATCCACGAATCTCTCCAAAAATGCCTTTTACGCACGGGTTTGGGGAGGTATCCAAGCAGACTGTCACTCTATCCTCCTTAGTTCTCAAAAGCTATTTATCGGACCACACAGGTCACGTGGTTCTTGAGTCACAGCTACCAGGAACAGACTGGATGGAATCACTGCAAAAAATACCACTTTCATGTCTCAACTCGAGTCTTTATAGTCTCGTTTCACGGGGGAAACTGGGATCACTGGATCATCTCACTTGATTCACGCGTTGTATTTGTAAGCATTTCATGTTTTTCAACGATTTGGTACAACTGCATATCATTTTATTTGGTGAATATCCAGACAAATCTCCTGTCTTTAGGAAAATCGTCTCTTTTCACATTAAACTGCGTGTGGATTTGTCTCTCTGATGCTTCACTGCCGCTAAAACGCAACTTTAACGCTGCACTCTAGAGTCCAGTGCCTCACTCAGGCTGACATTTTTTGCAGTGTAAGGTGAGTGCGTGTAAGGTGTGCATGATGATGGTGAGAGTGCTCTAAAATATCCCGGGAGCGCAGTGCGGCCATATAGAGTGACATGTTTAATACGCTCAGTGTAAACAGGTGGACGAGGTTTGAACCGCTGCACATCAAAGCACAACCGAGATGAAGAAAAGAGGCGATAATTCTTCTATAATTTTATTAATACAAATTCCCTTATAAGCGTGTATCCGTTTGAACCAGATTTGTTTGAATTTGACCAAATTAGGCTACAATAATAATCAGAGTTTCATTCCTGCAGGTTTTTTAGTTCTTTGTCATATTTTGCTCTTTTTCTTCTGGTCTCCAAACAGAAACGGTTGCGTCATTTTTTTGCTTCCAATAAATATCATAAGTGAGCTATTGTATCATGGCTCGTATAATAAATGCGCTGATGAGTCTGAGCCGGTGTTAAATCCGCCTTCGAAGCCTGTTGGCCGGTACTTTGACTCCCTGATCACTTCTCACGGGTTTTATGTGTTACTTCTCCAGAACTTACAACATTATCCATCAACATTTTCTGCATAATTCAGAGGACTACACGAGAGTAAAGCCATCCGCAACCTGCTCCAACTCGTCATCGCCAGTGGATGACATGTGTCATAATGTAATGTGTGTGTGTGTGTGTGTGTGATGTGTGCGGGCCTGCTTTGGAGCGAGACAGGCGGACATTCCAGTTCATTACGCTGCAGAAACACGGAGTTACTGTAATGCGCTCACATCAGCACCCCATTCATCTTATAGGATTTAACCTACAGCCTCACGGTTTGGTTTAAAATCTTGGCTTGGGTGGAAACCAGAATTTTTTTCACAGCAAAGAACACTTTATACACGTTTGCAACTCGAAATAAATAACAAATTATTGTTATTATTATTATTATTATTATTATCATTATTATTATTATTATTATTCGTTTGGTTTTATGTCATTATTTCTTCACGTCTTTTCCATGCATTATTATTCAGACTGTTCATTTAAATTAATTTTGTTTAATTTTAAACCAGTAAATCATATTACTTTACAAATAGAATAAACAACAAATAATGACAATGGTTTTAAAAATCATTAAGAATGTGTTTGGGTGGGTGTGTGTGTGTGTGTGTGTGTGTGTGTGTGTGTGTGTGAGCGCGTAAGAGAGCTTCGTATCTATTGGCCTGTTTTTGCAATATGAATTTTAATTAGAGACAGAATGGCGTTGGTGTTTTATTAGGTTTCTTGGTTCTCCCTGCAGTATATTAATATGCTACGCGGGCTGTTAAGACGTTTCTCCCTATGTACCGCAAAGATTCGACTAGATTGTATTTACATTGGTGAATTGACCTGATTGATTGGTTGCTCTTTATTCCAGTGTGCGGTGTTCAGGCGCCCCCTGCTGTTTATAAACACGAATTGCAGTACATCGTGTCAAAGTGACTTATCTGCATTGATGGCCTCTTTCACTCTTGTGATGTTTTGGGGGTAAAGCTGTGGTAGGAGTCAAGGAAGAGCCACCGTGTCTTCAGATTAATATTGTGTGTATCCTTATAAGACTTGACTGCTGGTTGACTTGGTGAGATCATCTGTAAATCCTTGAGAGGGAGACATGCAGCATGTTGGTCTTAAGGGCAGGATGTCTGTGTTCAAGCGCAGGCTGCAGACGGATGCCACTGTTGTTGGTCTCAGTTGTCATCACATCCTAGTAAGTATCCATTACTGAGTAACAGCTCACTATTTAAAACCTCAATAAATGAAAACAAGCAGTGGAACACGGGACAAAATGTCAAGAAATCTCACAATATGGCAAGAGTGAATCAAATTACTTGAAGGACTCACTTGAGCATCTGGATTTCCTTCTGATCAGACATTTTCTTCCTCGTCCACACTGAATTAATGCTGCTGCTGCTCCACCAGCAGTGTGTGATGTTAACTAAAGCCAGTTTCTACTGTTGGGTTGCTGAAAATAAACAATCTCTGCGTTTTTCAAGATGTTGGTCTGGTCTGATGTGTTGTTCTTGTGTTGACATCCATTTGTGGCCGGATGATTTGACCTGAGCTGAATGTAAAGATCCAGCCGAGGATTAGTTCTCTTTCTTTCCAACGCCAATTTTAGCTTCTGCACTGGTAAGATTGACTGTTGTGTTGTTTTTTGTGTCAGATTTGTTTTGCGTATGGGTACAAATGCAGTTTTTCTTAGCTCTGTACTGTTTATGATTATTTAGACACTTGAAGGCAATTACAGCAAATCATCATAGAATAACAAAACTTGAAGAAGCTTAATCAGACCAACAGATGCAAAAGATCAGATGAGGTCTGTACTGTTCTGGACTGTCCTTGGTACAAATCAGATTACTTAAATTGTTTTTCTGCTGTTTTGTCCAGCAGAATGTATAATTAATAACAGTTAGGGACAAAAAAAAAATCCGATTATGTTCAATAGATACACAGGCTGGTTTTGCTGCCCTCTAGTGGTAAACCTGCTCTACTGCTGCAACTGTGGATTCATTCATTTCTGCCTGTATATTAGAAGCTCGATTTCTGAGTCAGCGCCTTTCATTCAGCCTGAGCAAACTATTGTATTAGAATGTGTGAGGATTAGCTGTACGACCATAGTGCTGAACAAACAGTTCATCATCAGAGACAGAGACAGAGCCATCAAAGGACAAGACGAGGAAAAAGACAGGGCAGATACAAGGTTGTGACCTTTATACTGGGACAGATGACCTTTGTGTGTTTGGCCATGTTAGGTGTTTAAAAGTAACAACAAAAACTCTTTCAGCCATCCATCCATTCACTACAGTCATCTTATATGTAGCGCCCCTTTAGTTTGCATTTCCACCTCATCCAACTTGCATGGTTTTGACTGTGGAAGGTCCAACTATAGGAGAACGATAGAACTAAAAAGAAAGGCAGCTTGATTCAAACTCGGGACCGTCCTCCTACTTTTTCTTGTCACAAAAACAACTGGTAAAGCTAAATGACTGGAGGGATACAAATTACAATAAGCCTGTAATGTAGAGTTCATATTGAATAACAGTATTTGCATTTGCTGCTGATGTCGTCTATTATAATTGCTGACACAGCAAACTGGAGAAAAATCCATAACCTGGAGTTTACCACAAAAACTAAATAAAAGAGGTCACTCACTACATTGAGGCCTTTCAGAATGGGAGTTCAAAAGTGTTGATATTTTTCATTTGGTTGTGTTTTTCAGTATGACTTCATTGACTCTGTTTACATCTAAAAACGTCATAGGCAGGATATTTCCTCTGAGGTTTTGAACTGTATTTGGAAAAGGTTTACTCACAAGGTACAATACCACAAACTATCTGACCAAACTTGACGCTATAAAAGTTAATTTCACATTCTAACGCATAGGAAATTGACCTAGAATATAATAAATCATTTCTCTGTGTAAACTGTTTAGTTTGGTAACATGAACCGGCACTGTTGCTGTAATAATATGGAGGTTAAAGTCCGTTTCATATGTTCACCAATTTGGAAAATCTATTGTCATAGTGTAAACTATTTGTTTTAGATGACATTATTGTTATTTTTCCCACAGACTTTGGTCCTGGTTAAAAATGGAAGTTAGGCAACATTCAGTTTAGATGAATTTATCAGTGAATGTAACATATGGGTGGAACTTCTCTCATCCCCTAAAGTCTAAACTGTTTATGAACTTACAGTCAGTCACCTACACCCTTTAGTTAGTCAGTAGGGGTGGAAATGTGTTTACACATTAAAGCTGTGCGGGTTGAGATAAAGTCTAGTGTCCTTTTAACATTGTATTAAAGTAAGTGTTGATATTTCTTTTCAATTTTTTTCTGTGTAGTCCTAACAACAGACAGAACAGATAAATATCTTCTATTTTTTATTTTGCTTACTTAACTATGATTAGGCCTTATATCAAACTAATACACCAATGCAGTCACTATTATAATTTATGTTTATTATTTGTTTAACTTATTGAAGGTTTTTTTAAAGACTCTAAAATAAAAACCAATAGACTTGTGCAGACCAAATGTAGTTTTCAAAACGAATTTATTTTAGCATATTTGTTAGCAACATACACGACTCTCAAAATAAAATAAACAAAAAAATCTGACACCAAGCAAGTATTTACATCACATACACACAGACTTCAATGATACAACACACACATCCTAAGGGAATAGACGCATACATGATATCGAGATGTGACACAATCAAACAAAATACATGGAAAAAAAATATACATGACAACTTTGGAATGTGTGAAAATGATGTAATGGCTTCATACCTTTTAATAGGAATGTTTATGGAGGATTCTGTGGCATTATTTATGCATTAAAATAACCATTTTATGATATGGGCCTATTTTTAATAGTCATCATAAATATGGTGTTGACATCCTCTGTGATATTCATTTATGTGTATTCTTATTCTTATCATTATTCTGGTTGCAGATGTGCTCACATGTAGCGCTCTAGTCCTGACGCGAAGTTGGCCTGTCTCATGTAGGAGTTGTTGTAGGAGTTCATGGGCGCGGAGAGGCCGAGCAGCTGCTCCGTGTGCTCGGCGCAGGAGCCGGGGCGCAGCGGCGGCAGGGGGAGCCTGTTCCCCGTGCAGTACACCTGAGAGCTCCCGGGGGAAAACCCGGACTGGCTCATGTTGGGCAGGTTCGGAGGAGAGGCCGAGGCGGAGTACGAGTACCCCGCGGTCAGGTTGGAGGGGAGACTCCCGCTGTTCCGACTCAACATGTTCGCAGACGGGTTGATGCTCTGGGCCTGGAAACACGCAGACGGGTCGGTGTTGGTGACGGAGCAGCCGGTGGTCATGGCGCACAGGTCCTGCAGCTCTGCCCCCACCGGGCCGCCCTGCATCACCGCCTGCTGGCTGATGATGTTGTCGATGCTGAACATGCGAGGCTGTCCTTGCCCGACCCCGGCGGGGGTCTGGTAGTGATGCAGCATGGCCGGATGAGGGGATGTGGCTGTCAGCTGAGACCCGTACCCGGAGCCGATCCCGGGGTACAGGGTGTTGGGGTAGGAGGGCCTCCCCATCGGGGTCGGGGTGAAGGCGCTGGAGCTCTGCATGTACCCCGGGTAGGTGCTGACGTCTGTGCGCTTGAACCTCTTCCTCCTCCTCAGAAAGCTCCCGTTGTCAAACATGTCCTCGGCCGCGGGGTCCAGGGTCCAGTAGTTGCCCTTCCCAGGCCTGCCGGGCTCCCGCGGGATCTTTACAAAACAGTCGTTGAGTGTGAGGTTGTGGCGGATGGAGTTTTGCCATTTCTTCGAGTTCTCCCTGTAGAAAGGAAAGCGCTCCATGATGAATTTATAGATTCCCCCCAGGGTGAGCTTCCTCTCGGGGGAGTTGGCGATGGCCATGGCGATGAGGGCGATGTAGCTGTAGGGAGGCTTCCCCCTCTGGACGGGCCTCTTCCTCCGGCGGCTCCCGGTGGGCAGGTGCTCCTCAGTCTGGCTCAGAGCGGCTCCATCCTCCGTGCTCGGGCTGCTCCCCCGGGGCTCGGACTTGATCGGGACGTTGTCTTTAGCCCGGGCCTGGAGCATCAGAGGCGGCGGGGGAGGCAGCGGCGAGTCCAGGCTCACATTAGGAGACAGGACGAGGGGACTTGTTGCCTCTGCAGGCGAGTGCTGCGTCTCCGCGGTCATGTTACACATGCCAGAGAAATAGGAGTAATTTGCCAGATTCATAAAAGAAAAGTTTGACTCGTCACTTTGTAGGGAAATAATGAGCTGAGGAGACTGAAAGGCACTGATCGAGCCTCTGATCGGGCCGAAAATAGCTCCCTGCCCTGCCCTGGTGGTATTTAGGGACGTGTGTGTGTGTATGTGAGAGAGAGAGATAGAGAGAGAGAGTGTATGTGTGTGTGTCCAGGTGAGGAAAAGGCGTTGACAGCTTTATAAGGCAGGGCAGCAGTGACGTCACTGACCTGGGGTTGACGATGAAAGAAGGACACAACAGCCTCTCTCATCTCAGTTACACACTCACAACAACTTAAATAGTTTTACATATTATCCAATTACATTTTAACAACACACTATTTACTTTACTGTATTCTAGAAATCACTCAGCTATGCCAGTTCATAAAAACAGTCTCACAGTCCTAAATGATGGTCTCACTGATTGTAGCTTTGCTTTAGTTTAGAAAGGTGCACATTTGGTCATTTGGTGGATATATGGAGTCTATGAGCAATGTTCTCTTTCATGCCAAAATGTTGAAAAGCTCTCTCTCTCTCTCTCTCTCTCTCTCTCTCTCTCTCTCTCTCTCTCTCTCTCTCTCTCTCTCTCTCTCTCTCTCTCGCTCTCTTTCTCTCTCTCTCTCTCTCTCTCTCTTTCTCTCTCTCTCTGTCTGTCTGTCTGTCTGTCTGTCTGTCTGTCTGTCTGTCTCTCTCTCTCTCTCTCTCTCTCTCTCTCTCTCTCTCTCTCTCTCTCTCTCCCACACTGCAGTGTGTATATCCAGGGCAGTAACAACACTCACAGAGCTTCTCCGTGCTGCTACAAAACCCGGCCGTCAAATCCGCCAATTGCAAATAATAACAGGCCACTGAAAACAAGCAATTGAGCTAAGAAAGCTACGAGGGAAGAAAAGTAAATATCCCTTCATTTCATTTTCATTTTTGGAGAATGGTAATCAAACATTCCCCTTGGCAGAGAGGAGAGGTGTTGTCTTATGGATTGTGAAGTGAAAACATGGTTCTTCACACAGCTGGTGTTAAGGCAACCCCCTTTAAACACAAAGATATGATCGTGCTCGCTAATCGATTGTTTAGGCAAACAGAGAGTGGAGGTGAGGTGAGATACACAGGGACAGAGCCAGAGGGAGCACATGTGGTCAAGATGAGACGCCAGTGCTGCTCGTCAGCGTGTCATATGTAACATGATAACTGTGTGTAGAGAAATGGGAAGAGGAGGAGAGAGGGAGACAGGGAAAGATGGGAAAGAATCAAAGAAATGGAATCAAACTGGTCATAAGTCATCTGTCTTCTGTTCTATGAGGTGTCTGGTCCCTTGCCACCGTTATAATCTGTAAACCCTGTCAACACAAAACACCACCCCCGCCCCCCCTCCCACAGATAACTCCCCCCCCCTTCTCTGTCCAGCCACAGCTCAGACAACTCAGACAGCACTAAGCCCAACTAGCTGCTCACAGCCGGTGGCTAACAGCTTCAGACAGGCGTGGGAGCACGGCCGTATCCAAGCAGGATCTGCCCCCAGAGCTGCCAGGTCAGGCAGGACAAACAGGGGCTCAGGCCAGGAAACGGGTCCTCTGCCTCAGGGCCCTGCGGCCTCCTGCTAATCCCCCCCTCCTCTCCTCTCCTCCCCAAAGCCACCCCGCTACAGCCGCTCTGTACCTCCCTGCCTCACTGTGCCCTATACAGTCCAGCTCTGCAGCAATGTTTACATACAAACATGGAAATGCAGGATTTCAACAGTTTTTGCTGAATATCAGCGTTTGACTCAAAGCAAGAAATGAAGCCAATACTTTATATTCAACAAAATTGTTATATTACAGTAAGTAGGTACAGTATGAGTTATTGTTGTGACAAAACGCGCACACACACACACACACACACACAGCATGGACTAGTATGTAGTGTGTATGTGAAGTAGTGCATGCAACCATGAGTGATATAAGCAAACTTTAAATACACCTGCATATGTATACATAGACAAGAAACCCAGTCAGTTCTATGTATAGGAATATATTTCTGTTTACGTTTACAGTACAGTAGTTTTATTTGCCCTTAATTCATTAGGACAATTGGTGTCGGTTGTGTATAAAGCTTTGACTCGTAGTTGGGGAAACGTAATGTATTTTATTGTAATGAATGATACAGGCACACACACCTGATTTGGCAGGTGTGTGTGCAGAGCAGGGACACAGGCAGCTGCTGTCACCACACTGGAAGAACTTTTACCAGCCTGCATTCCTCCAAACTAAAGGCTTTTCTACGGTTAGGTGTTATGGTTAATGGTTTGGGTTGTGCAGCCTTTTCTGTGTCAAGTGAACTTCCTCTGATAAAACAGGATGAGTTGTCTCTGGTTATTGAGGCAGGCAGCAGCTGGAGTGAACAATGCATCCCTGTGATGTTTACTCCGACCAGGTTTACTACTAAATGTGTGTCGTAATATTTGTTCTTTCTCTTTCTGATGAAATCATGAGAAATCCAGGGGGGCCGGGCCACAGAGTTGCTGAGCAAACACTTGGAATTCATTCATTCGCAAAGTGGCTCCAGGGGACAGAGAGGAGGGAGGGGGTCCATGAGAAAAAGAGGGGAATAAAAGAGTGAGAGACAGCGAGAGAAAGAGAGGTAGACAGGGAAAGATAGAGAGAAGCATTGGAGAGAGAGAGAGCAACCTTTTTCTTGCTCAAGCTCATCAAGTACGGGCCAGGGCTCCTGAAAACGTGGGGATTACCAGAGTGCTGGGGCTCTGCTGGCCCGGCCCGCCTCTGCTCGCTCCTGCACTGCACGCTACGCTGCCCCGCTAAAGCACCGCGCATGGTTCTCACACACACACACACACACACACACACACACACACACACACACACACACACACACACACACACACACACACACCACGCTTGCTGTACTGTGCTCATCTCCCGTTCCCATAATGCAAACGTACAGATATGTCCAGACAGAGACGGGTACTCACACACATTTGGATTGGGGTGTGTAGCCATTCAAATCATGCTGCCTTTACACAACCACTATATACATCTGTGACATGAATAAAAGCCTAATCTAGCATCTGTATAACCTAATATAGGAAGAAAAAAGAAGAGTTAGTAGCTTACAAAACAAGACACCATTTCTCCTGCAATTGCTCATTTGTTAAGGATCATAAACCTTTGACCTTAATGACCTGGATCATCGCCCTTCTGCCCCCTCTGCTCACCTCCAGCACACCTAGGAAATCCCCCCGGCCTCCAGCGCTACAGTCGGGGATGTTCCAAGAACGGTCTGCTGAACGCCAACACCGAGGTCACATCCTGCCAAGATAAGCACGGCAATTAAACAATTAGGCAGCTAGTGACAAACAAGACGAGGTGGAGAAAGGCCAGACTGAGGGACAAACTCTGCGGCCATCATAACAATGTAGATGACTGTCAGATTCACCTTTGATTACTTCCGATTTGTGACTTCTGTGCCCCAATTTTGTACTTTAAAACAACAATGAATGACCAGCAGAGTCCAGGGTGTGTGAAGCTAAGAAGCAAACACCAACACCAACCTAATACTCTAAAGAGAAGCTTGATACTGTAGCCCACTGAGATCCACACACCCGTCTGCTCTGGAAAGCTCAAGTCAACATTAATTAGCTTATGAATAAATTGATACACAGAAAATAGAGAGTGCTATATTTAGCTTTATATCTGGGTTTATTTAGTCTCCAAAACTGAATGATGTTGGCTTTATAAGGCGCTGTGTGTGTTTGTGGCATTCCTAGAGGCCTATGTGGACGAGACCAGCAGACAGCGTGGTGATGAGTAACAGCTTTTCCCGCAAAGGGAAGAGGAGCGGCCGTGTGAGCAGGATGGCTGGGTTATGTGTGTGTGTCTGTGTGTGTGTGTGGGAATGTGTGTAATCACGTGTGCTGGTACATGTGTTAGGAGGCCGCCCTTCTCCGATGTGGAACTGGGGCCGCCGGCGTCAGTAAAGCAGGCAGAGTATCAGTGAGGTCACAGTGACACAGGTGAATCCTTCCTTAGACGTCAGAGTTTCGGAGAGAGGGAGAGAGAGAGAGAGAGAGAGGGTAAGAGAGAGTGAGAGAGGGGTGAGCACAAATGGAGACAAGGGCTTTCATTCAGCGGCCCTGTGTCGGCTCATTGTGCCGTCTTTCAACATGCACTTCTCACACTTCTACTACTTTCAGACTGGATCTCGTCCTTCGCTCCACAGCAAAGAAAGGCAACGTTACCAACAAGCAAATCACATTATTTAATCAGAATTGATTATTCCCAGACAGCGCACCCGGCTGATGTCGCCTCCATCAACAGAACCTATTGGTGCTGGCATTGCTTGGTGGTGAGAGACGGATGGGGCAGCATACAGGCACACAGTGGCAGACAACCTCAGGGTTTTATTACACTGAGAGAGAGAAGGGAGAGGAACGATAAGGCCGACACACACTCACACATGGATGTCACAGGCAAACACACACCACATACACACAGACCCAGATTTGTCTTTTTGTACTGAACCTTTACTGTGAAATTTCATTAGAAGAGAAAGGTGAACGTGTTTCAAAGTCTGGACATTAGCGATAATACACACCAGTCAACATGGTCTCTTTCTCTCTCTCTCTCTCTCTGTGTCTTCATCCCTCACCACCCAGTCCAACCACACCCTCACTGGTCCTATTGTCCTTCCTGTTGTCCAGGAGCTGCCCAGACGAGTGGGATCAACACCCATTGTGTTCTTTAAATCTTGTGGTAAGAACACTTGCTTAGAAACGTGAGTGGCTATGATCTCCATTGTCTTATAGCATGGAATAAAAGCCTAAGTTTGTTTTTCCCTACTGTCTTTGTGTGGGCGTTCCAGCTTTCCAACGTGTAGCTCTATAGTTTGCCTACATAGACAGATGTGGGAAGTGACTAAGTACACTTAAGCTACTTGGACCTACCGTTTTGAGGTAATTTGCTTGAGAATGGCTCACTCCTTTCTACTGCCACTTCATTATATTTTAGACACTGTTTTTTTTACTATATTTATCTGAAGACTACAAAGTCATGAATATCAAAATAACATAAAATCATCAGAGGTTTAGTCCTCAGAAAAATGACGAGTAGAAGAAATGCACAAATGTAATTATTTCAGGACATAAGTTCCGTTATTTTATCCAAAACAATTAATTTTGTAGCACTGCCGTCATAAATACATTAACCGTTTTTGTAACGACCAGCAGGTGGCATCATACAGTGTTAACGTTTTTTGGAGAACTTCTAGAATAAACCAAAGAAGACATGGAGGCCCGGAACCATTAGACCGCACCTCTTGTTTCTTGTGGCGGTTTTACAACGTGACGCACAGGCGGCAAGCTTCGAAATATGGCGTCCAGGAGAACATCAACAGTGCCGAGCGGAGTTAAAAATGCTGCTGCAGACTCTAAAAGGTCGGTTTGTTTAGTTTATTTATCTTCTATATGAGGATTTCATATTAAACAGGTTCGTGTCCTGCATGATTGAGGAAACGTTCGTTCAAAAACAAGCTGACGGCTCCTGCGCAACTTTGTGTGTAGCTAACTTGTTTACATTTAACTACACTTTTTTACAATTTGTGACGGACGCATTTGCTCATAAGTGTTGAAAATTACAATGGATTACAAACTTCCTCATTTTCCTTGAACTGTAGTCGACTGTTATTTTCTACAAAACACAACCTGGCTAAGTTAGCTCGCTAGCTCAGTTGTACGCAGCTAATGTTTAGTATGACCGTTTAAACTGCGTCACTTTCAGCAGTAAAAGTGCGAATAATGGAGGAAAAACCAACAGCGGCGCACCAGGAAAGAAACAAGTCAAAAGTAAGTAAGCTTTCTGATGGAGACATATAGCTTGTTTAGTATTTATTTACATTTATTTATGGCTTATTTATTCAACTGCTTATACTAGGTATACCGTACTCTAAACTACTTCCTTCCGCTTATAACCTGAATAATAACAATAAATGTACTCTTGAGTAAACCATAAGCGTTTTCATTATTGTTGTTCAACTTTAGCAAGTGGGACGATCGTGAAGTCTCGGTACATGCAGTCTGCTGAGAAGAGTTCTCTATCAAAGGTCTGTTTGTTTGTTGTTTGTCTTTTCATTCAGCATAGGCACCATTAACTAGTTATTATCTGATAGTATTGAGAGCAGATAAATATGTGACTGCAGAATGTATCTCTGCTTTCTGGTGCCTCATGTGATGTCAGTGTTCACATTTGTATCTTATAGCACACGTGTTACCCTTAACAGAGTATTTTTGTATCTTATTGCGACATTAACAGAGTAACTCGCTGACCAACGAGTCCGTCTCCGTGCCTCCAAGGCCGAGTTCACCTAAGCCCAGCTCTGTCAGACCAAAGCTGTGCACCCCACCAAGACGATCAGTGGCCCCATCATGTATGTGCTCACTGATAATGATACATCCGTCCTGAATGATTTGATCTCATTCATTGATTCCCCCCTCACCTTCTCGATTACCTTAAAGCTCTGGCGTCCGGCGAGCCTTCGTTTCTGGGGAAAAGTGTTCTGCAGTCCACTTTCTCAGACGGACAATGCTTCCGCCCAAACTTTGACATTTCAGTCATTAAAGGTAAACAGACTTAAACCGCGGAAATGTTGAGATTGGTTTTCAATAAAGGTTGTGAATCTATGTTTGACTGTTTTATTCTTGTATTTATCACAGAGAAGACTGTGGTAGAAAATGCAGCAGAACCTGAGAGAAACCCAGAGGTGGACAAGAGAATCATAGAGATGCAAACGTTCCTCTTAGCCTACCTCACTGCTAAGGTGAGTTAGAGATTACGGGTAAAGTAGCTGCTCATTATTTCATCCATCGTTATCTCATCATAGCCTTACACAGTCTGGTTCTGTCTCTTTGTGATGTCTGACTGAAGATGGAGAGCAATACTGCCAAGCTCAAAGCTGAAGCAGAGACGAGGTTAATGCAGGAGATGGAGGAAGAAGAGGCTCTGCACAATGAATTCCATGGGAAAATGCGTCAGTACGTCCTCATGGAGAAGGAGAAAATTATTAATGAGCTGCTGGATATACAGGTCAGTGAACTCCTTTATACTTTGGGTCACTAATAGTCAGTAAAATCCTCCTCATCCCATTGAGGTCTCAATAGCTAATGTGTGTTCTGTTGCATTTTGATGTAAAGCATTTTGTATGTACACACTTTCTACTTTCAACTACTTTCATCTACTTGTTTCTCGTGTGACTGATGTTATTTTCTGTCAGATTTCTGCCTTGACTCCGGTGGCAGAAGCTGCCAAGAATTTCACGAAAGAATACAAGACTTTCGGCACAGCAGTCGACATCACCCGACACGAGCTGCCTGTCAAGAATGTGTACATCGAAGGCGACAGAGGGGAATTTCTGGGTTGGTATAAACATCTTTACACAGTGGAAATCAAAATACTGAAGCACAGAATAACAGATGTAAAATGTGGTTTCAATGCTGTTTATTCCATTATGTCGCCTAATGTATGTGCTCTCCTGATGCTTTATAGAGGGGAAAAACACCAAATGGTCCATGTTGTATTTTGTCAAACAGAATAATAAATGACTGCTGCCATCTCCTCGTCTAGATAAAGCTGAGGCCTGCCTGAAGGAGAGTGAGACATTACTGCTGGAGTGCACTCAGGGTGATCATCAGGAAAACAGCACCTCTTTGGAGTGCCTCAGGAACATGAAAACTGCTTCACAGGACATCAGTCAACAGCTATTAAGGTTCCAAAATCCATACCTGACTTTGATTTACATATAGTACTTTTCTTAGGGACTAAACAAAACCTGCAGACGGAGAGGTGACAACGCTGCATTGGGAGAAAAATTATATATATTTTAATTTTGCTTATATTTTCACAATAAGGACAAATAGATCTGTTTTGATACATGTAACATTGTTATTTGTGTTTTTTCTCATAGGGCGTTTTCAGGGCTGAGGGATTTGTCGTCATTGGTCTGCCGCCATACCATTCTTGTCCAGCAGGGAGCAGAAGAAGAGCAGCTGGGCGCCACCAGAGGCCATGAGCTCTACTGCCCCAAACAGTGACGGATGCCGCACAGCCTGGGAGACAGTTCATGCACTTTCATTTTGACTTCATGTATTTCATATTTTTCGTTTGTTTTTATGTCTTTCGGAGCTGCACTGTTTTATATTTGGAACTTAAGCAACAAATAAATCTGACTATAAACGGGTTGTATTGTCTTTTTCTGTTGTAATGGCGGGACACATTGTTGTCCCAAGGCCATGTAACCATAAGAATTATTTATTATGGTCATATTTAACTTCTGCTGTGCATTATAATCATCTCTAAAAATATACGAACGGTTTTAATGATTACTTTAACTTATTTACGTTTCCGGATGTGACGACACATCAAAACAATAACGGCAGACCGTCATTGGACGACGCTGGAAAGTGTCGACGCTTCCTCATGGACCAATGAGCAACCGGAGAGCACAGCGTCGAACGTGAGTACCTCTGTGATTTTATTTTTAATTTAATATATTTAAACATTTAAACTAAAACACGAGCTGAGCTTTATTTGTTCGTTAACATAACGCGCGCGCCTGTCAGCTAGAACAAACAAACATGGCGGCGACAAAACGAGCAGCGCGGTCGTTAGCAAAACAGCTAGGAGTTAGCTCTGCTGGAACCAAACTCCTGTTACTACACCGAATATACAACATAAACAGTGTTTTTGCCTCAATTAGTTTCCTTATTAATTCATAACTCAGCACATTGATGACGTTTTATGAAAAGTAATCATGTGATGACGATGAGTTCGGCCATATCAGAATATTAACATGTATGCTCGAAGTGTTCATCTATTCTTGTACACTTTGAATGAAATACATTTATTTCCCCCTCAGCAGCTCTCACTCACAGAGGAGAGAAGCACCGAAAGAATGGAGGCCAACGAATCGCGGACAAAGGAGGTGTCAAGGAGACGGGAGGGTGCAGCAGACAGAAGAGGAGGAGAAACGGGAGCTGGGACATGAGAGGACGCCCCGGGGAGCCTGCCAGTCCATGTGCCCCGCTCATGAGCTGCAGCAGCGGGAAGCACAGAACCGCCTGCACCACTTCGAGATGATGGCAGGCACGGGGAGAGAGCGGCGACCCCGGGCTGACCCCTCCAGGGCCGTGAAGGAGTACTCCAGACCGGCGGCAGGGAAAGACTCCACCCGCCCTGCAGACCTCCGCCCGCCCACCGTCCTACTGAAAACTGTGTGTTACCTCATTGATGACATCGCTGCCTCCCCTGATCTGCACCCCTGGACTGAGGTGAGTACTGACCCCAGGCACTTAGTTTGAATTGAACGCAGTAATGGTGTGAGCTAGTAATGAGTAGTAGTAAGCTTTTGTCATGTTTGGAACTTGTAAATGTGCCTGATGCTGCAGCTGACATTAGATTGAATGGATAAGGACTGAAATGTTCTCTGGTAATGATTCTGTCTCTGTTGATTGGTCCCCCAGGTTTACAGCTTTGTCTTCGACCGGCTTCGTGCTGTGAAGCAGGACATGATCATCCAGAGGGTGTCTGGGTCTGAATGTGTGGCCATTTTAGAGCGCACTGTACGCTTCCTCATATACGCCTCTTATCGTCTGTGTGATGAGCCCCTGCGTCTCTACGACCCACGAATCAATGACACACACCTGCAGGAGTACCTGAGCTGGCTGCTCGACTGCTACACAACTGGATCAGGACCACATTCCAATCAGGCAGAGTTCCAGGCCCTTGGTCTGCTGTATAACTTGGGTCAGTTACTGTCCTTTTACTTATACAGTTGAGAGAATTCCTGCCTTGGTGTATTTGAAGGAAGCAACATCTATAAATCTGCAAATATGATCATTCAGTCCAGTGCTTTCTGTGTCTGTCCTGTGGTTATTGGCGTTGTTGTTTTTGACCTAGTTCATCTCTAATGACTTTTACATTACATTACATTACGATCATTTGGCAGACGCTTTTATCCAAAGCGACTTACATTACATTACCACCCTTCGCAGAGGGGGGAGACTTCATGTGTGCTGATGTTCTGTGTTGCAGGTTCAGCTCGAGCGTTGCAGCACACCATGGAGCTCCCAGAGAGGCTCCGTAAGTCTCCAGCCATCAGACTCGCTCTGTCCATCAATCGAGCCTTCTCTGAGCGTAATCCTGTCCGTCTGCTCCGACTGGTCCATAAGTTAAACTTCCTGCAGTGTTGTGCCCTCCACAGACACTTGCTGAGGTGTCGCAGAGATCTGCTGTTAGTCTACAGCCACGGACACAGCAGCCGCAACTGTCGCTTCCCCCTGCACAGACTGGCTCAGCTGCTGGCCTTAGACACGCCGCTCACCGTCCAACTCTGCCAGGCTCATGGACTGGAGATCAACCGGGACAACCAGGTGGTGTTCTCCAAGGCCGCTTTCACAGAGTCCGAACAAGGTAAAGGGAAACTCCGCTGTGCACTGTATCATGACATCGTGGTAGAGAAGCAGAGAGACCTCACTGTCAGGAGCATCATTCACGGCTGCCTTTGAATCTAATAAAGGGTTAATTATATATGAACAAAAATGTGATGCTTTTGCTTACAGGGAGGTCAGAGGTGAAAGTTGGCAGAGATTGTTTTGCTGTATTTCTTGATCCAGGACACTAAAGCTCTATTTTCTAAGTGGATAGTTTCAGATGTAATATGTCAGACCAGGACTGCCTCAGGTCAGGGAACGTCACACCTCGGTGCTAAATATGCTCTTTCACACACTCACTCCTACATGGACTCACACACTTGTACTTGAATACATTTTAAAATGTGAATTTGTTTTATATTGATACAGTTTTGTTGATATTTCAGTGCCATTCAGTGTTTGTGTTGCGTTTGATTGAATCGTCTGGAAAACTTCACTGCAACATTGTTCAATTTGTTCCTTTAAATATATACTAGTTTCAATAAACATTGTTTTGTTATCACCACAAATTCTCCTTTTGTCAGAACCTGTGTGCGTGTGTGTGTGCTACACCAGTTTTCCTGTAAGGGAGTACGTCTTATTTTTGAATCACAATCAAAACCCATGATTCCATTTAGGCAATATATAGCTGTAGACTTTACTTTGGATCATTAACATAACTGCAACATTCAAAAACAGTAGTGTAAGTGTGTATGTATTAATGAATACAATTAAAGAGAACTGTCACTTTAAGGGAGGCTCCAGGTCTAGATTTTTTATGTTTCTTATTCAGGGTCACATAGAGGGTAACAACAGTAGAGTGAAATAAGTTAGTATTATAAAGTTAATACAGCTTTAATTGTATTTTTACACTGCATGTGCTGTGTCTTTGTGTGTGCTTTTCTCTGATTTGCCACTTGAGGGCAGCCAAGACCTGCGCCAATTTAACGCCCAAACAAGTAGAAAAATACGAGAGCTCACGTAAAATAATCCTCCCTCGTGTTTGTGTTTTGTTGCCCTCAGTGTGATCTCTAGTGCGGCGGCATCACGGCGTTTCCACCCGTAGTCCGACCAGGGAAATACCTGCGATAACGCGATCTGATAGCTTGAGTAAAACAACAAAAACTAAAAAAAAAAACGTGCATGTAACGAGTGTGTGTGTTGGTGCGTGTGTGTGCGTGTATGTGTGTGTGTGTGCAGGGCTCAGTCACGCTTTCCCGGGAGGAGTGTTGAGTGAATGAGCTGCAGAGTGACGCGATCGCCTCGGTGAGCAGCAACGGATTGTAACGTTTGTGAACATTTGGCTCCTGTGACATTTCAGCGCAGTAAAGTGGGAGGACGCTCGCTGTTTGTAATGGTGAAATATGAGAGAACGGAACCGGGGCGGGTGAAGGCACATGGGAGAGGACGGTCCGTGTACTTTGGGCTCTAAAAAAGACTCAAAAAGAGGAGGCAAAAAAAAAATACTCAACGATTTTGCCTGGAAGTGGATTTGACGGAGTGGGATGATCACAAACTCCACCGATCACCGGTTCCGGATGAAACTGTGCGCAGCTGTAACACCACCAGAACCTCAATGGATAGACTGAGAACGCTGAAGACGCACTGACTTGGGAAGTTTTAATTTAACTTTTTATTGTTTTGTTTTGTTTGAATAGTTAAGATTGAGCTCCGGATCCAGCCCTGCCTTCAGGGAGGAGAGAGCCCGTGTGTCCGGCAGGAGCTCCGCCGCTGCTCGGGCCAAAAATGTGGAGGATCCCCCTGACAGCTTTGGCTCTTTGCTGGACTTTGTTCAACGCGAGTTATGCACAAGAAAGACAGTGAGTAGCCTATGTGGCAATGTGTGTGTGTGCGTGTGTATGCGTGTGTGTGTGTGTGCGCGTGCGCGCGTATGTGTGTGTCCTTTGAAGTCGATCGCAGATCTCACCGGAGTGTTTCGGCTGATTTGTAAAACGCTTATAAATCACGTCCCTTCATTCAAATTGTACCCAAAAATGAGATCTCGGGGTACAAAGTGTCATGTGGCCCCTGCAGATAACGCGGTTCCCCCCTGTACGCAACAAGCGTAATCATCACTTTACATGACTTTTTTCTCAACGCGAATTGTACTCAGTGTTTTGTGACATGGTGACGTCACTGCGCCTTTCATTCATATTCTCAGACTTTCATTCAGAGCGAGATGCGATCACAGAATGTAGGGGTTATAGTGTGTGTGTATCCAACAGGAGCTTGTAGAGGCTGGAGATAGATTCTTCTGATTGATTTGGATCGATTCCTGGGTTTGGTAACACACACACACACACACACACACACACACACACACACACACACACACACACACACACACACACACACAAATGTATCCCTCTGAAGACCAAAGAGTTAAACTTTGTGCTCCCATCAATCAGGCTGCTGTCATCAGTGCTGCTGCTGGAGGGCTCAGAGTTGTGTTAATAGTGATGAGTTGTAAACTCTGCTCCCAAAAGAGGGGGGGAGGAGGGTGCAGCCTCATGTGGAGAGCTGAGGGAAGTTTGGGATCGCCGCAAGCTTTGATTGAGGAAAAAGAGCCTGAAGTGTTCCTGCTGAGGGTGAAAACATAAAGGCCATGTGACTGAAATGAGTGACTTAAAGACTTAACAAAGGAGAAAACAAATCCTCCTCAGGCACTGAACAGATGAGGAGAAAACATCTGAGAGCTTGAGCACATCAGGCCGTGTGACCGTCACCACCAACACCACCTGATCAACCAGGCTCAAAGGCACAGAGGCACAGAGTCAATTGCCTCGTATTATCTACCCTTTCCCCAGAACCTTGTTTTCCAGGGGGATTTTCCCTCTGCCCCCCCTCTCTTAGGAACTGCAGTTGCCTCTAGCTGCGGTGCTGTAATGCCAACCACCTGATCTTACACTCACTCACCCAACTGGGCCTGTGCTCCAGGATCTTTGCTCACTCCTGATTCCTCCCATCATCAGTTTAGTTCTGGGGAGAGACAGGGGCGGTGTTTCACTCAGTTTGCACAGCAACGCACCCCTAAACATTGGCATTGTCATGGCCACACATCAATCCATCTCAGCAGCAGCTACACCAAGTGACCTTTCCTTGATGATCTCAGTGACAAGCTGACAGTGAGTTGCGCGGAATCTTAGGTCATTTCTTTGCCAGATGTGAAAGACCACCCAAAGAAAACACCAGAGCACAAAGCTCATTGGTCAACAGGTAGCGTCTCCCTGGTTACGGTGCAATTAAACCTGATCTCGCGGCACAAATCCACGTGGAATGTGCCTGTGTGTGCGTGTGTTTGTGAGAGAGAGAGAGAGAGAGAGAGAGAGAGTGAAGTGTTGAGTTGAGTGTTGACTTCAGAAAAGGAATGATCACTGAAAATCTAGGCAGTCTTGCTATTTTTATGCCATATCTTTGATTTGATTTGACACTTTCCCATCTCTTACTTATCTTCCATCACCTCTAACTCCATCACCCCTCTCTCTCTCTCTCTCTCTGTGTCTCACCCCTCCCTCCTCCTTGCTCCTCTCTCAGGGGTTACCTGGTGGCTGCACCCTCCGTGTTCCGAGCAGGCGTGGAGGAGAGCGTGAGCGTCACCATCTTCAATGCCAAGGCAGAGACGCGCGTCAAGGTGCAGCTGTCGGTGAAGGGACAGACGGTCGCTCACAACCACGGCTCTGTGTTCGGTGAGGACCATAAAAAAATGTTACTTTGTTGTTGTTGTTGTGTAAGGAAATGGAACAGAAAGAAACGGAACTCCATCGTAGGAGAAGCAAGTGGAGATCAGGGGAAGAGCTGAGATGCTAGTGTGACTTGTTAGAGGGATGTTAAGATCACCCAAGCAGGCAGGAACACACACACACACACACACACACACCCACACACACACACACACACACACACACACACACACACAGCATGAGCCAGGTTGACCTCTGACCCGATTGTGTGCTCCTGAAGCAGCCGGCATTCTCATGGCCGTTACCTTTGATGGTTTTGTGACGTCAGCACAGCCGCTCCTCGCCTGCCTCTCTGTGTATACAAGAGGTGATTTGTTTGACTGCTCCATTAATGGATGGACTTCAGGTCTCGCCCCATCTGGATGTGCTGCGAAACCAGAGCGAACATCCGACAGCCCAAACAAACCAGGCCACACTCTCATATTTAGAAACATTAAAACTCTTGGATAACAATGGCATCATCATGTTTGGAAACTATTGCCACCTTAGAACATCTCTGATTGGTTGACTGGACTTTAACCTACTGCTAATGTCTCTTTGTGTTTCAGACAAAGGCACCATCAAGCTAAAGGTGAGTCTTTGCGTCTGTGTTGCTTCTTTGCTGCAGCTCTAATGGCGGCCCTGTGCATGCGTAAAGTGCATGGCAGCGCTGGGAGGTGACAGCTGCACGGTAGTGAGAGCTCCGCGTCCGTGTGCACATTCCTGAGGCCACATGCAAATCAATACTAACATTATTTGTAATGCAACATCTGTCTCCGCTCGTTCGCTGGGAATAAGGTAACAGCCTGGGACGTAATACGCAACAGCTGTTGACGTGCATGTATGGTCCGCCGCCCCCGAAGGCTGGAATAGATCAATCTAGCATGCACGACTCCATTCTTTCCCCCCTGCTCGTCTCCTCTGCTGCCTGTAACCTCCACCCTCATTCTCCTGGAGTACAGTCATGTGTAGTGTGCTGGGTTAGAGCTTGGCATCTTCTGCTGGGTGTTTTGGTATTTAGTGCTCCGTCTAAATACATGAAAACCCTACTGAGTCTTTGCCTTGTGTGTGTGTGTGTGTGTGACCAGGTTCCCTCGGGGCTGAGAGGTCAGGCCCATTTGAAGGTTTGGGGGAATCGCCAGCTCACAGAGGGAGGCTACATCTTCCACAACTACACCACGGTCACAGTGGAGAGCAAGGGCACCACCGTCTTCATCCAGACTGACAAGCCTGTCTACAAACCCAAACATAAAGGTGCAACTCCTCAATCAGCTGGTCAGAAAAGCAGAGTAGAGAACCACTCATGTTCACTCCTCAATGGAAAGAACATGATTTCAAACGTTCCATATAGTTTAAATGCATCTGGATGGTCGTCTTCAAAGGAAAGATGTTTTATTACACACTAATCTTGTTTTCCTTCTCCTGCCTTTAGTGCTCATCAATGTTTACACCGTCACCCCCGACCTGAGGCCAGTAAATGATAAGGTAATGGGGGAATTTGCACTTATTTGCAATGATTACACAATTCACATTTCCATACATTCAACCTTATTTAAGATACTTTGACATCCGTACTGTTTAGCTTGAACTCGCGACTTAGCCTGCCCCGAGCACACAGAAATGTACAGTTACCTGTTTACAGAAGCCTAGCTGGAGTCATTTCTGTTGGAATGTTAGCAATGGCTCAAATATGCTGCGCAACTGTGCAGACAGATGGTTTATTGATGATTCCTGCTGGTAAAGGGCAGCGCTCACTTTCACAGATGGAGGTTTGTTAGATAAGGAACGACTCGGCCGCTGCACTGGAATGAAACATGAACATCACTTCTTCTTCTTCTTCTTCTTGTGTTTTTGTTGCAGATTGAGGCGTATGTTTTGGTGAGTGGATGTCGGCCGGACCACCCATGGTTGGCGAGGCTTCGTCTGGGATGAGACAGTGGCAATTTTTGTTCCCAGCCTGTTGGGAGATTACAGAGCTGAAGTCAGAGCAGCTCACCTAGATAACAGGGTTCACTTTAGAACAGCACAGGGATAAACAACTCCTCTTCTTCTCTCCTCTCCTCTCCTCCTTAAAACTGTTTGTGAATTGACTTCTAATCTGAAATGTGAAAGCTGAACTCTGGTTTCCGATCTGCCAATTTGATTTTTCAGGATCCCAGAGGTTCCAGGATGGTCCAGTGGAAAGGACTGAAATCTATCTGCTGTGGTGAGGCTCCTCTACTTGTGTTTATCTTTGTAGGAGTAGATTCCTGCAAACCATTTTTATGATTGTAGGACTTGCAAACATTCGGCTTTTTGAAATGGTGAAAAGTTCCCACGTTGTCATTGTGTTGCTGCTACAGACGCACACAGGTCTTGTATTTGATGAGCGGATGTCTCTCTCACAGGGGTTGTGAACATGAGTTTCCCTCTGTCTGATCAGCCTGTGTTTGGCGAGTGGTTCATCTTTGTGGACATGCAGGGTCACACCTACAACAAGTCCTTTGAAGTGCAGAAATATGGTGAGGAAGCACACGTGTCTGACATTACTCCACCAAATAAAGGTTGACCTGCACTGTGAGTAACTCTTTGTCTCCTGTCTCTCAGTGATGCCCAAGTTTGAGTTGGTGATCGATCCACCGCCCTACATCCGGGACATGAACCTATGTGAACAGGCCACAGTCAGAGCCAGGTAAGCTCACCTAACCCCGCCCTGCTGCTCTTTGACTTGTTGTGCTTTTTTAAAACACAACATCTGAATGTGTTGCCGTGTCGTTGTGTGCAGGTACACCTTTGGGAAGCCGGTGACAGGGAAGCTGACGGTGAACATGACGGTGAATGGAGTGGGTTACTACCGCCACGAGATGGGCCATCCTGTGATTAAAACCATGGACGTGAGTGTTTTTACCTCCCTGCTCCGTGTCTGTCAGGATGTTTAGAGTTGTGCTGCTGTGTGTGCACCTCTTAACTGTTACTCTGGGCCCATACACACCTGACACCAGACTGTTAAGCTGCTAGTAAGCATTGGTTCATACATGAATGTGACCCTGGAGTGACCGGAGCGTCTGCATATGAAGCTGTACTAGATCTGATCTTCTGCTCTCCTCAGATGAAAGGCTCTGCCAACTTCAGCCTGTGTGTGAAAGACATGATGCCCCTGGATGTGGCCGATCACTTCAGAGGCAGCGTGAGCATTTGGGCGTCCGTTGCCAGCTTAGACGGAAGCAGGCAAACCACGTTCGACGATTCCACGCCGGTGCATAAACAGCTCATCGACATCAAGTACTCTAAAGACACTCGCAAACAGTTCAAGCCTGGTCTGCCTTACAAAGGGAAGGTGAGACACCGACTATTAGCTTGGGACAATGTTTATCCACTGCTTTTAGCATTATTGATAAACTCGTTGGTGACGCTCCGCCTTCAGATTGAAGTGACTTATCCCGACGGGAGTCCAGCTGACGGGGTGCGAGTGCGCGTTAAGGCGGAGCTGACCCCTAAAGACAACGTCTACACCAGCGAGCTCATCTCCAAAGACGGCCAGGCCACATTTGAGATCCCGTCCATCCCGACTGCTGCCCAGTACGTCTGGCTAGAGGTCAGTGCCTTTACTGGTAAGCAGGATGGGACACAGGTTCATGTTTTCAATCTCTTCTGAATGTTTGGAGTGTGTTTGCTTTGCTTGGCATAGACCAAGGTGACATCCATTGAAGGCAAGACTGTGGGAGACCAGTACCTGCCCAGTTATCTGTCCATCAGCAGCTGGTACTCTCCCAGCAGGTGTCACATCCAGATCCAGAGCCCCAGCTCCCCACTCAAGGTAAATACATGCTTTTTGGGTGTAGATTTCCAGTAAGAGTCTGCAGCTTGTGTTCATACAGCTACACACACTTACACTCTGGAGCCAGTGGGACCAAGTACAAACAAAACATGTTGGCCACCGAGCGCTCGAGAGAAGCTGGGGGGGGTTTTGATGTCGAGTTCAAATGTCAGACATTTTCCAATACATCCTAATTATGAGGGATCATCCAGAATTTGATGATGGGATGTTTCCATCTGTGGTTGTAGGTTGGCCAGGAGGCAGAGGTGGCTCTCAAATCCACGTGTCCCTGTAACTTCACCATGCACTATGAGGTGGCGTCCAGGGGGAACATCGTCATCTCGGGCCAGCAGGCGTCCAACCTGACGGCCTCGCACAGAGCAAAGAGGGCGGCGGTCATCTTTGATAAGAACATCCACACCACACAGCCGCCTCCTTCTGCCTCCGGTACGCCTCCATTTAAGTCTTTTACAAGCTCAAACACAATCTTTTCCCATCTTTATGCGGGATATGTCGCCCTAACTGCTCTGCGTCGCCGTCGCCTCATCTGCAGGTTCGTCTCCTCCGGCTGAGGTGGAGAACTGCGTGTCCTACCTACGCTTCCCCGTCAGCCACAGCATGGCTCCCCTCAGCCGCCTGCTGGTCTACTACGTGAGGGAGAACGGCGAGGGCGTCACAGACAGCCTGCAAATCCCCGTCCAGCCCGACTTTGAGAACCAGGTTAGAAGTAGCAACACACAGCACATACATGTTGAAACGGCGTTGATACAGACCTTCCCCACTTTGATTTGGTTGCTGCAATCCGAGACAATATTCTGTTACCACCTTAAAAATAACTGTGTGATGTCATGCTTGAAAAGGACAGAAAGAGGGTGAGCTCTTTGTATACATTTCTGTATCCATGCAGCAGCTCTGTACACAGTGTAATGTCTATAAACAAACAGCTGTGTTGGCCTGTGAGAGCTCCCCAGTTCCTGCCTGCATTAGGTGGAGTTAACTCCCTGAAGTATTTACAGCTCCCTGGTATGCCATTACAACACTCTGCGAGAGTGTGTGTGTGTGTGTGTGTGTGTGTGTGTGTGTGTGTTCATATATGTGTGTGTGTCTTTGTCCGTGGTGGTTGTGAAGGCATGATCAGACAAGGGCTGTGGGGGCCGTGGGGGGGAGATGAGGGGGGTCGTGACGGAGGGAGATGACAGGTTACGGCGTGGTGAAAGAGGGCACAGCGGAACCGATTAACGGGGCTAATTTGTGTCGGCACGCTGCTGAAAAATAGTTCAGATGTGTGACAGTTTATGGATGACTCTCACCATCCCTCCCTCTCTCCAAGTCCCTCAGTTCAAAGCCTGTACTTTTCCACTCCACTTCCCTGTGTCTTCCCACCAAATCTCATTACTCATCTCTATAGAAGCGACGGCGTCCCATCCCAACCCTGACACACACACACACACAGACACACACAGACACACACACACACACACACACACACACACACACACGTTGAGGAATGTTTCAACTTGCTGATTGAATCTTGTCCTTTCCTGCGTTGGTTTGCAGGTGTCCATTTCTCTGTCTGCTAACGAGTCGATGCCAGGAGACCCCGTCACTCTGCACGTCCGGGGAGAGAGAGGCTCCTGTGTGTGTGTGGCCACTGTGGATAAGAGCCTTTACCTCCTGAAACCGGACTTCCAGCTCAGCCCAGACAAGGTCGGTGGGCGAGAAAATCTACACCGGTGTATTTTCAGCTGTGGGACGTGACCCGGCGGAGAGTCAATCTGTCTCCAAACACTTCATGTGAACGGCAAATGTTTGGATAGAAGGTGACGCATGTGTGAAGTTGTGTTTCCTTCCCATCAGGTGTTTAAGGAGCTGGCAGACTTTGACGTTTCGGATGCTTTCGGAATTCCAAAAGATGACGGACACTTCTGGTGGCCCGGGCTGTCGTCCAAGAGACGGAGGCGGTCGTCTGTGTTCCCGTGGCACTGGGACATCACCAAGGACGCTCGCTTCGCTTTCACCGTGAGAACACACACTTACACAGAGTTACTAGGGCCCAAAGCAACAACGCAAGAAGACAAAAACAAATCAAAGAAATGTGTTTTTTTCCTCTGTGCTCTTAACGCAGGAAACAGGGCTTGTGGTGATGACGGACGTGGTGAGCCTAAACCACAGGCAGAGCGGAGGGATGTACACAGACGAGGCCGTGCCCGCCTTCCAGCCGCACAGCGCCACTTTAGTCGCCGCCATGCACGCTCGCCCTGCGCCCAGGTACAAGACGCACAATATGTGACGCACAACTTAGCCACAGAGGTTTATTCAACTCTTTTATTTTATGTAGTTTGGGAGGGAGAACAATGTTAAACTGAAAAACAAATCATGAAAATGTAGCCACAGATTTCTTATAGATTAAGATTAAGACTCTTTTATAGATGAAGTTTATTTTACTGATTTAATTATGTAATTCAAAAATGGTAACGGCATGCTGTGAACTTTGATATTTGTTTGGGTTAAACCAGGTCTCCAAACTGAGGAAGGCAAAGCGGAAGAAAAACAACACAAAATAAACACAAAATCAAATAGTTTTGTTGGGTTGTCCACATTCCTTAACGCCACAAATACCTCTCATTCTGGTGATGAACTTTAAACACATGATGTGACTTAGAGGATGTCGGTGCACATTTCAGAATAATCCATTTTCCAATTATGGCTTTTTAAACATTGTGAACAAAGCCGCAGCCGAGGCCTTTTTTTATTGATGTCAGCTTGTGTTGCGGTCGCAGAGCGGAGAAGCGCAGGCGGACGTTCTTCCCAGAGACCTGGGTGTGGCACTGCCTCAACGTCAGGTATTTAAATCTTTACAAATACTCAATCTGTGTGTTTATGTGCATGGGAAATTCCTGCGGCCAAGTGTCGTACGTGTGCCAGACTGTAGATACTTAACGAGGGATACAGTAACAGGTGAGGAGAGGGGAGGAGGGATGGAGGGGTGAAAGGAAGAGGTGTAGGAAAGGGTAGAGTAGAGGGAGAGGAGGGAGTGAAAAGAGGAAGGAGGTTCTTAGAGTACCAGTAAAACCTGTAAAAATGAAAAGACAGATATTCCATCACTCTGGCGTTTCCCTCCTCTGGGTGTGAATGTGCTCCTTTAAACAGGGCGGGGGGGGGGGGGGATCTTGGAACAGCTGGTCACTTTCTCAACAGCTCCTTCCATTCATTTAAGGCCAATATAAATGAACTGCCCATAGATTTCCATACGCCTGATTCCTTTGGACGGGACTTCAGTTCTGCGTAATTTCCTGTCCGAGCCCAAAGCTCTGATTTCCTTTTAAAGTCTATATTAAAGTGGATTTTAGTCCACTTTGATCAGGAGGAAAGGGTGTACATGCAGTTTTTCACAACGCCTATTATGGCCCTGTGACGCCTCGCCAAGACTAACAGTAAATATGCGTTGCCAGTAATGAGCTCAGTGAAACCGATTGGGTCAGCACCTGACTGTCCCCGACACGTATCCGCTATCCTGTGTTTGTGAAAGTTATATTGGTGCAGGTGTTGGTATTGACACAGGTGTTTCCAACATGAAGCTAAATCTCCTGTTTCATCAATGCCCCACCTGTTTCATTGCCTCTGCTGAGTCATCTTCTTACTCCACTGTCCAATTGATGACTTCCCTGGTTAGTGCTGACACCGGCGAGGCTGAGCTCCGCTTGGACGTTCCGGACTCCATCACCACCTGGGTCACAGAGGCCATCGGCTTGTCGGAAGAGAAGGGTCTGGGTTTGGCGAAGAGCGCCGAGCTTCGTACCTTCAAACCTTTCTTTGTGGACTTCACGTTGCCTTACAGCTTGATCAGAGGGGAGCAGACCAAAGTTCCTCTCACCGTCTACAACTACATGTCCACCTGCTCTGAGGTAAGGTGACGGATGAGGACAGAGGAAGAGGAAATGTGGAAATTGCTAACTAACTTAAAGCCCCCAAAACAATTCGATAGATCTCCAGGCTCAAGCAGGTGTCAAGTCCAAAGTAAAACATGCAAACCACCGGCTCCGATTCTTTCAATTCATCTTTTTGTCTTTGTGTGTTACATGCCAGAATAGGTTTTTAAGTCAAAACAACATGATGGGCGAGACCAGGCACGTTGCTGAGAGAAAGCTGAGGGTAGTCATCAGGCCCCGGGGGATGGGAACTGTGATGGGAACTGGTGGTCAGCCTTCGTGTGGGTTTATAAGGCTGAAGACCTGAGATTAGTCTAGAAGTATGTTTTAGCACTCGCTTTGAAGAGACCTCTAAGCTCCATCTTGGCCTTAAATGGGTCCATCCTGGGCTCCACGCTGATGACATCATGATGTTCACAGATGAGGCTGTTAAATGGGCTGTGCGTGCTCGGCCCTAATGTCATGTTAGGTGATTATGCAAACCAGCATAGCCTTCGCTTTGATGTCCACCCCGGCAACATGTGATTCCTATATTTTCTGCTTGGTTATTTACGACTTGTGGCATGTGGATAAAGAACAGTTAAAAGATCCGGCCGCATTACCGAGCCCCTCTGTGAAAATTGGACGATGAGTGGAACTTAATCCTTCTGGGAGCTGGAGAAGCATGAGTCAGTCGGCATGGAAAATTCACAATATGATTTAAAAAATTCTCCCTCGCTTTCGGAGGTTTTGAGGAGAACACGCTATGAGAGGGAGGGAGGGGCGTGCCAGGCCGGATGATGTCAGTGTGGAGTCTGTCAGAGGAGAATGAAGTGCCTCAGCTGTGCCTCCTCTGTTCTCCCCTCTTCTCTTCTCATCTGCGTCTCTCTGCTGCTTCTCCTCTTACAGGTTCATGTCAAAGTCTCGGTTACAAAGGGGATCAAATTTGTGGGCCACCCAGGAAAGCACCACCTAACCAGGAAGAAGTGTGTGGCTCCCGGAGAGGCTGCGCCCACGTCCATCGTGCTCTCGTTCACTGAACTGGGGTCAGCAAACATCACAGGTACCCAGAAGCCCCCACAAAGGAATAAGTCTCTTCTCCCACAAACTGATGGTTCAGGGTTGTAGTGCTCATGTAAACATCCAGATGGTACTGCTTTGGATGACAGATATCTCAGTATTGGAGTTCATAAGTGGTGTGACAATAACAGTCTATCGTCTCAGTGTGATGCTTTGCTCAAAGGCCTTTCACTGAGCAGAGCTGTCCTGGCCAAGGAGCAGAGCTGTGTGTGATCTGGTCAGCCACCCCGAGTTACAAACACTCCCCCCTCCAGAGCACATGTGAAAACAAAGCAGGACATCAGTGGGGGAGCAACCAAAGCCGTGCTGTGGCACTCAGTGGCATGTTGATGAGTTTGCAGGTCACTGGCGGTCAATGGGCCCCCCATGGCCTCTCTCCTCGTCCTCTGGCCCCCCCATGGCCCCTCTCCTCGTCCTCTGGCCCCTTGTCTTTCCCTCTCACTACACACATACAAAGAGATGCCACTGGCACAGGGCCACATGTCGAATGTGTCCTTCGAAATAGAACGTGGAGTCCCCTTATAGACATTTTTGCTCTGTGTGAAATATGTTGGAAGAGACGTCCTCAGGACCTCCAGGGAATGGCCTCACTCAGGGGTCAGTGTTTCCATAGACACGCCATGATGTTTTCCTGATATCTCATGACAACATGTGGCCAGAAACAATTTATTCCATTACACTATAAAGCCTGATGGTGCAACAGTAGGATGACACTTATTACTGATTGGTCAAAATAATCTAACCATGTGTTTGAATGTGGCCCTCTTTTCCCAATTTGGAATGCCAGATTCTCTGTTCTCTTGCCCTTGCTTCAGTGAGGTGTGGAACCTAATTCAAGCAACACTTCCTTTATTGACGCAAACCTGAAACAGAAGTGGCAGTTGAGAGCTGTGCAATTCTTTAAGCGCCAGCCGCGCCCAGTGAGGACGATCAAAACGTGGCGCTTTTGTCCCGTGAGAGCAGGAAGGTTTACTATGTTCTCTGATGCCCAACAGCTCGAGCCATCGCCTACAGTGAACCCAGCTGCTGCTCAGATGGACTCCAGACGGTCAAAGCTGGCAACGACCACGAGGAAAGACGGACTCCAATCGGTCTGGACTACGTCCGCAGGACTGTTCTGGTGGAGGTAAGAGAGCTGATGCTGATCAATGTCACTTGATATGAAAGGATAGATCATTCATTGGATTGACGCTCCTATCCTCTTATCTCTTCCTCCTCTCCTGTCTCTTCCCATCACTCTCCTCTCAGCCTGAAGGCCTGCCAAGAGAATACACCTACAGTGTCTTCTTCTGTCCCAATGGTCAGTGCAGTGTTTTGTCTGTGATATCCTTGTATTATTCACATTGTAGTGGTCATTCCCCTGCTGTATTTTTCGCCCTGGTGACATTTACGTTGCATCTGTTTTCAGAGAGGATCCATATTTCTACACCCAACAAATATGAATATCAGTATGTGAAGAAGCCGGCCAGGATGGCCCAGTTCCAGGTGGCGGTGAAGACCCATAACGACGCCCACTTTGCGCTCTCTGCCAGCCCTCACGACAACGCAGAAATGCTGGAAATCGTGCTCGGGGGCAGGCAGAACACTCGCTCCTGGATCTCCGTAGGCAAGATGGCCGAGCCCATGGTCAGCGCCTCCACGCCGGGCATCCTCTCCTGGGATGAGTTTAGGAGCTTCTGGATCAGCTGGAAGGGAGGAGTGGTACAGGTAAGGAGATGAGAGAGAAGAAGCTCAGAATATAGCCAGATATACTTCCATTAATCTAATCTGTCTCCGTTCTCTGTAGGTGGGACATGGTCTGCAACCGTCCAATGAATCGACGATCCTCCAGTGGGCAGGACAGCTCCCTGGACAGGTTTGACCATTTGATCACATTTGTCCTAAAGTCCTTTTTCACTTCAGGGCTCCTTTCATATTTGTGGTTGAATCCTTTGTTTGTCCATGTTAGGTGCGTCATATAGGCTTTTCAACAGGCTGGGGCTCAGTTGGGGAGTTTAAGATTTGGAGGAAGGAGGATTCAGATGAGAACCACAATGAGGCCTTTACTCTGGGGGTCCCACACAACATGGTGCCAGGGTCTGAGAGAGCCACAGCATTTATGATCGGTATGTTTGATTATGTCTCTATCTACAGATTAGAACCCCACATATATGGTGGATGCATTTATTGGAGTTGAGCTAATGTTGTGTGTGAATCAGGTGATGTCATGGGTCCGACCCTGAATAACCTGGACAAGCTGCTGCGGCTGCCCTTTGGTTGCGGAGAGCAGAACATGATCCATTTTGCCCCCAACGTCTTTGTCCTCAAGTACCTGCAGAAGACCCGACAGCTGAGCCCTGAGGTGGAGAATGAGGCCACCGACTATCTGCTGCAAGGTAAAGAACCCGCAGCCATACATTATCTTAACCTGTCCTGCATGGGCAAGACAATCGGCCATATTTCTGCTGTGTGTCTAGGAATGTTGTCAATGGGTGTTTGGGTACGATTTCACCCACTTAAGACATATAAGGTTCACAGGGGTATGCAACTGTTGGACTAGTTTGTCTTGTGTGTGTTTCTAGATACCTTCTTTGCCCTCATGTTGGCACAGAATGTTGGTGTGTGGCAGCCAGTCAACAGGCCATTGGCTATTGTCTTCAGTCATTAGTCGTTCTTAGTCACTATTTGTTGTCTCTTTTTCTAGGATTTTGTACATAACTGGATATGTATCAGATATACTGGTTGTACTTTCGCACACGTTGTTCTTGCTGTTAATTGCTTGTAATTTTGGTCGTAACGGCAAACATTAGGACACATTCAAATTGAACTCTCAGTAGTTCCATAACCTTTTAATTGATAAATGGAAACAGATCTCTCTCTCTCTCTCTCTGATGCAAAGTTTTTTTGGAGAGGTTAATAATATCTGACGACACGATGCGTCTCATTCTCATGGTGTCTACAAACCTGCCTCTCTCTTGCCAGCAGCTGTTTAAGCAGAGGAAATGAGAGCCTCAATTAAAGGCTCGGAGTGTGCCAGGACTGTCAGATCCCATGCAGCCCCACTGTGTGTTAAGTGGCGTCACGCTGAGCACAAGGAATGTTTTCTAATTCTTGGCGAGTGGTCCACTGTTGACAATTTCTGGAAGCTATTTTTAAAGCTTACCTTGGATATCATATCGTTTGTGGATTTTCTCTACGGTTCAATTATATTCTGCATCCGTTTGTCTCCTCAACGATCTCTTGTCAAGGGAAACCTCACATTCACAACCCTTCCCTTCTTTCCTCTGAATCATTGTGGTTAATATTCAGACTTATCTTGGCCATATCATTAAATCTAGCCCGGTCGTTGTGCTTGTACACATGCACACACAGTATGCTAAAGAAAACACTCGTGCCCTTGTGACCCACCGATTCTACAAAAACCCAGAACCCACAGTCAGTGATGGAGGGAGTAAACAGTGCCATACCACAGGAACAGACCTTGCACAGATGGACGGAACAGAGCCGCTCACAAGCTCCAGGCGGAAAGTTCAAGAGTTATTCTCACCATCTTGACACTGCTAGATGACGTTGAGGCTGAGCCCAATGCACAAAAAGAGAATTCACCAAAGGCACATTCCAGCACCGATTCATGAGGAGGTAGACGCAGGAGGCTGGAGTTGTGTCTGAGGAAGTTGAACTAAGAAAGTACCAGATGGCAACAAAGTGGCTCAACAGAACCTGTAAGCAGTTCCAGTTGTTGAATATAGTGTTGTATTTGTCGTGTTTTTGGAGAGAGTAGAGCCGGTGTTTATATTAATATGTTTTACCTTTATTTAACTGCGGTCAGGCCATTGATTTGACTTCATAGCCCTGACCACATCTCTCCCTCCTCACATTGTGCTCCTGCCCCTCCTCCCGCCTTTGAACCACGTGCTCCCTGTGCAGCACTTAAATGCCAAATCAAAGGTAAAGCACATTGTAAGGTTGGGAAAACATCCAACATGTGTAACAGAAGTGCTTCCATCCCTCTTACATCACCAGAGTTCAACCTCAGGTCCTTTTGTTTTTCTGCTCTGATCCTCGGAAGAATTTCTTGAGGAAAGAGGAACCACTTTAACCATCTTCCAGCAAATTAAACATCATTAAATCTTATTTAATGTCTTATTACTTTTATCTGCTATTCAATTCTTGCTGTTGGTTGAATCACACAACACATTTAAGGCTCTTAAGGGAATTAAGTTATCACCGACAATTAATGAAGTGGTCGACACTGCAGTGGTTGACATAAAACATGGTTTGGACAATTAAACTCTAATAAGATAAGGAACTTGAATGACTTGTATTTTCACTTAACTTGAACACCCTATGCTTTTTCTGTTTCAGGCTATCAGAGGCAACTGACCTACAAGCGTCAGGATGGATCCTACAGTGCGTTTGGAGAAAGGGATTCCTCTGGCAGTATGTGGTGAGTCTACTCTGCAGAGATGACCTAGCCTCACGTTTGTGTGTGTACAATTCCTCAGCTTTAACTGGAAAGTTGGTTTCTAGCTTGAGTTCTTATCAGCGTGTCACTACACTGCGCTCCAATGATCCATTTGCGTTGGCGTGTTTAAATCGTTGGTGAGTGTTTATTTCATGTTTACACTCCCCGGAGGCCGGTGGGCAGACAGAACCATCTCATAATATTTATACAACTGAAGTCAGTGCTCTCAATGAGGAGCTCCAGTGATTGCGTTGCGGGGCCCATGCACATTGTACATACCTCTGGTTGATTTATTGGCGGAGGTGGGTATTACGATATTTACTCGAGCTGACACTGTGAAACAGCAGGTTACATTAACGACAGAGAATCATAAACAAACTACATAATTGGATCCCAGAGGCAGACACGGCTCCGAAAGATTGATTTGCAGTTAAAAAAGGTTCCTATGCGTGGGCCCCATGCTGCTTTGGCCCCACAGACCCGCTCTTAATGCTGCCATTGGAGACGGTGTTATAAGGAGTCTGGAGCCACCTCACCCAACAGCTCTGTACCTTTTTTTTAACGTGGCCTAGAGAACACAAGTGGGTCATGGTTGGACTCAGTGCCTGGGTGTAATTGGTAACAATAAACTATCCCGTGGAAACCATGAACTCTTCCCCGGATGACTGTGTGAGGATATAAGGATGTAGCAGTTTTGAAGCCCAGGGCAACAAGTGTAGCTTGTAGGCACAACACAGATGGTGAACCCTTAGTAAACCTGCATCAGACACTTTATAAATCCATCTGCAATGTGTTTACATCCAAAACAAACCCAACATTTGAGAGTTCACGAGTAGAGTCGGTGCATTTATTGCTAGCTTAAAAGCGTCCTTAATGCAGTGTTAATGTATTCCAGCTTGTAAAAACATATCTGAGCGGAAACCGACAGCAGCAATGAAAAGAATGAGCGTAATGGCACAGGCTGGCATTAGTGTTTTGGTGTGTACTGCCGCCCATCAAGTGCTGCCAAGACCATTAACACTGCACAGAGTTGGTACAAAGTTCACCAACACACCAACTGACTGTAATGCTGGAAAAGAGAAACGCTGAGAAGGTCCAACAGGGGCTCCTCGCTGCTTTGAACCTCTTTGATGGTTAAAAGCACACACACACACCCTTACACATACTTGTGGAGACTGTTCATTGACTACATCATCCCCTAGCAGAGTGTGTTAGAGGATGCAAGGGGACCAAAGTTTTACGGGAGCACGGAGCAACTTTTCCTAATAACTGCACTCTGGAGCACATTGTCAATATACTGCTCCAGTTCAGCTCAAGCGGCTCAAGTCCCGTGGAATGCACAGTAGCCTACTGCTCTAAGTCACCATAAATAATGGTAACGGACAAGAAAGTGAATGAATGTAAGTAAATGTACAGTTTATGGACCTAATACAGCTAAATAAGCATTTTCTGCCCTTCCAAAGTAGTTCTAAAATACTCTTATGTGCTTAATTTCTCAAATGTAAACCTAATATTAGTTTCGTCCTCAACCTTAAGTCGAATCTCTGGGTGTAAATTACCCTTTTGATTTTATCTTGTATCAGTATTAAGAGCAACCGTGAGTGGTTAATTGCGGGGAGCAGTGAGTAGTTTGCAGAGAGTGGGTTGTTGGCTGGCTGTTTTAGAATGATCTGAGAGTATTGAAGATCCTCAGCCATGTCAGAATACAGTGAGGGCCAGGTGCTGCTGTAATGGAGCGCCCCCGCTACTCATTGTATTCCTCAGCCCTTCCATTAAACCCACTCAAATCTCGACACTTTCTTTTCCAATCAACTCGAGATACCAAACCTCCACAGAAGCACTTGACCAAGGGCTCGACTCTTTCAACAAGCCCAGACAAAAACAACACATTCTCCTCCAAAGAAATGTCCACGCATAGCATGTAATCAAAAAAATAGTTTGTCCTCTAAAATTGAAAACATCCTGCTGTTTTCTTTAATTCCACTGACAGTTTCGGTCCTTGGCTCTACATGTTGGGGCTGGCATGGTATTTCTGTCTACCAAAGACTGATCTTACAGCTTTAGTAGGAATGGAGGGGGGTTGAATACCAGAGATTGAAATAGCTTATCTGTAGACATATTAACTCTTCTATTTCCTGACAAGCTGATATTTCAGTCTTTTGGCCATGGCGTCTATATAGGAAGTCAGCAAGTAGTTGTATATGTGAAAGAAGAACGGTCAGATTAATCATGATAATCAGGGCTTCTATGCTCAAAATAGTGAGACAGTGCTTCATTAAAAATATAATTCTTCAAAAGTTTGACATTTGATTAGTGTCTAGATTTCATTCTAATCATTTGTTAGTAATCCGGCGTAGCGATCCAGTTAGAGGTGAAATGATTGAATGACTGAACCTCTGGGTGATTTCCAAAACTCACAAATAACATCTCGGAAGAACGGAAGGCAAAAAGCTGAGACAGAAACGGGGAGGGGGGGACACTTTCTCCAGCTCATAACATTCCCCTTTCAAGCTTGTCAATGTCGGCTTTAATCTGAAGCACGCTCATTGTCGTAAATCTTTCACGTCTGCCGTTTGAAGTATAAATACGGACATGGTTAGCTCAAAGAGGGGATTTAGAAACTGGAAAAGGGGAGACAGAAAAAGGGAGTGGGGAGATTTGCGAGAGGCAAAGGAGTGCGTGACCCTAGGCCAGGGACGAGAGGTGGAAGTGAAAGTCTCTCGTGCTTCCTTGCCCAAACTAAATCATATTTACACTTTCCAGTACCTTTCCCTAGGGCCCGACATTTAAAGCCTGTGACACGATATTACTTAACATTATAAAAATTCCAGCAGGCTTGCGGCTTCATCCTTAGTTCAGTCTCTGGGTAGGAATAACATCCAGTTTCCAGCCAGGGAAGATTTAATGTTTTGCTTTATGAGAGCGAGGCGTCTTTTTTTCCCCCTGGTTATATCCCTCGGTACTCTTTCTTGGGTTGTCCTCTCACTTATGTGTTGTGTTGAAACAAGACCATGACCTTTGTTTGTTTATTTCTTCATTTCCATCGTGTTTTTCTTTCTTTTTTATGGTAAGCAGCTTGCGTTGCCCTGTGTCAGTTGCGGTTGGGGGTTCTATGGAATGTCTCACTGTCACCGAGGTGCTTTCGGCCAAAGACTGCAGCTTTTGACCACTACTGGGAGGTCTTTTGTTTATGGATGAGTGTGTGTTTATTAGCTCAGCCATGTCCCTCAGGGCTGACCTTGGCCTTTCTCTGCGGTTCTCCTGTTTCTTCTCCAACATGGCCCTCTATAATCACAGCTCGTAAACTCTCAGTCGCACACCCATACCAGTCAGATCCGTCCCTGGGATCGGTGTTTGTATAAGTTGCGGAATGCTTTCAGGGAATCTCCACCTCACATGCAGAAACATACTTGATTGGACTGTGTGAAATTTCACATTCTTCAAGAGTTCAGCTGCCACATTGTGTAACTGTGATCAAACCCTGCCGCACCCATCTGCTCCGCTCCACACTTCCAGCCTTTTTCCCCCCCCGTTTCATCAGATCAGCCTATACATACCAGTCTTTTCTCCCTCTTTCCTTGACAAAAACATCCCTCCATCCACACTCTCCTCCATCAGCCCCCTCCGTTGACAGATTGAAAGAGTGTGACTGGTTGGGAAACTTCTGACTCTGCCTTCAAACTCTTGTGAAGTTTGATAGTTAAGTATTTTTGGGGATTTGTCAGCACCTGTTTTGAAAGGATCTTTGATATCTCTCCCCTCCCTCTCTCTGCTATCTTACCCTTTACCGTCCTTCATCTCACCTCCACCCTTCCTCCATCTTGCCTACATCTATAGGTTGACAGCGTTTGTACTAAAGTCCTTTGCCCAGTCTCGGGGTTTCATCTTCATCGACCCCGAAGAGCTTCGTGCAGCCAAGTCCTGGCTCATCAAGCATCAGAGAGACGATGGCTCATTTCCTGCCATGGGGCGCATCCTCAACAAAGACCTGCAGGTAGGCTTGTGTCTGAGCAGGGGCATGGCTAGATGGATGACTTCATGTTTATGTGTTTACACTGCAGGGACAAGCACGTCAGAGCCATAATGCTTTAACAAAGCCAGGGAACACATATCTTGTAATGAAGTGGCGATTGGACTGATGCAGGGTGGCGGTGATAAAAATATAGGTAGAATCCAAAATGGCGGACACTACACAACACTATCTCTTACTAAATTACTATTAGGGACATATCACTATTATTTCCTTCTGTTTTGTGTTCTCTGTGTGCTACTAGCCTAGCAATTGCGCTGTGATGTAAACAATGGCAGCAAAGTTAAAGCTACTAGTTAGCTCAATAGTTGTGGCCTGTTTAGAGTTAAAGTAAAGTTAAATTGAACATTTCTTTTAATTGTGAATTGTGTCATAGTTCCATTTCAGTTTGAAAACCTGATGTGTTCTTGTCAGTGCTAGTTTGTAACTAGCTAGGAATGCTGGCCAGCTGCTAGCAACACTTAGCTAACTGTATAGCTTAACTGTATAAGGGCAGCAAACACTCTAGTTGCCCGGGTGATAAGCCTGTTCAGCAGTCATTAATAGGATAATAATTCACAGTAGAATGCCACAATTGACTTATTAGAATTGCTCATTACAGAAAGCCATATAACTGTACCAGTAACATAATGGTAAAATTGAAAACTAAAGAGGCTGCCTCAGACTGTCCTTCGTCTTCACATCCCAATTTGATGAGTTTTTCCCTCTGACATCACAGTTTAAAGCTCTGCTGTGTGGGCTGAAGTGAAGGCTAATGTCTCTGTTTGTCCGCAGGGAGGAATCCATGGGAAGATCTCACTCACAGCTTATGTGGTGGCCGCTCTCCTTGAGACGGGGATAACCACAGAGGTGAGGAGTCAAAGTCTAACTCAATATATTGCTGCAGTGGGTGTCTCCTCGTCCCATTGCCTTATCCAGGCCAAACAGTGTTTTTGTGGTCCTGCTGGTATGTTAACACACCGCTTTGCCAAATCCGTTGCCTACGCAGGATCCAATGAGCTAATGTTTCAATCATTACCGCATATTTTGCTACCTGTCCCACTTGAATCATTTACGTCTGTAGGCCACGTTATCAGCCCCAATCCAAGTGTGAGTCGTGTGTAGACGAGATCGCCACATTCCTGATAGTTGTGAAGATGGATGTGTTGGCAGTCGGCCCACTCATATTTGTTATGCCCTTGTGTTGCTAATCTCATATCTAATCACTTTTTGGACTACATAAAAAGATTTATGAGGCTGACATGCAGAGACAATGAAGTCCTGTGAAAGAAACACCTTTGCCGCATTCCTCCCTGTCTACGTTCACCTTTTCCTTGTCTCAACATTTTTCTCTGGTTCTGTTGTGATTTCTCCCTCTGCTCTCTTCACTCAGCAGCCAGGCCATACTGGAAATAGAAGAAATGGACTGTAGATCATGGCAAGAGTGAAGTGTACTCGATTTGAAAAGAGTTATTAGCCAATAATTTCTTCTATAGGCTTCACTGTGACATTCACACCTTGGTTCAATAGTAGCCGACCATGGTGTTGCATGCTTAAGCGATTAGCTGAACAAAGGGAAGACTCACAGCAGCAGATTCTGAGGTCATCCTCAGCATGTATTGTTCAAGCCTGAGATATGAAAGCCCCTAAATCTCTGTTTGTCTTTGACTTTGCTGTCCATTCATCCACATAGTTGTCTCTTTAGTGTGCGTTTCCTCTCCCTGGCTCTTATTCATCCTTTCCATCCATCTGCCTCTCCCTCTCCCCTGCTCTCTGTCCCAACGGGTTTCTCCTGAGAATCCATCCTTCTGTAACTGATAAAAAGTGAAAAACTATCTTTCACATCAAAGCAGAAACTCCTTCCCCCCCCTTTCCAATTTCACTTAATTAAAAGATGACAGCTGCAATTATCATGAGTGAGTGGCTCTGGAGGCCTATCATCTCAGGGATGAGAGAGGAGGTCACGTCTGCAGGAGATGAAAGTCTACCCGTAACTTTTTAATGGCCAAAATGAATGTTTATGCAGCAACCACATCTGAGCAGAAGAAGAGGTTGGGTTTGGACAGGGCACCTTTTAAACTTGAGTCATGATCATGTAGGTGTGTGTGTGCATTCATGTATGTATGGTTGTGTGTGTGAGGCCATGTAAAAGAGCAGCATATGGAAGGAGGACGTAATGACTCCCTCCTCCTCCTCCTCCTCCTCCTCCTTCCTACCTGCTGCACCCGGCCCTGCCACTACAATATGAGACAATGATTGACAGTTGAGGCAGCGATTCCTCTTTCCTCTTTTTTTTGGTGCTCCCATGACTTTCCCAAACAGATTTCATCAGTGAGAGGCACAATATTTTTCTCAGAGCACTCCATTCATGGACATCTATCAGGGTGTAATGAGGCTTTCACTAAATTCTCCAAAAACTGTTTTCAATAAGTTGCATACTGTAGCTTTATAACTGGCCAACTGCAATTCTTTGACCACGTGAGGCAAAAAGACAAATTAGAAGTCACAGACAAATGTGCTAAAGATCCAGATACTTAGATCGGGTCAAAGATTGCTTGGAAATGAACTCCCCTTCAGTGTTCCAAGACGTCAAGCGAAAAGTGGAAAACACTTTGCACAGAGCTCCACATGGGATTAACAGAAGCTATCGCTCCCTGCAGCTCCATTGCAGGAGGTGCTGGTTTGACAAGCGAATTTGATATATGTGACATTCATCTGGCCTGACCAGAGAGATTCAGATTTTGGCAGATACAACTCAAGCTCTGCCAAATTATGCATCCTTTCAAAACTTTTCCCTGCAGAACAAAGAATCAAATGATCTTACTAGAGCACAATTTGAGCTTGACACTCACCAGGCGTCAGATAAGAGGAAATGCAAATCCCAGTAGGCATGAAATCAGTTCTACCGAATTATGCGCCCAACCTTTCAACGGCTTCTCTGGAGAGGGAGTAATGACATGGTGTTAGCAGCATACATGTGGGGCTGCTTGTGGCTTGACTGTGGACATTTCATGTGCTCACCTGGCCTCAGATAAGAGGGGATGCATTACTTGGCAAGGGAAAAAGTAATACATCCAAAATGCACATTTATCAAGGTAAACCCAGTATTCAGTTATGTCATTTCTGTTCCCATGACTCCTGCTGTCATGAGGGCTTGATATTTATCAAATGTTTCTGTATGAGGATCAACTTAACAAGAGTCTACCTTGTTTTTATAGTCGTAGTCCCACAACAAATTCCTTTTTTAAAACGTACTTCCCTGCCTCACGTGTCTCCCAAACTATTTAATCTGTTTATGACCAGATGTGTTTGCACCTGTACGCATTCCATCCATGTTTGTATTTCTAATGTGCTTCCTTATCCAGGAAGAGAAGGTGGCTGTGGCCAAAGCAAAGGATTTCCTGGAGAGTAACACGTACTCTGCCGATGACCCGTACACCACAGCCCTGTCAGCCTACGCCCTGGCTCTGCTGCGCAGTCCTTATGCCCCGCTGGCCCTGCGCCGCCTCAATCACATGGCCATCACGCAAGGTACTGCACCGCCTCACTCATTACACCTCCACACTGTGAGAGGAACACACTGTCCAAGCTCATTCCTTGCTGCCCCGAGCACACAGTACACAGATCCAGATTATGGATGGAGCCTGAAGCCCGGGCTGACCTCCACCAGGGGGGTGGAGCATAACGTGTAGAACATACCGGCTGTACAGATGTTCGTGCATCATCAGCTGGTTGGAATGCTATAGGAGCAGCAATAACATCTCAACGCAGGGAACTTGAGGGAACATTTAAGGGAAAGAATGAATGCTATTTGCGTTTGCATAAGACGTGAGACAGAAACAACTGTGGCCCTCAGCAGCAGTTTTTGTTCTAATCTTAATCACTCCACTCTTCCCTTTTCCGCCTCCGTTTCTTATCTCACTCGTGGTTTCCTCCCGGGCTACTAGCGACACTTCCTGCTCTTTCTCTCGACTGAAACTTTCTGCAGGTTTTGGCACATTTGTCCAGAGTTTAGGGGAAGTAAGAGGCCTGTGTTTTATCACTGTTCTCATTCAATGCACAGCACGTGGGCCCATTGTTGAGACATAAGGATGGCTATGATATGAACACAATCAAGCATGTGATATAGGATGCTCAGCCCACTCTCTCATCGTCTCTGTAGATGGACTCACCCACTGGAGTCTGACCGGCAGCACAATGACAGACGAGGACACTTTCATGGGCTTCAGTGACGGTCTCTCTCAGTCAGGTACACAACAGATCAATACAACCTAAATATTGGAAACACACTGAGATACTTGGTGGAGACAGCAGGTCTATGCTCTCTCTACAGCAATATGAAAGAAGTATCCTATAGATTGGAATTCATGTCAGGAAAATATGTTTCACTGCCTGATACAGGAGTGTAATTATTGATATGTGTGGTGTTGAAAAATCTGTGTAGTCCTCTTCCTGTTCGTTCCCAGTGGTGTCAGCTGAGGTGGAGATGACGGCGTACGGCCTTCTGACGTACACGCTGCTGGGTGACGTGGCTTCTGCCCTGCCTGTGGTAAAATGGCTGTCCCAGCAGAGGAACGCCTTGGGTGGCTTCTCCTCCACACAGGTTCTCCAGCTTCTCTCTCTCTCTTCTGGGACAGACTCAGTCGCCCGTTCTAATTCCCAGTTTGATTCTTTTATAATGTCGCACAGTCGGCTTTTGTAAACCCGTGATGTCGCTAATACACTACTGATTGTTCTCAGGACACGTGTGTGGCGCTGCAGGCTCTGTCCGAATACGCCATCCTGTCCTACGTGGGAGGGGTCAACCTCACCATCTCACTGGCCTCCACTAACCTCGACTTCCAGGAGACCTTTGAACTCAACAAGGACAATAAGAAACTCCTCCAGAGCGCCAAGGTAATCACAATCACCATGGAAACGGTGACTGTCGAGTCCTCAGATGGTTTTCTGTGGCGATCCTGCTCTTTTACTGTTTTTGTGAGCAGAGGAGACGCTTCATTATGGCATTTTCTCTCCATATCTCCAAAAATGCTCCAAGACAGAACTTCCTGTCAGTGACATAGTTGGTGCGCAATTTCCCTGAAAACATTACATGTTATAAAATGAATGGCTGTCAGCACTTCAGGCGGTTCACTTCACTTCAAGAGAAATCCAAGCGCTTTAACGTCATTTATAAATGTTTCTGTCTGGATTATAGTGGCTGCTGACAGTGAAGCAGAGCTGCAACCCCTCAGCAAACACTCACTTCTGTGTTCTCAGGTCCGGCTGTGTCGTAGCCAGGACCTTTGTGTTCTGCCAAGCTAAACCCAGCTTAATTTGTTGGATTTCCCCAAAAGCAACTTGTTCCATTGATTAAATAACTGTTAATTGGCATGGTTGCCCATTTGTTGCAGCCTTGGCACAAAGAGGGCACGAATAGCCTTGCTTAGCGCGCCGTGGCATCGGGTCAGCCGTGCCTTTTAAAGGGGTTACATCACTACATCAGTGTGGTTCAGGTGAGAGTGCAGTAACAGCTCGTTCCTCTGCTGTGATTAGCGGTCTCGGCTTAATTGAGGGCAATTAACTCTTACTGGTGAGTCGCCAGGGAACCACAAGTCACCGTGCAACAGCCTCCAGCATTCATCCACTTGATAAATGACTCATCCGCCTCTCCCTGCCCCCTTGACTCTCTTTGTCTCACTCTTTTTCTCCTCTGTTCTCTCCTTCCAGATCCCCAGTATCCCCACAGGCCTTTTTGTCAGCGCCAAAGGAGAGGGCTGCTGTCTAATGCAGGTATGATTGTAGCACTCACACACACACACACACACACGCTCATGTTTATGGCCTCACACATTTCCCCAAGCAGAGCTATAATGCCGGTCTTATTTGATCCACAATAAGAATCCACAGGAGAGCTAGTTGCCTTGCCTACACAATCAAGCCCCTAATGCTCAAATTCCTCCCTGTGAATTGTAGTGATCTGTTAAAGCTTAGCCAATTGTTTAGGAATGTGTTGATTATCTGTGCGGATTCCTGCAGTCTCCTGGAAGAGAACGCTGTTTACTTCCTACCTGGACACAGAAACGCCACATACTCCTTCCAGAGAAAGCACAAGGCGTCACGCTCCTCTTGCTCTTTGACATTCTGTCCTCCTGTCTTTGTCTCATAGATGTTAGAAATGATTTCCAAGCTTCTAAATCAAATTGTACTTTCAGTTCAGCAAGATTAATTAAACCTAATCTGTCTAATCTAAAATGTTTCAGTCCGTTCTCAGGGAAATGTTAAGGAAACACGTGCAATGACTGAAACTTCCTCTAACTAGTTCTTGGCACGTTTCGCTCCCTCTCCCTCTCAAACACACGCACACACATTTCTTTCTTCACACCTCTCCCGGTCTCTCCCTCGCTCCCCTCCATCCACACCTCTCTGTGCGTCAACACAGCCCACTGACAGCCCCTGGGGCCAGCAGCACCTGGGCTCTAATGAAATACAAGAGCGGGGCAATCAAAGAGCCTTGCCTGTATTTGTGTTTGTAGACATGTGTGATGTCTGTGCCCTGGGATCGCTCCTCAGCTCCCTCTGCCAGCGTGTCACATCAGTCTGGATGATTTATTCAGAAGGTGTGCACTTCTGGCAATAACACTCTGTGAAATTAAAAAACAGAGTCAAAGGACTGAGTTGTCCCAAGGCTGAAATAGTAGATTGTGTGTTTGTGTGTGTGTGTGTGTGTGTGTGTGTGTCCGTCCAGCGAATAAGATTTGTGGTTTTTACTTTAATGGGATGGTGTTTTTCCCTTTCCTCTTCAAAGAAGTCTCATGATCTCAAAAGGTCCTGGATGTTTGTTACCATTGATTCTGCTGTCAGTGTAAATAGATTTCAAAAAAGATAAATATTCTTTGATTAAATATTGTCAGATTTTCAGTTTTCTGCCAGTGTTAATGCAAAAGAAGGCTTTTTAATTGGGTGTATTTTATTTAATTATCCAAATGTTAAGTTTTATTTTTTGCACACTGAGTGAAAACAGGCTTTTTTGATTTGGTCATGTCAAAAGTGTCACTTCTGAAGCCTGTGTGTGTCTGTGTGTCTCCGTGTGTCATTGTTCTCACACACTGCTCTGTCTGCAGATCGACGTGTCTTACAACGTACCCGACCCGGTCTCTAAGCCGGCCTTCCAACTTAAGGTGGACCTGAAAGAGCCCCTTCAGGAGCGACACTTGCAAACCTCCTCCTCTTCTTCCTCTTCATCCCGACTTCCGTCCGCTCGCTCCCGGAGCCGCGCCGACAACCGGTCTGAGCTGAACCGTAAGCGGCGTGCACCCATAGACGATGACGACCCCGCAGCCCACCAGGACAAAATAGACCTGCACATCTCCTTAGAAGTCTGTGCCAGGTACGACACACACCATGAGGGGAAGTGAGCCACACACACACACACACTTAACAAATCATCTTCATCACCACCTTTGCTCTTTGTCCAGGTGGCTCCACTCAGGTTCCTCCAACATGGCCGTCATAGAAGTTCCCATGCTGTCTGGTTTCCGAGCAGATATTGAAAGTCTAGAGAGGGTACGTCTTCTCTCACACACACACACACACACACACACACACACACACACACACCATTTTACACAACACACTGGTGGATATGGATATTATTCCCATGATGCAGTGGGAGGTGTTGCGATGTAAATATTTGTTGGAACAGGAAGTAGTCGAGTGTTTACCTGACATTGTCTTCATTGTTAATGCAAGTGGTGGAACCCAACCAGCAAAACATTTCCTCTGAAACTGAAGCCTTCACATCCTTCATACAGGTTCAGGACTTGTGTGTGTGTTGTGTGTGTGTTGTGTGTTTACAAAGACACACTGAGGGTGGGCAGGTAACGGTCTGTAGTAATATAAGGTTTTTCTTTTGTGTATGATAGGAGGAAAGCCAACCAGGTCTGACCCCCTGGGGTACAAAGCCTCAGGGGCACTAAGTCTCTGGGGGCTTATAAGTTTACACACACACACACACACACACACACCATTGTTTCCTGTGTGGCGCACACTTGAACTCGTCTAGTTTACAGAAAGGATGGGAAAGGGGAGTGATACAGACGGGACAGAGGGCAGGACTCTGGGCTTAAGGGCTTCCCTCATTACTGGATTCCTCCATCTCTGGCTACCTGGGGAGCTGTTAAACACACACACACAGACACACACACAAACACTGCCGGCTCCTGAGTGTGTGTCAGTTGACGCTGGCCTGAGACACAGTGGCTAACAAGCTCAGTTTACACCCCTGCTGGCCTCCCTCAGAGTTTTACTGCTGCCTGCCTGACTGCCACTTACATTCCTCAATTTACGGCGGTACGCTTGGCTTCTACCGAGGTGTCTAGCTGCTTGAATGGATGCTGCAGTGAACGATCCCTCTGGTGAGCGACTGGACGCTACCACAGCCTCTTATCGCCCGATATGATGATGATGATGATGATATGTGTTTAACCACCCAGAACCAACAGTGTGTATCACATCTGAGCCAGGAGAGTTCACTGAATATGTAAAAAAAAAGTGTGTGTGTGTGCGTGTGTGTCTCGGTGGCGCCAGCTCTGGCTGAGCAGCTCGTAAACCCGTGCTGTCCAAAGGCTGCCACCTTTTGACAGAATTAGAATTTCCCCTTTGGGGGGAATTAACGCTGCTGGCGCTCCATACACACACACTCAAATTAGCAGTAAACAGCTTCCTCATTACTCATTCATACATGCAGATACACACGGAGCCGCTGACCCAAATGTGCATTTGTGCATTAACGTCACAAAATGTCAGTAACACAGAGGATGAGATGATTCAGCTCTATGTCCCAATTGCATTTGATCTGCAGTTCTGCTTGAGTTCACCCCTGCATATGTGTGTGTGTGTGTGTCCTCCTGTTAACTGTTAATCCAGGGCTGTAATCCTGGGTTAGGCTCTACGGTGGAGCTGTCCAGCCCATCAGAGTGCTGATTACTCATTTGTACACTGTTATTTGTTTTTAATAATAGTTGGAGTCACACACACATGCAAACACTACAGCATTTCTGGAGGCGTTGGAAAGGGAGGAAGAGGATTTGCATCGGTCCAGTTTGTATATTTGTGTAACTGGTGTTCTTGGTTGTGTTTTCCCTCTCTAACAGCTGCTGATGGACAAGAGAGTGGGCCTGAAGAGATACGAGATGAGTGGGAGGAAGGTGTTGTTCTACTTTGATGAGGTCAGTGCAGCCACCAGTTCCTCCTCCTCGCCTCCATTGATGCGTCGCTCGTCTCTGAGCTGTGGCCTGTTGATGTTTGTTCTTTTCTCTACATCTGTTTCCCTGTGATTGTCGCCCTCCGTAGATCCCCAGCCAGTGTATGACGTGTGTGGCCTTCCAAGCTATCAGGGAATACATTGTGGGCAAGACAGCGCCTGTTCCGGTTAAGATATACGACTACTACGAACCAGGTGTGCCTCCGGTCAAAACGCTTCACTTTAAAGAGTTACAGAACAGGAAAAACCTCCAACGACACACAATTTATGGAGCCTCTCTCTTTCCTGAAAAACACAACATTTAAAGTTTGTGACCCAGTTTTGTGTGTGTGTGTGTGTGTGTGTGTGTCCTATTAGCCTTCGAAGCCACCAGGTTCTACAACGTTAGCGAGAGCAGTCCGCTGGCTCGAGAGCTGTGTGACGGACCCACGTGCAACGAGGTGGAGAGCTCCACCAATCAGTGGATAGGTGAGCTTTACGTGCTGCATTCAGGGCCCTGACTCACGTTTGTCCCCGTTGTGTTTGGTTTTGTTTACATCTTTTCTCTGTTGTTCCTCTGCAGGCTTCGTGCAGGGGAACCAGTGCAACAACGTGTTTGGCTGCCTGGAGGAGGAGCAGTTTGAGCGCTGCACCTGCTACCGGGACTGCGGTTACGACGGGGAGCCGGTGTGCGGCTCAGACGGCCAGCTGTACCAGAACCAGTGTCAGATGGAAGTGTTCGCCTGTCGGAACGGCACCCGCATCGAGCAGGTGCCACTGGCCCAGTGTCCTCAGAGTAAGAGCCTCCTCACATCACTGACCAACAAGTCCAGGAGCTTGTCACAGAACAGAACTATCGCTTTCTCCTTTCTTTTCTCTTTGCAATGCCTCATCCCAGTAATACACACACTCCCTTACACTGCCAGCTCCACTCCAAAGTCAGTCACATGCTCCCCCTCCCTCTGTGACACGTGTTGTCACCACCCGCGTCCCTTTCCTGCAGCAGTTGAGCCTCCCTGGGGGAGCGACTCCACCTGTGGGAGGTTCATGTGACGAAGAGGCAGAGGAACCCTGTGCCCTGCTGCTGATGGGCCTACAGGCTGCAATCCTCCACTGTGCACAAATGTGTGTGTGTGTTTGCCGGCTTGCTTGTGTGTTGTGGAAACAGCTGTTCAGGTGTTCAGCTGATTACCGGAGGAGTTTTTGAGAAGCGCTCCCCTTCCCCCCCACCCTGCACCACCTCTCTCTCTCTCTCTCTCTCTCTCTCTCTCTCTCTCTCTCTCTCTCTCTCTCTCTCCATCTCTCTCTCTCTCTCTCTCTCTCTCTCTCTCTCTCTCTCTCTCTCTCTCTCTCGCCCTCTCTCTCTCTCTCCTCTGCTATATTACAGGGCTCTCCAAATGACAGAGTGCTTTTGTCCAGCCCTTTGAAATCCTTGTCACATTCCTTTCCGACGCACAGCCCAACAACAAAGGAGCCTTCATGTTGCAGAGCAGATTGGGGAAAAGGGAAAAGAGACAAAACGTTTTGATGGGAAAAGTCCTCCGTTTGTGCCAAGTGGTTCACGTCGTAGATTATCAAAGGATCTTCTTCTTTTTGTTGTTTTTGATTCCAGCTCACGGCCTGTGTTTGTTTGTGTGTGTGTGTGTGTGTGTCTGCCATGGAATCGAACGCCACCGTTCCCAGTTTGAAAGGGAAGAACACGTGATTTGTTTCCATGAGTGCCCCCCCCCCCCCCCCCCCCCCCCGACCCCCCGGCCCAGGTTTTTGCTATTCTTGGAAAGATTTGAATGCAGGCCTTGGTTGAGACTGAGTGTACATTATTGGGTTGCCAAATAGTGATCCTCAGTGGGGTGGATAATGCTTCTGGGCAGTATTTAGATTATGCAACACAGGAACTCTGTTGAATTTATTACCAGTTACATAGCTGTGAAATACTCTGACATGTATGTGGGTTTGCATGTGTGTGTGTGTTTTCCAGCCGAGGCCACGGTGGAGGACAGGCAGCCAATAGTGAACCAGGAGCTGGAGCAGGCGTCGGTGTCTGTACAAGCAGGTAACTTCATACACACCACCATCCTCACCACAATCGCTCCATAGCATCTCTGTCTCTCTCTCCACCATCAGCAGAGTTTGGGAATGTGTGTGTACACGACTGACAACAACGTCTGGATGCTCTGGCTTTTTTCTTTTTCTTTAAACAAGTGTGTGTGGAAATGGGAGTTCAGGAGGGCAGGAACGAGAGTGACAGAGAAATGAAAGGGTGTGCAGAAGAAAGGGGGAGAAGGGGAGTGAGAGAGGGACGAGCCACAGAGAAAATGAGCAGGAGAGAGGGAGAGATTGATTGAAGAAGTGAGGAAGAAAGACAGCAGGAGGGAGGGTTGGGGGGGGAGTGAAGAACATTCTCCCGCCACCACATCACGTCTGCGAGTGGAGCGATGTATAGGAGGGCAGGAGGTTTGGCACTGCGGGCTGATTGTTGCTCTGCCATGAGATTAGATCAGCTGCTACTTCCAGAGAGCCGGCCAGAGAATTCCTGATAGGATGTTTGTCTGTGTGGAGAGGGAGGATGTAGCTGTGTTACATTTGGCAACTGGAACACAGAAAAGGCAGTGCAGCCATTCAGGGGTTCGGCAAATAATGTGCGTTGAGAGTGTGTGTGTGTTTGTGTGTGTGTGTGTGTGTCTGTGTGTGTGTGTGTGTGTGTGTGTGTGTGTGTGTGTGTGTGTGTGTGCGTGTGCGTGTGCGTGTACATGTGTGTGTACGTGTGTGTGTGTGTGTGTGGTAATGTTCCTGCTTTTGCCAGAATATACCATTAAAGTCTGCCTGCCTGCTGTGTGTGTGTGCTTGTGTGTGTGTGTGTGTGTGATGTGGCACAGCCTGCACTGACTTGTTTCCAGCCTGCAGCTCCCAGTAGCTGCAGCTCACAAACCTGCTCTCAATCAAAGGTCTTCTCGGTACAAAAGCTAAAGCTTCACGCTCACCACAGGAATGCTGTTATGCACTCAAACACACACACACACACACACACACACACACACACACACACACACACACACACACACACACACACACACACGTCCTGCATGCACTCGCAGACACAGTAGTACGCCCGCACATGCAAAACAGCCGGCTGCATTATGATAACCTAAGGCTGATTAGATTTGACTAAGTAGTGTTTTAAATCAGTGTCATTGTTAACCATTAAGATGCTGATAACATGGCTGCTAAGTGCAGGCAGAGCGTGAGTGTGAGCTGTGCCAAGGAACTGACAGGAGAAGTGAAGGAAGCTGAGGTTTGGAATTAGCTGCCCTGTGCAGACACGTCGCATTAGTGAACTTATACCAGAGGACAAACATATGAGAGATAACAGAGGTGAAGGCTTCATGTGAGCCACTGAAGTGTTCAACTCATGCACGCAGAAAAGTCAAGGGATCATTCTGCCATTCCACTATTTAAGTGTCAATCAAATCAACATAACACCCCTGTGTGTGTGTGTGTGTGTGTCAGATTGTAGCTAAAACATGTAATCAATCCCTGATAACAGATTCTTACCTGCATGCTGTGAGTCATTTCTGAAGTATTATGGATGAAAGAATACATTATGTTAAGCATGGAGGGCCCCCTGCTGGCTGAGATGAGTAACAGCCACTGAGGAATTTAGTGATGTGTAGGAGAGCAAGAGGTTCTCAAACTGTGCTGTGTTTTCCACTGGTGAGCGTTATGCTGCCCCCTGGTGGTGTGCACACAACCAGAACATTTGAAGGCCAAGAAATAGTTTGACAGTTATAATGCAGTATAAGTTAGAAATGTTTTTAAGCTTTTAGTTTTCTTACTGAACAACAACAAACTTGCACACAGGGTTTAATTGCTGTATAAAGCGATGCTGGTTTGATTTAACGTCTCCGTCTCTCCACCTCCGTCCTCCTCTGACCTCCATTTGTCCCAGGTGAAGAGGAGCAGGGATCCATGGCAGAAGTGTCCTACTACTCCTACGAGTACGACCCCGACACCGAACCTTTCCTCGCCGACGCAGAGGGAGACGGCCGCTTCGACCTTCCCGACGCAGGAAAGGTCGTCATTGATCAAAAGGCGCTCGACCCCGCAGACGCCCAGACGCCCACACTGGACACAAAGAACACTCCAGAGCGATGGTGCGTTGGTTTCCTCTTTAGGTTCCTAGCTGACATGTGCATGTTTATGATAATAATCGTTTGATTTGTCGTCCACAGAAACACTTGCTGACTGAAGCTCCGCCCACCTCCAAATTGTACATTATTTGTGAATATGCTAGTGACTGGAGAGAGAAGCAAAACATGGGACTTACTCAGCCTGACAGGAAGAGATGGCGGAGTCTGGAAATGAGAGACTTTGTGTCAAAGCGTGTGTTATCATGTGAGACAGTGTGGATGTGTGTGCGTGTGTGTGTGTGTGATTATAACTAAGCTAGTGTCCTCCAGACTTTCATTTTTCTTCCCCCCAGTCTTATAGTCGCCAATATTCAGCATAGCGTCTTTGTTATTCACTGTACTGCCTTTATAATCACTAGATTAAATAATCAAGTATTTATGTTTGTAAGTACACCTGAGTTTAAGCAAAATGTTTTGTTATATTTTCTATCTGTGGTATTTATTTGTAGCTAGAGGTCATATTATTTTTTATCTTCCATTTTTGTGTCTATATTGTCTAGTTTGTTGCTCTGTCACTTTGTTCTTCTCTCAGTTCAAACAAATGTTCTCCGTTGTCAAAGGCTTTTTGTTTTTGTCATAGCAAGCTTTAACCCAATTATTAAAATGATTGATGAAACTCCTGAACGTGCAAACTGTTACACTCAGCAACCAACGCCTGGCCTCAACTCACATTTTGGTTACGTGTCACTCAACTGCAGGAGAGATTTGATTGTACAGTTCATAAGCTATTTTTTTGTTAAATTTTGATTTTTTTTTGTAGAAATCAACTTTCAAATCAAGAATGAAGTTTAGAATTTCTGTAAATGTACCAAATTTTACCCAGTGTAGCTCCTTTTCATATCAAACCCTGTGCTTTTTAACAAGAATAAACTTTGTGTACAATCCAGGTTTTTGCTTCAGTTGCTCACACACTTTTTATTCTGGTGCTGCGGTTGCTACAGAGACGAGATGGACTGTTAATGGAAGTGGTGTTGCTCTGTTTCCTTTTGAAGGCCGACCCGTGTGGAGATCATTCCCTGTGATCTGTGTTCCTCTGACTGCTGCTCTGTGTGAAGTGTGTATGAATATGAGTCTCCATTTTGGATGTGAAGCTGCACACAGATTCTGGTTACTAAAGCAGCAGCCAGCAGAGAGTTAGAGCCTGTTAAAGTTTAATGCTTTTTCTCTACACATGCCACTTGTCAACCCTCTCAGTTACTCTGGCCTCTGGCGAGTGGCGACGCCGGCCCTTTAAACACGCCTGCCAGCCCCAAACTACAAATCATCAATGGGATTAGCTGAGGAGATCAAAGAGACTCAACTAAACTGTAACTGCATATGGGTAATCAGTTTGACCTGAAGCTGGTGATGAGAAACCAGGGTGTTGCAAGTTCAATTCCCAGCAGTGTGTTCCAGCTGTACACTGGCAATTTACGACTACATCAATGGGGCCGGCCAAAACGGAGGTTCTCAACCTGTAACTGCTCCAGGTGTGCTGCGTGCTCCGCATCTAACCCTGGATCTGTGCTGCGGCCGTGTGTGTGTGTGTGTGCGTTCATAGTTTCACAGTATGCATGCTCAGGGTAGCGCTGTGCATGTGGATGAATCTTCACAGCCTATATTTTCTGCATCCCTTCCTTTTTGTAGTCAGAGGAGCTGCTTGTGGTTAATTCATGCTCTGACCTGTGTGATGCAGTCTGAATAGGAATGAAGGAACAATAAGCTGTGCAGCAGTGCAGGCGACCTGGCTGCAGTCTATCCAGACCTGTCTCCGTGGTAACTGCATGCATGGCCGAAGAGTGATATTGTGTCGGCACAGAGTGATGAGCAGAAAGAGTGAAAGGAGAAAGGAGGGAGAGGGGGATCTTGGTTTCATTGGTTTGCTGTGGGTAGCTTGCATTACATGAGAGTGAATCCGAGTGATGACATTGTTTCTAAGCCCCAGCTGAGTGCACCTTTACATCTGCTCCCAGTGAGGAAGAGGAGCTGCTCACCTGGCTGATCCATCACAGGGGAACGTTAGGAGGGAGAGGCAGCCAGCAGAAGTTATTTAATATGTTACTTTTATTGTTTTAGAGGAAATCTGGGATTGACTCTGCATCATCGGGGCTCTGGATTCTAAGAGTCAGATCAGGGGAAACTGTGATGCTGCATTGAAGAGGTACGATCCAGGAGGCCCAGCTGGAGGTGGATTAAGCAGAGAAGACGACCATATGCTCCTCTGAAGCCTGTTTCAATTCCAGTCGGCTACTTGTATTTATGTTTTACACACTTTGTGCTGTGGGAATAATTCAGCTGTGCTATTGAATTAGTTTCAGCACTGAGAGGCTCCTGAAGGATCACACAGGACACTTACCATGGACGAGATGGAGAAAAGGCACCCTGGCATTGCAGGCAGAGAAAGGGGTGAGTTCATCAACCAGCTTGGAAAACATTATTACATCATGTGTAAGAAGAAATCTCCTACTAGTTATGTTTAAATGTGATGTTTCTTCTCCTTGCTGCACTGTCACACGTCTGTATTTCATTATTCCAGAGGGGGAATGTTAACTGGAGCACACTGCAGGCTCTCTGGGCGTGCAGACCTGCCAGGACTCGCTCCACTCTGTTGGAAATGCTCACATAGCTCTGCTTGTGCACATGCCACCGAACACTTACATGCTGATGTAATGCTTTTCTCTGAGTGGTGTCTTGATGTTGTGTACCGCCTGCAGCCTCGGCCCTTCTCACCATAGCCGCCTGTCTGACCCAGTGTGCATGGCAGACGAGTCAAACGCTGCATAATAGCGTCAGGCCCAAAGTTTAGAGCTCGGGGCTAATTGGCCGCCAATTACAGAGAAGGACTCTGAGAGAGCGTTACAATACTTTGATTGTTATATTTACAAGCTACAACTGTATTTACAATGACATTTAAGAGTCAGTGCTTCCACAGAGAGGCTGGTGGAATAAACAGATCAGTCTTATTGTGTATTTGTTCCCTTCTATCGTTGCTCTAAATAATCCCAAGCTTCTTTTTAACACTCCTGCACAGTGTATCTGTCTTTGTGCACAGGAAATGTAATTTAGATGTTGATGTGTGTGTGATCTGGTGTTTCCCTGTGTGTAGGGCCTGGGCCTGGACGCTACGCTCTTCCCTCCACTATTGGATTTATTGGCCATGACTTCACCAAACCCACCAGTCCTGCTTATTCCTTCCATGGCAGGATGAGCAACTACAGTGAGTGAGGGCTTTGATCTGAGCCTCTCCTCACAGTGTAATGTCCAGTGACAGACAGTGGGGGGAGGCATCACCTTATACTTGTGTAGTATTCTCCAGCAACACAATTTGTTTTATGAATGTACAGTTACTGTGTGTGCGAGTCAAACAGCGGTGTGTCTTTCTTGGCTCTCTCTGCAGTGTACTGTGTGGACTCCAGTCCTGGACCTCAGTACCGTGTAGATGCAAAGATGACCCGGCATGGAAGGGATGGCACACCTGCTTACTCCATGTTAGGGAGACTGAAACCAACAAGTAAGATTTATTCTAATGTCTTATTGTGCTGCTCGCAGATTAAAATGTCTTCTGTCCCAGACTTTGCCAACAGTTGCTTTTAACACCACTTCCCCTGTCAGCTGTTCCAACTGAAAGTATGGTTTTGAAGTCCTCTTGCCATATGGTCCTCATCAGTTTTTCCATTTGATCGTGAGATTCAATTGTTGTCCGTTTCCTAGAGGAGCTCTTCCAGACGCCGGGCCCAGGTGCCTACAGTCCTGAGAGAGCCCCGCCCAGCAGCCTGCAGCGCAAAGCCCCCTGCTTCACTATGGGCTCTCGCACACTCTACCGCAGCGTTGACTCAGTGCCGGCCCCTAACAAGTACTGCCTCCCACCGCTCCTAGGCCACCAAATCCCAAACAAGCCAGCCAGTGCCAGCTACTCAATGTCAGGTATTTACAGTGCAGGGGGGCCGTCGGAAGATTTGGCAAAGACGCCGGGGCCCTGCAGATACAACAGCACAGACCCCAGCGTTTATTTACCACGCCAGCCTGCATTCTCTATGCTGGGGCGCCACAGTCTACCCAGAGACGCCACAGAGAAACCTGGACCAGGGACTTATAACCCAGAGAAGGTCACAGTTAACAAGGCCCGAGCTCCGTCCTACTCCATGGGCATCAGACACACTGATTACATCACCCCACTAGTGATCAGTGTAGCTGACTGAGTGTCTAACTCACGAAGAAGATAGAACAATAAACGACAGAGGGACAGGATAAACAATTCATTTATTTCTACAGCAACAAAGCACTTAAAGCTTAACAAAATGTGACTCATCAAAATGTATATGTACATTAAATCAAACAAAACACTTAAAAAGTAATGTTTACAAATTAAACACTTTGGGGAGAGAAACGGACCTTCACATCGTCCATATAGTGACAAAGTTTAAATTATTCCCTGGCTGCACGCTGTTTGCCTCTTCCTACCTCAATAAACTGAGGAAGTGTTACGGAGGAAAAACCCAAAACAAATCATAGGGCGTCCTAGAAAATAAATTCAACATGAAGAGATCTGTATGGTGCAAAGATCGTACAAATCAGCAAAGATGAGATATTATACACGTGGGTCCCCTTCAGTCCTTTGGGAGCGGCCTTCTGAAGAGCAGTATGTGAGGCTCTGTAGAGGGAAACAGAGGAACGTGTGTGAGCTTCAGCTACGGTAGAACAATGTTAACTCTACACTGATTGACATCTGACTGATATATTCTCTACAGCTTTGTGAATAAAATGCGTTCCAGCGTCTTGTGTCAGTCACAGCTCATGCTCAGTCACAGGTGGGTTTGTGTTTGAGACCCTGCAAGAGGTGTCGCTTCAGTTTATTCTCCAATTTGTCATTGCAGTGGACACTTGTGGGTTTTAAAGTCATACGATTTAGATGAACCTATCAACTAACCTCTTGCATAGACAACAAACTTTGATTGTCTTCATTGTTCTAAACTTATGGTTGAACCACCAATTTGCAACATTCCAAATGTTGTGATTCAGATTTTTAGTGTGAAATGTCAACAATATGCACTGTCCCTGTCAAAAATAAATAAACTAAATAAGTAAAGTAGTGTGTCTGAGCCAGCCTTCTATAAAGCTTCCCCCCGGGCCCATGTGACCCTGTGATGGGAGGATCCTCCTCACCTGGTTTGTGGATCATATAGTGGATCCAGCCTTGGCTCTGCTGCACCCCCAACCCTCTCCACTCGTCTTCCGCCATCAGATGGGAGGTAGGCACCAGTTTAGACAGTCTCTTTGGAAGCACTACATGCCTGCGGGAACAAATACAACACCGATACACTTAGTTTAGGACACACAAACTGTATTCATCTGGGTCAAAATAGCGATAAGAGTCTCATTATAATCACACCCCACTTGTTATCAAACACGGAGGTTAGTCGGGTCATGTTGACCTGGCGCGTGAGTGACGACATTATGTTTGTTCGTTTGTACATTTGAGTCTTGTTAACAATGGAACTCAAGGTAAGTACACGTTTAGTTCTATCATTTAGTAAAAAGCACCAATATTAACATTAACGCCAGCTAATAGTAGCGTTATACAAACTACGTCGCTACTTACCAAAGACAAACAATGCTACCTACCGCTACAAGAGCGTGTAAAGCTACGATATTGTAAGTTAGCTACCGGCCGTTACTCATACCTGTACTCAAATTCCTCGTCGTTGTACTTGTCAGAGTAGTAAATCTGTTTTTTCGACATTTTCAGTAGATATGAGCAGGTAGCGTAGTCCGGTGAGAGTTAGCGGCGGTGCTCCGGAGCAGAACAAGCTGTCATCTGCCGCTGTTTTCACTCCGGGATTCAAACGCTGAAACGGTTCCTGCACAGCGCGCGGATTGGTTCAGACAGAGCCACGCGGCCTGGTCTGCAGCCCCGCCCCCCACAATGAGTCACGAAACCGGCATAGTCTATGTCGGGGGATTTGAGCACACCGCACCGGAAACTGTGGCGCTTCTGTGGGCGAAAGCGAAGGTTGTTGTTGTTGAACGGCTATTGCTGAAACAAACGCGTCATTTGGTTATGAACATTGAGGATGTGTAAGTTTGTTGTAATAAGTTTTGAATGACTGAACAGAGGAGACCCCCCCCACCCCCCCCCGTATGTGTAATCCTCCGGTTATTCCATGTCTTCCGGACATTTGTCCCCCTAAACGGGGCCAAAGTGAGACTTCTTCGTTTTTTATTTCTCTGTGCTGCTACTGTATTGCTGTCGCAGGGAGTTTGCAATCATTGGATAGCATTCTAATTATTATCTAATCATGTCAAGGTTAATCTGAAGTCATAAAGTCATGAAATCATGTCATGATAAAAATCAACAATAAAATATAACAAGCAAGACAAAATAGCATGTAACTCAAGACAGCACAAGCAAAGATCCAAGGCAGAGATCCAAAGAGCAAAGGAGGCCATTTGTAGCTTTGAATTAATGGGGTCAGCCCTATGTTCCCTCAGCCCAATGGTCCCACAGCCCTATGTTCCCTCATTTCGAAGATTTTTTTCAAAATTAGGCCCTATGTTCCCTCAGCCCTATGTTCCCTCATTTCTAATAAGGCCCTATGTTCCCTCAGCCCTATGTTCCCTCATTTCTAAGATTTTTTTCAAAATTAGGCCCTATGTTCCCTCAGCCCTATGTTACCTAATTTCTAATAGGGGTTAGGGTTATCTAATCTTAGAAATGAACATAGGGCCTAATTTTGAAAAAAAATCTTAGAAATGAGGGAACATAGGGCTGTGGGAACATAGGGCTGTAGGAACATAGGGCTGAGGGAACATAGGGCTGAAGGAACATAGGCATGCTCCCGAATTAATAAAGTCAGAATGATATGGAACGTTTTTGTGAAAGTAAATGCTGCTGCATTGTGAATGAGCTCGAATGGCAGTACACCAAAAAAAGTGCTTTAAAGTAATTGAGCTTCTGATTTGAGTCGAGTCTATTTTATTTTACTGACAAATTTGAAGTCATGTGAAATAAGGATTTTTACATTCAATATTTAGTTTTTAAGGTGCATTTAAAACAACAATCTGTAAATCTCTATTTCTGTAAATGTATACTCTCGACTGAGTGCTTAGTGCTGTCACACCCTGTACACCCAATCATGTTTAGTTTGCACATTTCCAATCCATTCATCCAGTGCCAATTGCTGATTCAACAGTATAGTCCATAATAATATAATCAAATACTCTGTCTGCCTTTAATTAGTGGTGCACAAAATATTGCAATCCCCTTTGAAATATAATGTAGCTCAGTCAACATCATCTCTAAATATAGCTTTGAAAATGAAGATACAGATGAATTAGCTCCCCTCAACGGCAAACATGAAACTTATGTCCCTTAAAGAGCACCGGAGCATTATTGCAGGGCAGCATTGATTGCTTTCTAGATTATGGGGTTGTACCTTATAAATTGGCAGCTGTATGTGGATATGTACCTCTATAGATCTATAATGTAAAGAGTAATGGGTTTTGGCAAGACATTAGTCAGTTGTTATTAGTTATGGGCAATGAGTTGATGGAATTAATCTAGAATCCCAATAAAATTCAGTTAGATACACTGAATGCTATATTTGAACACTATATTAGTGGCAGTGTTTAGATCAAAGCTATACATGACAGAAGTAAGATTATACTGTAACTATTGTTGTTTTCTCCGGCAATGATTTGTGCATCATTAAAGTTAAATTCTACAAGAAGTGAACGTTTACATTTTAACCAAACAAGCTGATGTGGTTTGAGGCCCCTGGGCTGAGAGAAACCTATGTTGTTGTTCTTTAGTTGTAATCACTGTTGTCTTGGTAATGGCTGCTAATGAGTGGTGGCACATTCACAGCATGATTTGTTCCACTTGTGTATGCAAAGTACCAAAGTGTGGAGGTAAATATGTTAACTCTTCACAGGCAAAGATACAGTCCACTGATTTAGATTAAAGTGCATAAGGAAATGGAATATAAAGACACATAACAATGTTTATGGAAAATAGACCTAGTATAATCTATGTGTGGATTATTCCCTGTTTTAGGTAATAAATGACCCATATATATTTGATTATTCGGCATGTTGTTAGCAGGTGACATGCATCTGTCAACACGCATCGATTTCATCTGGTTTATCAGTAACTCAACTGGGCAGCAAAAAAACAAGAGGTGATTGGCTGTTTAGAGGAAGGTGGGGTGGTCATGGTTCTGTTGTAGCATTTATGATGGTAGTTGGTGTGTGTGTGTATGGTTTGTCGTACTGTGGATGTGGAAGTTTTTGTGGTATGATATTTGGATTCGTTGTTACCATACTTTGCATCTCTCTGATTTAGAAAAAGTATTGGAAAGTCACTGACCTGGATCTTGTTTTCATCCTGTTTCCCCTCAGAGCCTGACATTGGTAAGTGAAACCTTCCTTTAGTTTGTCATTTTTAGGATCCTTGCAAATATTGAGTTTTATAAAGTTATTGATCTCTCTAGCCAGGGCAGAAGTGTGTGTGACCTTGGTTGTGTCATTGCCACATTTATGTCGAGCTGTTGTACCTGTACACATGTTGCTCAGTCTTTTTCTGGATGATTTGTTTACTTATCAATCACCCTACAATCCTAATAAGACATCAAATAAATCCTACTGAATCATTTATTTGATTGAATTCAGGCAATTAGAGGCAAACCTATTTGCTGAGCGATTTAGGCAATCAGTCTTATTTGTCGAGCACATAATGAAAAAGCTCATTGTGGGTTCCACAAATAATGTTGATTGCCTGCGAGGTGTTATTTAGTGTGATGATTACCTCTCTGTTTGCATAACAGATCACGATTGAGCTGTGTGTGTCATCCTTCATTTAAAACAAAATGATTTCTTTCTTTCTTTTTCCAGGAGTGAGATACTGCTGGGATCAAGAGAGGAATATTCCTGACTAGATGTAAGATATACCGTATGTCACTTTTGTGACTTTGTCCTTTCTGTGTGCCTGATGTGACGTTGTGATCTCTGCTCTGATGAAGCTTATTAGAAATGAGCCTTAGTGAGTCGGACAGGCAAAAGGAGAATAAGAGAAAATGATTAGATTGAGAATGATAGAAAGGCATGCGGGAGGGTGAGAGTAAGGAGCTAAAAGGGTTGAGCTGCCATGGCTGATTGCTCTCTGGGGAGGAGGCTGAGAGGGAAGTTCAGGCAGATGGGACTGGGTGGAGGTTCTCAGTAATGCAGTGTGTTCTCAGTGTGGGTGCATTGTTTCCTTTTCCAGTTGTTTTTTTTACGTATTCCCAAGACAAATGGAATTACTGTCATTGCACACACACCCAAACACACCCACACACACCCACATAGACTCATGCAGAGAACACTTGGACTAATTGGATTGCCTTCATCATTACTTCCAAGCCCATGAGGTCAACATTCACAATCAATTCCTCACTTTGTTCCTCTATTTTGAATTGATTGAAGTTATGGTTGTCAATCTGCACATATTCATTTAGAATCTGACATAAGATGGATTTATTTAATAAGTGAGAGTGGATTTCTTTTATCTTTGCATTGTAGCTTCCAGTATTTAAAGGGTTAAAAACACCTCAAGGATGTCCAAATAACGTGTTCATCATTTGGTTTATAAATGTCACAAAACCCAAAGAATCTGTTTCCTCCTCACTTCCCTGAGCTCAGTGGAGTGTAATGATTGTGGCTTGAGTTAATGAGTGTGTAACTGCAGCGCCAAAAAGTTAAATATTGTACTGTTTACACCACGAGGTCAATGATCCCAGCTGTTAATGTGTGTTTGACAGAGATGTCATCACATTTACACAAATACAGACACACACATTCGTTTCCATACAGAAGAGAGTGTTATAAGTACAGCTGTGTTTTTAGTTTTAAGATCATTTTAGCCGTTACCTGGAATTTAACCTGTAGATGAAGTGGTGCTGTTTATGTGTTGTAGGCGAAGGATAATGATTTCATTACAACGTGTCCTGCATTTTCACATTTATCAATTTGATAAATCATTTATCAATCACATCATATATAATATTTAGGAACATATTCAGTAATCAGGGGTTTGGTAAAGTCATGTGGAAACATAGATTGCACAGCAGCACGAGTGTTTGTGTGTGTGTGTGTGATCTGCTTTAGGATATTTACCCTGTTGCCAGAAGCTTGGCCGTATACAGTACTGTGATAATGCGTCAGGGTGGTTCAGGCAGATGTGTTTTAGCTAATGCTGTCTGAGAGCAGCTGGGTAGGGCAGGGCTAATAGACCCAATGACATCATCCAGAGAGAGAGAGAGAGAGAGAGAGAGAGAGAGAGAGAGAGAGAGAGAGAGAGAGAGAGCGAGAGAGCATTGGGAGCGAGCGAGCGAGTGAGCCTTAGGCAGTGAACAGAGGCAGGACAGCTCTGAGACAGAGGGGAGCAGCATGAGAGCGGGACAGAGTGTGTGCGTGTGTGTGAACGGGAGAGGACCAGACAGCTTTCACTTGCTTTTCACGGGGATTTAGGACTCCACCCAGAAGATTTTCTCTCCAGCTTTCCCCCAATTCCCATTACTCCTCTCCCCCTTCCCTTTCCCCTTTCCCCTCATCCTCTGGCAGTGATCCCCCTCTCTGCTCCAGCTTCAGGCGGCTCCTCCGGGCATGCTCCTTAAGCCAAAGTATGGCCGCTTTCGCAACGAATCTGTGACCTCCTCCGACGACCTGATGCAGAGCTTAACCATGAGTGGCAAAGTGGTGGCGACACCAGTGGGCCCCTCCTCTACCCCAAGCCTTCCTCTACCTCCCCTGCCTCCTCTGGATTCCGGTGCCAGGTCCTCCACTGCTGGGGCTCCAGCGCTGGCTGACTCCCCATGCCTGGATGGGGAACAGGATGCCACCACCACCTTCTGCATGCTCATTCCTAAGATGCCCCAGTGGAAGTTCTCTAATTCCCTGCTCAGCCGGAGCCCGTCCAACTCCAGCTCCAGCTCTAGCAAGGACTCGGCCAAAACAGCAGCAGCTCCCGCCCAGACCTCCTCTTCATCATCACACGGACCAAGTGCTGCATCTTCAGCCAGTGGCCCGGTGGCCAGTCTAGCAGCTGTGCTAAACTCCTGTGACCCTGTATGTGTCACACCCTGTTCCCTACAGGCCATCCGAGGGCAGAGAGCAGTAGCGGCAGCGAGCTCTGCCAGTCCTGGAGGGCACGGATTTGGGGCCACAGAGGCCACGGCGAGCCCCGTGGGGTCCTCCAGATCAGGAATGAGCCGCAGGACACGGGTGGAGGGGATGTGGTTGGGGGGAGAGGATCTCGTCCCGAAGGGCAGCTTCATCCACAAGCCCTCCCAGGGGTGGCTGCACCCTGACAAGAAGATTATAGGACCCGGGGCCTCCTACATAGTCAGGGTGAGTGAGTGGCCACGGTTCAGCCTCCTCCATCTTCTCATTTTCTTCTCATTGTTTACAGTATTCTAATCTTACAGGAAGTTTAACCTCCACCCAAGAATAATTTTAATAGGTCTTGCATCAGGTTTTGAATGGTGTGCTTTACATTGATAGGAACATAATCAACTAAATCCTGTGGTAAAGGCAAATGCAAATGCTGACATATGAAAGTAAGAGCTTAATACAATTGCCAGTTCAGCAGAGTGAGTGAATCACATCATATTAATGACCCCGTTTCCAGTTCATGTGTGGGAAACAAAAGGACGCCACTGTGCCAGGCAGCTAGTTATGCAGCTCATGTGGTGATGGCTGAGGAATATATAATTTAATCCAAATAGATGGCTTGGTGTGCCTGCGTGGGAGAATGTGTCAGGCTCACACACACAGAAATAACATGAATAATATGCACACACTGTACTTATCAGGACTATAGCTCCACTATACTGTCAGCATCAGGTCATATACATAAAACCTGGAGCTGATAACGCATGTTTCATAATGATGAGTAACTTGAATAAGACATTCTAAACACAACAGAGTACATGAGCTGCATTCTCAATCCAATCCCAGGCAGCTTGTGGGAGTGGGAGTGGTGCTCTCTCTCTTTGTGTGGCCTCCAGATTGTTTACATTCATGTGCAGAAACAGACAGACATGAGATTTCATCCATAAAAATTGTTTACGACGCCTCAGCACAGCGGACATCTATCAACATGTTTGTAATGTCAGAGGAAGAAATGAGCGTCAGACAGAATACAGTGTGTGCTCTGTGTGATCAGAGACGAAGCCTCATCCAGAGATGTAGCCAGATTACAGTGATTACAGATCAAATCAGCAATTTTGTGGCCTGATGAGTTATTTCTCCCCGTGTATTCTTGTGTTTTGTGTATACAAAGGATTACCCTCCTTACCAGACTGCTTGACGTCAATGTTAATGATCTCTCTGTTTGCCTCCTCCCCTCTGGCTCTTCTCCCCCCCCCCCCTCCTCCTCCTCCAGGCTCATACTAATGACATGCTGTTGATTAGCCCAGTCTGGGGCCCAAGTGCACTTTTTTAATGGCATTATACAGGCATCATTCATTCCTATATTCAATTACATTTAATCACAGTCATTTGCATCATGTGATGAGGAAGAGTAGGCTCATGTTGGCAGGGTATGGTAGGGATCTATCTGTGGTGAGAGAGTGGTGAGCTCTCAGCAGCATGTAGAGGATTCTTGAGGCCATAATAACAATAAGTACTCCTCTCATAACACAGCTGATTGATGTGTCGGTGTTATTAACGTGATTTAACATCTTATCAGTGTTCAACAAAAGGTACACTGGAATCATTTGGGATAATCGGTGCGAGCCGGTGTTTGAAAGGGGTTTCTGTGGGCCGTTCAGGCTGGAATCTATGCAGGGATCTGCTGCATGTATTAGTGTCAAAGTGACACTAGATTACTGCTGTGCTATGCAGTTTTTACTCCCTCTGTTACCATGTGCCTCTCTCTCTCTCTCTCTCTCTCTCTCTCTCTCTCTCCCTCATCCATACACAAACACTCCACTGGGAGTGAGTCGCAGGCTTCTAGGTCTCCACCCTTACACCTCTATCTTTGTGCAGTCATTTCAGACTGCATGTCTTGCTTGTCATCTTTAGCACTCATAGCCCTGCAGGATCCATCGATACAAAGCCCTACAGCTGCCAGCGATCAAATGTGTTATGTTGTGGGTGCCATGGTTCCTCCACTGCTGCTAGCTGTTCTAACACCATTCAGATGGTGTTTAATATCATCTAGCTGTGCACAGAATCAACGTTTATGTAGCTCCACACAGCTCAACCTATAGTGTGAAAGAGCTACAAAGAAGGCGGGCATCGTTCTGGAAAGTTCAAAGGACGGAATGTTTCCGATCAATGATCCTATTCACAGAAATAGCACGTTGGAGATTTGGCCAAATGGCTTAGGAGGAGTGCAGATAGGGTGATAGAGGAGGGGATGCATTGCTTCAGCACATGAGTGTGACAATGGAGGCATTGGCAGAGAGAGAGAGAAGGAAAAAAGACAGACAATTTCCTAGATGGAAGACTCCCCCAGTTTCCTAATCAAGTTAGAAACCTCATTAGACTCTCCGGCTCAAGGGTTGAGCTCTCTCTCGCTCTCCCTCTCTCTCTTTGTGTGTGTGGGAAAGAGAGAGAGAAGGGTTGAACATATTCCTACATATTTATATTCAGTGACAATGGTGGATGAATTGACTCCACCTGTTTTATATTCTGTCCTTGCATGAAAACCTCTTGTGTGCAAATTCGTATTGCGCACACACACACACACACACACACACACACACACACACACACACACACACACAATCACAGAACCCCCAAAAGGCCTAAGAAGCTAGAGTTTGTGTGTGATTGGGAGCTCTTAGTGTGTCTAATCTAGTCAAGGTGCCATTAGCACCCGAACCTGACAGCCATTAGGAAGCCACTCAGCTGCCTGCCGGCCTCTGGAGGAAACTTAAATGGCCCAGAATCTGTGGAGCTGAGCCGGGTGTGCATCACTCTAAATACTCGTGTTTATCAAAAAGACATTACCCGATAAATACAGGGGTGAGAGACGACAGTGGAATACAGAACATAATATCTGTTTACCTCTATATTCTTTCAAATTCCAATTCCTGTGAGAATCCTGGCTGCTGCATTGAAAGAATTGTACAGTGGTGCACTAAGTCATGCTGTTGTTCTGTTTGTATCTGCAGTACATGGGCTGCATCGAAGTGCTGAAATCAATGCGGTCACTGGACTTCAACACACGCACTCAGGTGACGAGGTAAGCTGGGGGCGGAGGGGGGCGGGGCTATGGCTCTATGGAGTTATGAGAATTTGATTCAGAAGTTTACAAGATTCCCAATGGGATCAGCCACCATGAGATCAGATCACTGCCATCAGCCTGTCAGGTCTGGAGCAGGATGAGACATTTGATGAGTGATTGGATTTGATTTTGTGATCATGAGGGGGAACGATCCTGATCTGTCACAGGATTGATGGAGTTGATTATTTTCACGCTGAGAACAGAAATGTGGAGTTCCATCTGTAGATTACACTCGCCTAGAATTCAATTTAAAAATGAAAAAAGACCAAACTGAAGGCTTTTTTTCCCCCCACGATGGCGGCGGTAGCTCAGAGATTTCCGTGCATCACTGTAACAAACAGAACAATACTGTGTGTTCTTATCGGCATGACGCCTCAGAATTTCACGCGTTGAAGCTCTGAGTCAGTATCATAGTGTGCCTGAGCTCCACATGTGATGTTATTGTTATAAAAGAAGGGTTCTTTGGTCTCCTGGGAGAGACGCACTCCCCCACTCCCTCTCCACCTCTCTCTGTCTCTCACCCCTCTCCCTCTCCCTCTCTCTCTCTCTCTCTCTCTCTCTCTCTCTCTCTCTCTCTCCTCTCCACAATCGATCGGCCGTAATCTGAGCCCACCATGCATCCCGGGCTTAAGTGCAGGGGGGAGGAGGAGATGGGCTGATAGAGAGAGGGATCTATTATTGATGAGGCTTGCTAATGACTGTGGAAAGCTGCAGCGGCCCCTCGTGAACGCACCCTGAATATCTGCTCTAACTTATTGGATGGAGGGCGGGGGGCTGGATCAAAACAAAACAGCAAAACAAAACAGAGCAGACAGAAACGATGCACATCACAGAATGATCTCATCAGGTTGATTACCTGCTGTAGTACTCTTCATCCTGGGACAGTTCCTTCATGTATAGCTGCTGTCTGATAAGGTGTGCTGTATACAGGGCTTATATATTATAGCTAATACATGTATAAGTGTTAATATTTCATTGTTAATGCTTGATAGGTCAATAAGAAGTCAGTAATTAGGACGTGATTTGATTGAGGTTGTGAAAATTCCTCCAGATGAACTTGTTTGTATTCTTAAGCTCATCATCTTCATCAAGTCTGCTTATAACAAAGTGAAGGAGCAGTGAAGGAGCAGTGAGCAGGGGAGTGAATAAAAGTGCACCTAAACCTTATTTACAGGATCACTTTATGTTAAGGGCTGCATAGATGTAATTGAAAATCAGCACTTTAAGCTCAGTGCAGTGAGTATCTTTGGCCGGCTGGACGTTTCAGCCTGCTGAGTTGTGTTCCTGTTGGCCGGCGTGCGTTTGCCTGAAGAATACTGCGGCGTTCGGGTCAGAGGACGGCAGAATTTCAAAAATGTGGCTCAGCTGCTGGATTTGAACGACGTGCAGGCACAACAGAGCGGCAGTGTTAAACCACAACACTCCAGTGATAATGGGGCACAGGGAAAGACTGCAGACACAAACAACAACAGCCCGGTCTCTCTCTCTGTCTCTCTCTCTGCCTCTCTGCCGTGATTCATCTCAACGTTTCGGTGTTCTGCAAAACTCCCTGAGAAGACCTTTACTGGAGACGAGGCCCAGGACGAAGCTTTTTAAATATTTACGAGCCACTTGATAGGGGCAGCTGGGTTCTTGACTTCTGTCCCCGCCGTCCCCTGGCAATCAGAGCAACCAGCTCCGGCCTCACATCCTCGTTAAGCCTCACTCTCTCTGTGCACACACACACACACACACACACACACACACACACACACACACACACACACACACACACACACACACACACACACACACACACACACACACACACACACACACACGGGGGTGGGGGTGGGGTGGGGGGGCAGGAGCCGGAGCCATAAACACCCATTAGCCAGCTGTTCCCAGGAGTTACAGCAGCCTCATCACACAGTTATAACACATCAGTGCGCTGGCTTAGAGAGCTGCAGTGAGGGAAAGTAAATGTAGTAAATAACGACGTCCTGAAGAAGCCATAAGAGACTGAAATGTAGAATCTTAATGCTTTTTTTTTTTTTTCTTCACTTATTTCAGCAGTTAGAATCATTGCTATCATCAATCAACGTGTTTTTTTTAATGCAGTCTGTTGCTCTCACTGGTAAACAGAGCTCGCCTGGCAGATTGTGACTTGACCCGCTGGAGATCATGTCATGACTTTTGAACTTTGACCCCGTGACCTTAGGTGAAAGGAGGGAACACAAAGCTTCTGTTCATGTTTAACCCCAGGTTTAGTCTGTTGTCTTGTGACAGAGATGTTACGTAAAAACCACATCACTTCTTTTAACTCTTTAAAAACTTAATTTTGCTGTTGAAATCAGTCAAAGCAGCCGTATTTCAGTTTAGTTCATTCAGTTCATGGTTTGATCTGTAGCTCAGTGTTTATTGTCTGGCATCTGATTTTCTTCCTCCTGTAATCAGGGAAGCCATCAACAGGCTGTGTGACGCTGTGCCAGGAGGGAAGGGGGCCTGGAGGAAGAAGGTGAACTATAAACTTCTACTCTTACCGTCCTTGATTTTTAACTTTTAATTTATAATCTACTGCACTTTTCTCCCCATGCTTCTGCCCTGTAGATACTGAACAAAGCTCTCCAGTCCGTCATGGGGAAGAGTAATCTGCGTTTTGCCGGCATGAGCATTGCAGTCAATATCTCCATCGAGGGCCTGAGCCTGCTCATCCCCACCACACGACAGGTTAGACACACACACACACACACACACACACACACACACACACACACACGCAAAGGAAGACAAGGATCAGACTGATATCTCTCAAATTTGGGTTCTGCTATCCTGATGAAATGTTTCTTCAAAAGCATCTTTGTCGTTTCCTTAACAGCTCCATCATGACTTAATTCAAAAACCTAATAATCCCAGAGTTTTCTCAACCACTAATTACATTTCCTGACTGTATTAACCAAACTCAAAGTCTCCTTCCTGCTCGGAGCGAGTATGAAGTAAAACTCTGAGCCTCGTCTGAGTGTGGACATATTGACTGATTCTTATTGGCAGTCAAACCCCATCTGCACTTCACTGAATGATCCAAACTGTCTGTAGATTACGGGCTTTGATGGACTTGCTGTCAGTTTGTGTCGTCGTATATCAACGTTCATCAATGACAAAATGAAAATGGAGAATATTGATGAAACTCTGCCTCTGTTTGAATCCTTTTCTCAGGTGATAGCTCATCATCCCATGCAGTCCATCTCGTTTGCCTCGGGGGGAGACACAGTGAGTGACACACACACACACACACACACTTTGCTTCCCTTCACGTTGGTCAAATGGATTTAGTTTTTTTTCGATAGACAGGAGACATCTGTCTGAATTTAATTTGACTTGTTTACAGTCTCGTGACGATCAATGAGGACGTAAATCGAGTTACATATCTCTAATTCATCTGCTCTAATTGTCTAATTGAATCTTTCCTGCTGTTTGTTGCAGGATACGCCTGATTATGTTGCGTATGTTGCCAAAGATCCGGTCAATCAGAGAGGTATTCCCTGAAAAGTCTTCTTTCAGTCTCACGCAAATGACACACAAACAATTCTACATAATCCAGGATTGGCATAACGATGTAAACTTTGTGTTTAGTAACTAACTTCCACCTCCTCTGTGGCCCTCAGCGTGTCATATCCTGGAGTGCTCAGACGGTTTGGCCCAGAGTGTCATCAGCACCATCGGCCAGGCCTTCGAGCTGCAGTTCAAACAGTATCTACACAGTCCTCCTAAAACCATGGCTTCTGTGGAGAGGTGAGATCTGCTTCCTGCTTCCTCCTGTGTCCTGTTACTCTGTGGTATTCGTGGTCGGTGACAAGACGGCACACCGGTCATCTGAGTCTTATTTATAACTCTCGTTAATATCCTAAACCACATGTTGTCACTGGGCCTGATGTTTGTGCCTCTGCTCCGACTTCACAGAGGTTATTTTAGGAAGATTAACATCCAGGAAGAGCGGAGGATGTGGGAGTTAACTTTGCATAATCTATCAAGGTTGTTTATCACACGCTGACACCGTCCTGGCCTCCACAAAGAGCTGAGTCGCCTGTTCCTCCGCAACAAACTTGATATAAAACTCTCCTGTTTCTTTATTCGTTAGAAGGAAACGTGAGAGTTTCCTCTTGTTTTACCTCAGAATCCGTCTTTCAGTATTGATCCTGGCTGATCTCCTCCCCCTCGTCACCTAACCTCAGGTGTTAGCCATGCCTCCGCAGACGCACCAGGAACAGCTGATTAATTGTGTGTCATATTTTAGTCTTTAATAAAAAAACATCCTGACCTAAAGAGATGAATATAGATCAGCTCGGATGTGGCGATGTCATCTGATCTGACTTCAATCAATTGCCGTATCTCCTTTTGCTTCTTCTCATAATAATATTGCTACCGTACTAACTATGACATGAATGATCTGTGTCTTTATTTACCTTTTTAATGCGTTTCTCTGTCCCCTCCTCAGGACGGTGAGGACGGAGGAGCCGACCTGGGCGGAGGAAGAGGACGCCTCCGAGCACGACTACTACAACAGCATCCCGGGCAAGGAGCCTCCGGTCGGGGGGGTGGTGGACTCCAGGCTCAGGCCCAGCGGAGTCCAGCTGGGTCACATCCACACACAGCCGCAGAGCAAGACGGCACAGGTGAAATGATGAAGAACGTCCTTAGCCACATCTGGTTATCCTGAAGCAAAGCATGACTAACCCTCAGCAGTAAACCTCTGGAGTTACCTGTTTGATGTCTCCTCTAATGGCCGCTGACTCATGTGCTTTGCTGCTCCTTCCTCCTTCCTCTTCCTCCATATTGTTTACACAGATTCCAGCTGTCAATTCATCACCCATAACTGTCTTCCTGTCGTACCTGCACTGTAATTGCCAAGGAAAGATATGATTACACAGTGAGGCCAGGCTGCTGTGTGTTCAGGCTGCAGTGTGTTCAGGCTGCAGTGTGTTCAGGCTGCTGTGTGTTCAGGCTGCAGTGTGTTCAGGCTGCAGTGTGTTCAGGCTGCAGTGACACGCCGTAGCTAATGTTTCACCTAGAGTGCTTCAAAACAACATTAGAGCCAGAGGAGATGTGCAGGTCTCCATTCAGACGGCGAGGTGAATGTGTGTGAGTTTATCGCTCTGCTCTGTCTGCAGATGGCGTCGTCAGCTAGGAGGGAGCCTGTGTCTTACCCCCCAGGACAGCTGTGCTATGAGCTTCACTGGGACACGGAGACTAACAGCAGCTCAGGTGAGACACCCTGTGGCAGCTAGCAGGTATAACAGCTACACAACAAACGGGCTTATAATGCTCATGATCATACTTACCTGGTCTTGATTTTGATTTGTCTTCTTGACTCGATTGGATGGACCTGGGTATTCTCTAGGTGCGTGTGTGTGTTTTCACTTTCCTCTGTATGATCCTGAATAGATGTTATGTTCTTTCTGCTCAGTGTTTGGATCAAATCTAACCACTAGAGGGCGCCACAACCTAAAAAAACAAACTAAAAAAACACAGTGTTTGAGTCACAGTATGTTTATGTGCGTTGCTGTGTTTTCACACTGCCTGTCTCTCCCTCAGCCCTCACATCAGACGGGTACCTGTGTGCTGACGGCCACCCGCCCAGCAGCAGAGAGTACGAGGAGCATCAGTATGTTAACACCCAGACTCTAGAGAGCATGGAGGCCCTGGCACAGGGGCCCAACGGACACAGAGGGGCCCGGCCCCCAGAGAGCCCCAAGAAAGACCTCTTTGATATGAGTGAGTAAGGAGCTGTGGAGAGGTGATGCTCAGAAAATCAGAATTCTTGCTTTACTTTACTTACTTGGGTGACTCTTGGATCAGGATGCAGTTCCCACTCTCAGTCTTCCAGCTGTCTCACCCTCAGTGCTTCCTGTTCTCCCTCAGGGCCCTTTGAAGACGCCCTGAAGCTCCACGAGGCCAGTGGAGGAGCTGCTGGATCCGGTATGTTCGTCGCAGGAGGAGTTCCTATGTCTCAGGTTGGCGGGGGAGGCGTACGGGTACTGGAGGACCAGTGGCCGAGCCCGCCGCGCCGCCGAGCCCCCGTGGCGCCGAACGAGGAGCAGCTCCGCAGGGAGGCGTGGTACCACGGCCGCATGAGCCGACGCGACGCCGAGAAACTCCTGATACGCGACGGAGACTTCCTGGTACGGGAGAGCACAACCAACCCGGGCCAGTACGTGCTGACGGGCATGCACTGTGGCCTCCCCAAACACCTGCTGCTAGTGGACCCAGAGGGAGTGGTGAGGCTGGAAACCTTCTCTTGGTATTCACTCTGACTCACAATGGCTTTTCATTCCATTCACGCCTCCATCTGTTCTCGTCCTCCGTTTAGGTCCGAACCAAAGACATGTTGTTTGAGAGCATCAGCCACCTCATCTCCTACCACCTGAAGAACGAGCTGCCCATTGTGGCGGCGGAGAGCGAGCTCCACCTCAAACAGGTGGTGGTGAGGAGGAAACAGTGAGGCGTCACAGAGGCTGCATGGGACGGTAAGAGATCAGGAGACGCATGCTAGTGTGCTGTGGAGGCTAAAATGATAAGATGATAGTATAAAGTTGGTATAGGAAGCATTTATGTTCCTTAAATAGGCAATACATTCATACAAGCAAGTAACATTTGGAGCTATGAGTTAATAATCACAATATTGGTCTTCAGTCTGTGCCTAAATGATGTCACACCCTCTTTCTCTTCTATCATATTCCAGATGTGACTTCTTCTGTCTCCATGCAAACTTTAAAGAAAGCCCAGTGTGTAAACTCTTTCTGCCACATGGGTTGTTAATCTGGGACACAAGACATCACTGAGTCTTTCTCCCCACGGACTTGAGCAACAAAGGATACAAGGATTTCCTCACTATTTTCTCTGCCGGTCGGCCGCCACAATCCTCCAGACTACCACACACACTACAACACACACTACCACCCACTACCACACACTACCACAGACTCCTCAGCATGCAGCTATTAAGCTAACAAACCATAATCTCTCAACCCAAATCCACAGTTTGACTCCTCACACAGCGGCTGGTGTGATGAAGACTGTTCTTACACCAGAGGCACCATCAGTCGCTCACACTGGGATTTGATGCACAGTGCGCAGTGTTCGGACCCACAATGCCTTTCAACGTCGTGCTTCCGTTGGACCGGTCGGCACAGAGCGGTGAATGTGAACTCACCAAACAAACCATGAACATGAACCATCACCAAACCCATCGCCCGGTTCTTCCTCCACTCTCTGTCCCGGTTCATCATTCAGTATTTACCTTTTGAGAATGGCTCAGAAATGGCAGCGAGACACAAGAAGAGACTTTAATTTGAGTGTGAAGACGGATTCAGGTTTGCTCTCTGACTCTGACGTGGCTCCAGGCGTCCACACGTCTGCAGAGCCGGATGGATTCATGCAACTTCACCTGGAGAATCGCCTTCTTTTCCCGTCTTTCCTCCGTAATAATCTCAGGACCAAATCCCGCCTAGTTTTACAGGAATTATTATCACACACACACACACACGTGCTTGTTGGATATCACTTTCCCTTCCTTTGCCACTCTGTCATACTATACCTGTGCTGTCATGCTGTGTGTGTCGTGTCTGTAAGGGCTTATTGTCGTCGTCGTCGTCGTCATGATTTGATCAAATTCTGCATCCTGGGTATTTAGAAGTGCTACCGTCTATACAAACCTCACTTTATCCACGCCTGTATCTCCCCTCCCCCTCTCCCCCCCGCCTCTCAAACTTTAGTGCCTTATTAACTTACAGAGGCGGATGTCTGTGTCTGCTTTGCGGGGGAGAAACAACAAAGTGTGTGTGTGTGTATATAATGTGTATTTATGCTCCTATCGCAAAAGGAGGAGTTTTCTTCTTGCCATGCCAATGAATGACTGAACAAAGGTCAGGATGATTAAGCTCTCATACCTGTGAACAGTAACGTAAGCTGCTCTCCCTTTGGGTTGAATTGTATTTAATACGGTCTCACTTTGTTCCCCCTGGCAACAGCGATCTGATCCTTTATGTCTCAGCTCAGGGAGACGCATCGCTCTGTCTGAGCCGGACATTTACTCTGATGGACTCTGATTCTTCTAAACCTCCGTCACAGGGGAGTCGTACGGCTGCAGTGTTGCTCTCTTGTTTTATTATCTACACACAGTATCTTGACTGTTCTTGCGAGAGGCACAGAGACGAAAGAGTGGAGCGAACTTTTACTTTTGTTGAGGTCCAAATTGTGATTTCAACGTTCAGATCTCAGTCTTTTGCTTTTCTCAGGAATTCTCTTGGACTGTTTCTTCTTTGATTCTTAACCTTAAACTGCTTTTTGTCAATAAAATGAATTGAAATGGGGCGGCGCACTTTAATGGCTGTTATCTTATTTGTGTGTTTTCACGTGTGTGTGTGTGTGTCAGCTGTGTGGCTTTCAACTCACACACACATGACTGACTCTAGATTCACTGTTACTAAAAATAGATGTGAGGGTTGTGTAGAGGTTGTGAGAGGCTTTTGTGTGTCCAGGCTATTTGTGGATGAGCTCAATGACTACAGACAGAAACAACAGGACAGTTTTTCAGGTTTATTACAACAATATATAAAATCAGGAGGCTTATCACACAACTAACGCACATCTTCCAAATTCCCACTTTCTATCCCATAACTTCAACGCATCGTATCCAGCTTGAAGGCACTATCCAGTTCATGTCCCACGGTGAGGTCATCGATCTTTAAGGCTGCTTTGACATGAATGAATGCGTGTGTGTGTGTGTGTGTGTGTGTGTGTGTGTGTGAGTGTGTGTTGTTTTGCATGCAGTTCTATCTGAACACAGAACATTTTGTTTTTGGCTTTCTAGATATGGTCTCTATATGAATGAATACTGGGACCCACAGGTTGCTGTTCTGCGGCTGCATTGCTCTGCCTGTAGAGGGAGCAGAGGAGCAGGTGAGGCTCAGTGTTGATCCTGGGTCATCCTCAAGATCTGGAGAAGAAGACCCTGCACCTCTTCATCCATACGGCCCTGGAGCAGGAAGAGGCAGTGAACATCACACGGGTAAAGGAACGTTTTGTACATAATCACCGTATGTGTGTGTGTGTGTGTGTGTGTGTGTTCAGCTGACCTGCACGGCTGCCAGTAGATGGGAGCGATACACAGTCACCACCTGTCTGTGCTTTCTCTCCCAATCCTGCGGAAAAATATGTTTTCATTTTGTTTCTGTTGTGGCATCAAAAGCAGAGAACCTGATCTGTTTCCCTACCTGGAGCTGCTGAGAGAGCACTGCCACCCGGTTCTGCAGCGCCATCTGCTGCCCTGGGTTACCGTGATGGGTGGAGGAGTGGGAGGTGGAGGTGATACCAAGAGGAGGCGAGAGAGCTCCCAGGGCCTCCTTCAGCCTGAACACCTCCTTAGAGAGCTCTGTTATCTGCAGGATGAGACGGGACCAGATCAGAGTCCAGCCAATGAGCAGCTCCCTCCTCTTAAACTCTAAAGTGAACCTTTCCCCCTCTCACCTTGCGGTCCTTCTCCTTGACCAAGCCCTGGGAGTCCTGGACGTCCTTGTGGAGCTTCTGGATGTGGCTGGACTTGGACTTGAGGTCGGTGAGCTCCTGCTGCACGGTGGCCAGCTGGGACTCTGCTACCTGCCGCTCACTTTTACTGAAGAGAGCCTCCCTCTGCACCTGGAACACCTGGATCAGTGAAAGCAGCAGCAGGAGCCTGTCACTACATCAGTGCTGCCAGATTTCTGTCATCATTTCTCCAATCCAGAGTCAGACATCTTCATCATCATCATCATCTCTTGCAGCAAAAATCTTGAGGTAAATTGCGATTCATCCCTTTCTCGCCTCGTCGTCTATATTTAAAGCTCCGCTCCAAACTCCCAAGGCTCGTCTTTGTTCCTAGACTGACATCTCCCTCTGTGCAGAAATTAACATCTGTGTGTGTGTGTGTGTCAGTGTGAGTCTTTTGAAAACAGCAGTGGATCTACAAAGAGGCTTAGAGCCATTTGATAACAGAGACAGAGGAGCGCAGGGAGACGCGGTCTTCAGGGACGGCGTGCGGGGGAGGGAGGCCACATTGGGAGCGTTATCAGGAGTCGCTGCACGTAAATACAAAAGTTCAGTGCATCAGTGAGCACAAGCACAGAGGGATCAATGAGAGAGAGAGAGAGAGGGTATGGAACAGGGAAAGTAATACACAGACTGTATGAATAATGGAGAGGAGAGAGAGGGAACAGGCCTCTATGGAACACAGATCTCTATGAGACGCCTTAGATGGGATAGGAGAAGGCAACGCAGTAACACACACACACACGCGCATACACACCTCGGTGCAGGTCTTCTCGTGTTTGCGAGTGAGGTCATTAAAGCGTGCTGTGATGGCGTTGACCTCCACCTGCATGGAGAGCCGCAGGGTCTCGTGGTCCTCCTTGGAGATGAGACCTTGCTCTGCCGCCTTCTGGGACTTCAGCTCCCTCAGCTCCATCTCCTTCTCCGTCAGAGCGTCCTGAGCTGCCGCCTCACTGCTCTGGCTGGCCTGCAGCTCTGCCTGAGGAGAAGAAGAAGGAAATCAGCTGGAGAATGATTGATTTGTTTTTAGGAAGTCAATCAGGAACAAATCCCAAAACTAACCTTGACTTTCTCGTGCTCCTCTTTGGGGGCGGAGTCCTGCATGCTCTCCAGTTTGGCCTCGAGTCCGGCAGCGTTCTCCTCAGCCTGTCCCCGCTGGCTCCTCTCCTCCTGGAGCTCCTTCAGAGTCTGGGCCAGCTGTTCTGACACCGCAGACAGCGCCTCCTTATGTTTGGACAGTGGCACTACGTCTTGGAGCTGCACGGCGTCCTGAGCCCGGCTCTCCCTCTCCGCACACAGGCAGTCCAGAGCCTGAGCGGCCTCCTGCCTCGCCACCTCCAGCTCCTCCCTGATGGCTGCCAGCGTGCGTCTGGAGTGTTCTGATCAGACACAGAGGCGTTAGCGTCTTAAATACAAATACATTTCCCGCTTACTACTTTGTGTCGAAAACAACGATACTAAGCACCTGATGTGATTGACGGCTCGGAGCTCTCTGACTGCTCCTCCTCTTCCTCCGTCTCTTCATCTCCGTGTGGAGGCCTGACTCTCTCCAGGTCGAGGAGAGCATCGTTGAGCCTTCTGGCTACGTCCGCCCGCTCCCTGGCCAGCTGCTCGCACTGGAGCCCCAGCGTCACCTGCACCTCCTCCAACTCTGAGCGAGGCACGCACCTCCTCAGCTCCCCCTCGAGCTCGCCCACACGCTCCTGCAGGCGCCGGACCAGATCACTCTCTACGTATCCTCCTCCTCCTCCTCCTCCTTCTTTGGCCGCCGCTCTGCTCTCTGCCAGATCTTTCTCCAGTTCAGCCACTTTGTCACGCAGGCTCCCGATCTCCTCTTCTCCTCCTTCGGCCTCCTTCTCCCCTTCGCCTTTCATAGACTCTTTCTCGGTCAGAGCAGCCTGGAGTTCCTCCACTTTCTCGGTCAGCTGTTTGACCGTGTCACCGCCCTGTCTCTGGGCTAGCTCCTCCTCCAGCTCCGTCACCCGGGCTCTCAGCTGCTGCGCCTCCTGCTTCACACCCTCCTCCTCCTCTGCAGCCCCACTCCCGCCTCCCGTCCCTGCAACTGCCACAGCGGTCTCCCCCTCGGCGTCCAGCAGCTCCACTGAGAGCACGCCGAGACGCATCTGCTCCTTCAGCTCTTCTAGCTCGGACTGGGAGGAGGCCAGCTGCTCCTCCAGGCCACGCACCTTCTCCTTTACTGCGTCCAAACTCTGCGAATCCTGAGACTTGTCGTCGCCTCTGAAAAGGTACGATTGTAATGACATCATCAAATCAATCATATCAGAGAAGACGTGAGGCAAACATGCAGCATCTTATTGTCAAACTGACTGAATGAATGAATGAATGAGTGTTACCCGTCGCCGGCCAAAGACAAACGTTCCTGCAGGACTTCAAACTCTCTCCGGAGCGTTTCATACTGCTCTATGGGGACAAAGTCTGAGCTGGAGCTCTGCATGTTGGTGTCGTCCTTCTCAAACATCTCCAGCATCTAAACGTCACACAGTTTGGGAAGAAGAAGAAGAAGAGCTTGTGAGCGTTCATGCGTTGCGTTGTAACGTTTCTGACAACAACCCTGAGCTACGTTTCTCAGAACTTAAGGAGCAATTTCAGAAACTTTCCATGTTTCCTTCATTTTGCTCCCAAATCTAACACGACAGGAATGGACTTGGCTTCAATAAACAAACGTCAAATGCTCCGTTTCCTCCTTAGAGCACAGAGGGAATCGATTAGTCCTCATGAACTCAGTTAATGAGTCACTGTGAGCTGACCAAGCTTCTCTCTTCTCTGTCGAAACCGCGTCAGGATGTTTGTGGTTGTAGTTCACTGCTCTGCTGACCTTCCTCCACAGGCCCGCGCCCCTCTGCTCCCCCAGCAGGCCTCAGATTGCGTCACTCCTGCTAACTCTAATTCCCTCTCTGGTCATTCAGCACACGGCACAGCTGATCTGAAGCTGCTGGCCTGTACTTCACCTTTATTAATGCTTCTAGCTGTGAATAAACGACCAAACTATTACTGTTCCATTCAGCTACATTACATCGCTGTTCTGTTCTACTCATACCTGCTCATCCACAAGCCTCTGAGTGTGAGTGCAGCCCAGTACAGAGTCATAAAGGTTAAGTGGTCATGACTAATACTGCAGTCAGAACACTTAAATACTCAGCAACTTCATCTGTCGCCTAGGAAACGTTTCATGAATCTCTCCACTCTCAGTTTAATCGCCTTGATGAGGCCGGAGGTGTTTGTGTGTGAAGGACACACACTAACCTGCACTTTGAGGACGAGCTCCGCATTCTGGGAGGTGAGCTCCTCTATTTGTTTCTGCAGCTCAGATGGATCCTCCTCCTCCTCCTCCTCCTGCTCTGTGGAGCCTCTGGACTGCTTGGAGAGAAGCTTCGCTGGAGAAAAGGATGGAGAGAAACCAGGATGGAAAAACTGGTCAGTGTACTTCCTGCTGTGATGAACACACACACACACACACACACACACACACACACACACACACACACACACACACACACACACACACACACACACACACACACACACACACACAGTATGTCAGCTGTGATGCAGAGATGGAACACACACCTGGGAAGTCCAACATTTCATCCATGTCATCAGAGTCGCTGGCTGCCATCCCGTGTCCTTCCTTCAGCTCCTCCAGCAGCTTGTCCCGATCAGCCTCTGCCTGCTGGAGACGCTCTTTCATTTGGGACAACTAGAGAGCACATACACACACATACAGAGTAAAGATCAAGACTTGAGTATAAATACAAAAAAACGGATATTAGCAAAAACACAAACAAAAATGGAGGAAGTTTGTTCTGCCTGTGGTGCAGTACCTCCTCCAGGGCAGAGAGGGCGCTCTGTTGTTGCTGCTCCAGGCCTTTAATCTTCTGCAGCAGACGGCCTCTCTCCAGACGCAGCCGGCGGATCTCCTCAAACACTTCTTCATCCTCTGCCTTCACATCATCACACAACAGATCAACAGTCGGCACAGAATACAGTCAGAAGTTTATGAATGACTTATAGCAACAAATCAATACATATCTGAACTTAAGGACTCATACAGGATAAATGCTTGTAGGCTTGCTGACCTGTGTCATCTGCTGTGTGTCTGCAGGGTGGGGAGAGGGAGACTGGGACTCGGGGGGCTCAAGGGTAGCAGAGTTCCGGGGTTGTGGCGACGGTTGCGAGCCCTGAATCATGATGGAGTCAGAACAAAGTAGAAACACTTTACTGATCTCTACTGAGACTCATCGCATCTGATTTCACTGTGCACTTTGAAGTACCTGAACTGGAGAGGAAGGCGGTGGAGGGGCTTTCCTTTTGCGGGGGGTGGTCCCTCCTTGCACAGGTGGTGTACCTACAGAGGGTTTAGGGATCTGCAGGGGGGGAGGGGGGTCAGAGACGAGCAGTAGCTCAAGCTCAAAGACAATTACAAAAGGAGGAAACGAAGGAAACGAGAGCAATTTGCTGCAGTGAAGTGAAGTGGAAGCCAAAGAAAGAGTAGGAGCGCAGAAACAATGAGCTCATATTGGAAAACATGCAGAATGTGAGCGTCCACGAGCTCCACCAAGCTGAGAGTGATGCACAAACACAACTATGCAACGTTACCTCCTCGCCTGCAGCCTCTGATGCTTTGCACGCAGGGGGACAGACAGAGACAGACAGCAAGACTGTTAACCCCCGGAGCCATTCAGCACCCACATGTGAGTACAGTACACACACACACACACACACACACACACACACACACACACACACACACACACACACACACTCATCCTTTCTTGATTAATCCAAATTATTTCCATATATGTATCTTAATGTAAACCATCGCCATCAAATCTTTCATCATCATCAAAACACACTGTTTTGATGAAAAATGACATATCGGCATAAAACTGTTCAAGCATGACATACACACACACATACATCTGCGTCTCAAACAGCCTCACATCTGTTTTTCATATATCAGAAATGTCGTTGTTTAGGGATAAAAGTGGAACAAGCCTTTCGTCTCTTTCTCTCTCTCTCTCTCTCTCTCTCTCTCTTTAGAAAGCTATCCCACTTAACCCCCCCCCCCCCCCCCAGCTGTCCTCTTGATCCACTTCCTCCCAATTACAGCCATTTCCTGGTGGAGCAGAGGAATCGGCCAGAAATCCAGAGCGGCACGGCCACAAACAGAAGCCTCACACTGGGACTGATGGGCCGCAGTGTGCTGCTCCACACACAGGTCTCATATCAAACAGCTGTGCGTGTCTGTGAGCCAAATCGCCTTTATAAATAAACATATGAAACAGGAAGTGCTGTCTGGAGCTGCAGCCAAGCGTCCATGGCTGTAATTTCCTGAACTGTAATCGTAAATAAAAAAGGTGAGCGACTGAGAGAGAACGCATACCTGGAAGCGTTCCATTTTGCAGCAGATGTACAATTTGTTGGTTGCCCGTGGTTACGCTGTAGTGGGTGGCGGTGTGCCCGAGAGCGTCGAGCAGCTGCGTGTTGGCGCCGCCTCTCAGCAGCGCCTCAACGGTCTCGGTGCTGTCGCTCTCGCAGGCCAGCATCAGAGCAGACCTGCAGCACAAACATCACAAACATGGGAGTCAGCCAGCAGAGGAACAGCAAGGATGTACAGTCGTGTTGTGAGTCGTGATGTGGCGGTCGGGTTCAGATCCCACATGAGTCCACTACCTGCCCTGGTTGTCCTGTATGTTTGCGTTGGCACCTCGACCCAGCAGGAACACACACAGCTCCACTCGGCTCATCTGGGCCGCCAGGATCAGAGGGGTGGCTCCGTCCTGACACACACACACACACACACACAATCACACATACATCATCGAGCAACACACACATCTATCTCATCTACCAGAGCAGGATCTTCATCTTACCCCATCCTCGGCATCCAGATTGGCTTTAAAGTCCCACAGAGTCTCGGTGCAAGACGAGCAGCCGCTGACCGCTGCAGTAACAATCACACACTAGAATGTTACTGTGTTTACTTTTCACCTGAATATGTTCAATATCTGAGCAAAATCATGATCTTATTCTGGTGTAAGTGTGACCTGCATGATGAAGAGGCGTCCTCCCGATGCTGTCCGTGCTGTCCACCTCCAGTCTCTCCTGTAAGACAAAACATACACGGTAACTGCAACACACACACACACACACACACACACACAAAGACACGGGATTAGAAGTTAGTTCAATGTTACCCAGCTGTTAACCTGAGTGTGTTTTACCTGCAGGAGTCTTTTCAAACACTCCGATTGACCATTTTTGGCTGCGAGGTGAAGCGCACTGTAGCCTGGAGTGAACAGAAACAAGCATGAAGAGACGTGGAGAAAGGGACGAAACAGTTTTGGGACAAATGGTCGACCTTACCAGCACCATCGACGGCGCTGGTGTCGGCGGCGTGAGCGATGATGACCTCCAGGCAGTCCAACCGGCCGCGGGACACACAGAGGTGGAAGCTGCCGTGAGGACGACACAGGTTCACATAGCGTTTGTCACCTAGACAATCATTGTGCATCTTTATGAATGAAAACAGGAAGTGTGTTTACAACTCACGCTGATTTCCCCTCAGCGTCCAGCCGGGTGGGACAGAGACCCTTCTTGGCAATAAGGGCGGCGACTTTGTCGGGTTCGTTCTGCTCCACAGCCTGCAGGAGTCTCTCGTCGCTCTTGCTCCAGTCCTGACTCTGAGGTGAGGGGTGGGGGGGACGGCAGAACCAGAGCACAGGTCAGCACCCGGCTTATGTGCAGCACTGCAGGGAAACTGACACCGAACTCTTTCTCTCATAACACACAGGAGAATGAATGAGCCGAGCGACCCGGAGAGATAAAGCACTCTGAGCAGAACGGGTGTTAGAAATATTAGCGTTCAAGCTTTGTGATCTATGTGAAAGCAGAGACACACACACATACGCACACCTTTCAAGTGGAGCACCTTAAAGACACACACACACTTCCCTCATGGGTTCTTATGGCTGCTGCTTACATAGAGAGTATACCTACTGGTAGTGGCAGCAGGCTGAAACAGGGACAGAAGCGCTTCATCAGGCTTAAAACAGACTCCTGAGGATCCATAACGCTGACAGGGAACACACACACACACACACACACACACTAGGACACACACACAGCCTAAACAGACACACACATCTGGCTACCTAACAGAACGGCAGCTCGAGATATGGTGGCTACCAGACACCCAGCAGAGGTCAAACTAATCCAAAACAAAGATATCAGACTTTCTGGAGTGAAGACGACTAAACTGCACAAAACACACACATACACACACTCTTACACACACACACTCCTACACACTGCTCCTATGTCCTCACTAACGTCTCCCTACGCAGTGAAAATGCTGTCCTCTCATCCTGCTGCTGCTGCTTTACCAGAGACAAATCCAGTCTACCTTACAGTACTTCACACACACACACACACACCCTCTCTTTCCCTCCTGTCCTCCTTTTCTCTAACCTAATACTGTCACTGCTGTGGCGCTCTGTAGCAGGCTCCCTCCTTCTGGCCATTAGTTTGTGTCAAGTTGTGCGTTGTGTGGTGCTTCCCTCTCTCACAGCGTCACAGATCTGTTTCCTCTGCAGCCACAGAGCGCCCGGGCCTCAGCAGTGTGACGACTCAGCACAAAAAAAGAGAGCAGAAACAAGCTGGCTGTGCTCGGCTCGGCTCTGATGGGGTAGAGATGGTTACAGGGCCGGGGCAGGCCGGGGGGCAGGCGGGGGCGTGACCATACACACACACACACACACACACACACAAACACAAACACGAGCAAGCGGATCTACACAAGTTCAAATGTTAAGGTTCAGCTGATTGAGGATAGGTGCCTCAATGTGTGTGTGTGTTACATAGAGAGAAGAGTAGATATCTATGAATCCAAACACGTCTGATACACACTGAGCTTCAACCACAGAGAGCATCACAACAGCATCCAAACTGGGCCAGTAAGGGTTAAACTGCTGGTTCAAATCCCTGTATCAGTGCCCCAATAATGCTTTGTTTCTTTAAATCACTTTGATGGTTTCATTTGGCTTTACTTTACTCAAACAATCATAGCAGAGATGCATTATGGGAAATAATGTTCAGAACACTCCAGGACCTCCATGTTACAGAGGTTTTCAGCAAAAGCATATGGACAACAGCAGGAAAGTAGGGATTCTATATGTGTGTGCGTGTGTGTGTGTGGGTCTGTGGGTGTGTATGTGTGGGTGTGGGTGTGTGTGTGCATGTGTGTGCGTGTGAATAATTGAAGGCTACCTGAGAGCCCGGTTATAGCAACAGTCTGGAGGCAGCACTGCTCTCCTGCTGCTCCGTGACACTGAATCCACATAGCCCCCCATACACACACACACACACACACACACACACACACACACACACACACACACACACACACACACACACACACACACACACACACAGAGCAAACTGGAACCTACTTAAATGATTCCAAAAGCGGCCGGGCAGCATGGACGCTGTAATATCAGGTGAAACCCGTCTGGTACAGCTTATATTTCTAAATGAGTTGTCTGTTGCCATGGCAAACGAGTGCACCACTTTTACACACACACACGCACACAGGTGTAACACGTCACATGGCGCTCTTACCTCCGTCTTTTTAAACTTTGCTTTCAGACTCTTCATGATGGTTTAATGGCCTCTGTCTGACCAGGAACACTGCAGTGAATGAGGTAAACACACACACACACACACACACACACACACACACACACACACACACACTTCTATAAGTAACTTCATTCATCAGACAACATTGATCCATTTAAATGTTCCAGAAATATCAGTAATGCACCATCAAGGGATCCCTCATGTTAAAATCGACACACACACTCTGGACATGCAAACACACACACACACACACACACACACACACATAGACAGACATCCTACTATAATTAACAGCCCATTCAATCATCAGACCATCAGTGATCAGACAATATTGATCCATTGAAATGTGCCAAAAATATCAGAGGCAAACATCAACACACACACTCTGGACAGGCAAACACACACACACACAGTTGAAGGGACACATAGTGGATGGGGGGGTACATGCGGGTCTACCTGTGGAGGACAGCCGTGTTCCGGATGTGTGTTGTCTTCTGTCCCATCAGCAGCAGGAGCGCCGCAAAACACTCAAGTCACTGCTGCGTGCCCGGGACAGCAGATAAGCCCCTCCCCCCGCCGTAAATCAACCAATCAGCACTGCGCAAAACGTCGGATCGGCGAGTGATTGGCGATGACGGATGACACGCTGCGTCCGTCCGCATGCAGCACCTGCACCGCGTGGGGACCGTGTGTGTGTGTGTGTGTGTGTGTGTGTGCGTGTGTGCGTGTGCGCGTGCGTGCGTGTGTGTGAAATATTGCCGCACAGGGTGGGTGGGGTGGGGGGGTCTTGGTTGAGTTCCTTATTTTGGAGACTTTGACCAATCAGTGCAAAGTCAAAGTGGATTTGACCAATGGCAGCACAGGAGGAGTGAACCCCGGAAATGAAACCGTCTCTGATAACTTTTATCAGTTTTCATCAACAGCTGCAAACCCAAAAGTGTCATTTTGTTTGTCTTACTCCCACAGACGGGATTCACGTCAGACCTTGGTTGTCGTCTGCACGGCGCACATGTGCAGTACACACGAGCCACCAGATGAGGGCAGTAAAGGCAAGGGGTTCATCTTCAATCTGTCATTGCTTTTGATCCAGTCCTAAAGATGTAGGATCATGGGATTCACTTTGTGTTAATGTCTTCAAAACCTAGCTTGTGTCGTTGTGTATCAGCTTGAGCATCTTGTAATCTACTTTCTGTGTTCATAGATTAAATACGTCTGAAAGTGTGTAAGGCCATATTTAGCCCTGTATAATCAGAGGAATCTAGTAATTCCACTCAATCCATTCTGCTCTGTTACTTTTGTTAGATTAGATTACATTTGATTTGGATTTGATGCAAATTCTTCTATTTTTCCAGGCAAACACAGTCATTTTGTACCTGTCAGACTGTGATTGTCTCCCACTGTGCGAGAGATCTTGGATTTTCCATTCCTGTTTCTTCTTTCCTCTCCCCTGAGTTCACCCCCTCGCTCGCCTGTATCATAAATTTTGTGTTTCCATTCCAGGGTGGAAGAGAAAGACGAATGTATGCCTAAAACATGTGCGGCAGAGTTACTGCTTTGAAGCCGGGTTAGAGGAGCTGAGGGACTGTGGGAACGCTGCAGATGAAAAAGGGGAACGTCTACCTCAGGACGGGAGGAGGGGGATTATTATTGGTGGGTTTAAAGAAATGATGAGGGATAAAGAAGCAAAGGCAGGATCAGGTGAGGCGGAATAGATGAAGATCCAGGAAGGTTCAAAGCAGCACAGAGTTACAAGATTCTTTCTTTTGAGAACAAGATGTTATCAAGTGGGAACAAGATCAATAGCTGTGACAACAAACTGTTATCCTGTGGGGACAATATCCATATGTTATGACAACAAGATCTGGATCAGCTTGTCTCCGCCATGAAAGGATTCTGCTCCAACAGCAGCACACACACTGATCCATCCCCCTAAAGGTGACACTCCCACAATCTATGTTATCCACACACACACGTGGACATTTTGTTCCCAAAAGATCAAAAGGAAATATGTTTTGGAGTTTATGAAAGAGGAAAGTGAGTCTGTTTCTTCATAGGTTTTAATTTCTATCTTCAAAAGCATTTTTTCTCATCTGGATCAAAAACAAATATTCCCTGGTTGATGTCATGCAGATAACCCTGTTTGTTCTTATCCACAGCTGAGGATTCCACTTGGACTGCAGGGGCCAGGTCAGATACCAGATATCTTTAACAGCACCTTCATTTCCCTTAGAAGCAGGTTGGGACCCCTTCTTAGGACTCCAGTGACCCACATCTGGGCCAGGAGCCAGCCCTTGATGAAAACTAGTGCCGATGAGCAGGGAAGGAGAGATGTGAAGGACTTGTAGTGATGGTAACGGTGATGGCTGTGGAGATATAGTGTTGGTGGCTGTGTGTGCGTAGGGGTGTGTGTGTGTGTGGATCCTGTCACAATGACCTCATCCTGCTTCCTGCCGCCCCTGGGAGAAAGTGAGCTCATGGCGCTCGTAAAGAAAGAAGCATTTACAGTCTTTTAGCAGGCGGAGATGGACCCTGCTCAGTGTAGCGCACAATCCAATTTAAGAGGCCAGACCTCAGATAATGGGACATCATGGGAGGATGAATGGAAACACACACGGGAGCAAATATTCCAGCTTTCAATCAGGACAGAGACGCCTCACAGCTTCCACCCGTCTGTCATCTCCTCACTCCTTCACCTCCACAGGTCCTTGTTGCCCCAGAATGCTTCAGTAAGGCTTTGTGACGCTGCCATGAGAGCTGAAGTCTCCTGTCACTTTCTCTTCTTTTCTCCTAAATGATCTTTGCCCTCTCGCTCCCAGCAGATTGATCTCTTCTGGCAGCTTCTGTGATGTGGAGATATTTCAATGAATGAGCGGTCGGCCGACTGTGAAAAGGGGATCGGATATTCCTCTGGGAACCAAGCCCCGCCCCTTTAATCGCTTGGTTGAGTCTGTCCCTCTCTCTCTCTTTCCCCCCCCCCCTCACACACATATACACACACACGCTTTGCACATTTGCATCAGTCAGCAGTGGAACTCCCGTGGATTCTCTCTCCGCTGTTGCTTTTGGGAGGAAGAGGAGCTCGTTGTTTTCTTCCTCTCTCGTCTATCCAAGCGGCAGCAGTCGCGTCGCTCCGTCGCTCCTCGTGTCGCCGCGTTGTGTCACCGACATGAAGAAACGCGGAATAACGCATCCAAAGTGGCTGAAGGACTAAATAGACTCGGTAAGTAGAACCGATCTGCGCTATTTAAACGCAGCGTGTGTGTGAGAGTGTGTATGCGTGTGTGTGTTTTAATCATTAAGACAAAAAAAAAGTCGCTTGGAACAAAAACCTTTTATTGCGTCTGAGAAAGACAGAAAAACAAACAGAGTGTTGAATTATTACAACTTCTTCGTCAGCAGATTAGCATCAGACTTTATTGCGGGTGTGTGTAACGCAAGTGGCGCCCGTGGGTGAAGTCCAGATGTCAGGGACGTTATTGCTCTCAGCGTAAAACAAAAGAGTGCGTAAAGCTCAGCTGCCGCACGAGTTTACGGCCGCTCAGGAGAAACGCGTGCGTAAAATCCAGGAGAAGCTTATTGATCTGAGTATAGATGATATATCGATTTGTAATCTTTATTCAATATGTTATCATAGCGTCTGGACTGAGATCTATAGAGGGACAGAAAGAGTGAGTGTGTGAGTCCCCTCCACAGACATGAGTCAAACAATAACCCTCTTGTCCCTGTCTGCCCCCGCAGCATTCCTCTCTCCATACACCCCCAAAGTGCAGCGGCCATGGCCAAATGGCTGAAAGACTACCTGAGCTTTGGCAGCAGGAAGGTCCCCCCTCAGCCCCCCACCCCGGACTACACCGAGAGCGAGATCCTCAAAGCCTACCGCCTCCAGAGGGACCTGGACTTTGAGGATCCCTACGAGGACGCAGAGACCAGGTCCAGGAGCGGCGAGTGTGGGAGCGCCGACCCCTCATCCACTCCTGTGTTCGGCTCGCCCATGAAGTCCTCCTCCTCCTCCTCAGGCGTGGAGGTGAAGTCTCCCAAACACCGGCTGATCAAAGTGGACTCACAGGAGCTGGGACGCACCAAGATCCTGCTCAGCGCCATTTCATTAGAGGACCAGCAGGAGCCCGTAAGAGCCTGTCATCATATGTGTGTGTGTGTCTGTGTGTGTGTGTGTGGAGTAGAGCGTCTGATGGAAACATTCAAATGTTGTTTGGCTTGGGGCCGGTGAAGAGGAGGGGAGGGGGGAGCGAGAAGGAGTGAAGGGAGCGAGGGGGTGAGAGGCAAAGGGGAAAAACAATCTCCCACGTCTCTCTCATCTCCTCTCCGTCACGTTGGCATCTTTATTGATCAAACTCCATAAGCAAGTGACTGGTAATGTGTGTCACAAATATGCACCGTCTCCATAAATCCCATTATGTAGGCGGCGCTACATAAATTCGCCATGCTGGATGCATGATGGGAAGACAGGATTATTGACGGCTTGCTCAGACCATTGAGCTAGAAGGGGTCACACTCCCTCGGGTTTACGTCCTGACATCAATAATAAATGAGCTACGGTTTCGCAAGCTGTGCCAGACCCCCGGTACGAGCACACAGCAGGGGGGACGTACAGGATGGTGACAGGACATAGGGACATATATACAGTATGGAGACAGGACAGAGGACATATATACAGTATGGAGACAGGACAGGGGACATATATACAGTATGGTGACAGGACAGGGGACATATATACAGTATGGAGACAGGACAGGGGACATATATACAGTATGGAGACAGGACATAGGGACATATATACAGTCTGGAGACAGGACATAGGGACATATATACAGTATGGAGACAGGACATAGGGACATATATACAGTATGGAGACAGGACAGGGGCCAGAGGGAGGCATTACTCACGCTGTGGTGCTGTTTGTGTCATCAGGACTGCAGTGCCAACCCGGCTGTGCTCTGTGTGTGTGTGTGTGTGGCTGCAGGAGAACCTGGCCTGCAACAAAGTGTCAGGGACAAATGGACGAGAGAGAGAGAGAGACCTCTGAGTGTAGTTTCTTACAAGTGAGCGGCTCTCTGTGTGTTAATTCATATCACACATTGCCGGGCCGAGAGCTTCATGGCTGAGCCTGTGGAAAAATCTACAAGTGTGAAAGTGGGGAAGTGTCTGTGGGAGAGAGAGAGTCGGTGTGGTGTAGCTGCTGGACTCCACACACACACTCCATCATTTCCCAGCGTCTGTGGGAACGTCCGCACTCTCATTAACAATGCAGATTCTCCTGCATCGATAACCTGTTACAGCATCAACCGCGGGATAAGGAGGTAATTTTGTGAGTGTGTGTGTGTGTTTAGCAAGAATGTAGACGGATAGAGAGTGTGTGAGAGAGAGAGAGAGGTAGGTTGGTAGGTAGGGGGACAGACAGACAGAGGTCTTTCCCAAAATGATGAATGTATGTTTGCGGCTTTGTGCACATTGCTCTTGTGTGTGTGTGTGTGTGTGTGTGTCCATATGTCTGCCTCTGTAGCTGTCCGGGTGCCAGCTGACCAGCAGCTTTTCCTCCTGTGCACGTACGAGAGAACAAATGCTCCCCAGCAAACGAGCCAAACCAACCTGCTGCCTCTTTATTCTCTGTCCCGCGGCCCTCACACACACATATTCATCATCCACGGACAAGATAATGCCTCCATGCATGAGAAGCAGCTTCCACACAATGACAAATACACAATACAGTTCCCTCTTCATGTCCTGATAGAGGGCAAGCAGAGTCCGTATGCATGAGGCTGTGTGTACTGTACATGGGGATGTGTTGATGTGAGAGGAACCAGAGAAACCAAACATTTAATCCGCAGTCAAACCTTTCACTTGATTGCTTGTTAGAGTGCAGCGGTGCCTCCTACATCTTGATGAGCTATTGTCTATGCAGCTCTGCACCCATCACGGCATTAATTCAGGTGTTGGGAGCGAGGAAAGCTCCTAATTATCAGGAAACATGCATGTCCCTGGATGCTTTAATTAGACAGATTCATTCCAAAATGTGATATTCAGGGGTTAATAATGGCTGATCTGAATGTATTTCATCTGACTGCAGACGTTTCCTCTCGTAGACGGCTTCATCGTCTCCAAAAGAGCTGAATTTGACAGATTACATCAAACATTTGTCATCTTCTATAACGGCTCCTCGTCTCCATGAGTGAGTAACCGTGTGTGTGTGTGTGTGTGTTTTGTCCTTCAGGTGGTGCCGTCTGCTCCGTTGGCAGGTGACACAGATTATTCAGACCCGTTTGACGCTCGACTGGAGCACAGAGTCGACCCGGAGCTCGGCCCTGTTCCCTGTGAGAACAACGGCTACATGGAGCCGTACGAGGCTCAGAGGGTCATCACAGGTCAGTGAACGCATCACAGCTCATCTATATTTAACTGAGACGCAGTTAGACGCAGTGTTATACTTGGTGACGGGGTTATTTGATTGTTTTTGGATGCGTTATAGTTCAGATTAGGTTATATTTAATCACTACAGCCTGATTCTCTCTCACTATTGGCCTCAAATTGAGATTCCTCTTATCACATAAACACAACATCAGCAGTCAGGCCTTATATTAGATTTCATCCGCATCCAATCATGAATAAAATATCAAACCGTGAAGTGAAGTGAAGTGAAGAAATCTCATCATTGATCTGTTACCTGTTGGCAGTGTTGTGATGGTAATGACATCACTGTTGCTCTTTGCGTCCCTTCACTGTCGTTTCCTCTGCGGCGGTTGCTGATTTGTTTCTCGACGCCGTTTGGTTTCCCTCAGTGCAGTTTAATGGCTCCATTTATAAGGAGCCAGTGGGCAGTTCAGCGTTTGACCTCTGTGCCGATCCGAGCCGCCGCGGCCGGGTTGTTCCGCCCTCACACATCACCCGTGCAGTATTTAGACTCGCACCCTCCTCCCCCCCCAGTGCCATTTTCCTCCCAGCATCGAGCTCGGGCCAATCGTTTTCCATTTGTCTCTCCTCCTTTAACATCTCTGTCCACCCTCCCCTCCTCCCTTTACCCCCATCTCCGTCTGTCTCTCCATCTCGAGGGTTCTCCCCGAGCCCAGAGGGGAGTCTGGCTGTCTCACTCTAATCTGTCATGTAACCACTCTACATCCCGCCGTTGCTCAGTCGGTGGTCGGAATGAAGTCTGAATTCTCCGTCCTGCACGAGTGAAGACTGCCTCCTCTCTCTGCTGAGGCCTGGACGGAGAGGGAGACGCTTTTGAACTGAGCCTGTCACTCAAAACGCTGCTGTCTCCCTGCTTTTGTCTGTCTGTCTCTCACTCATGTCTGTCTCATTAAACACACAGTGGCAGGCAGGTGTGGGATCAGATGAGCGATGATATTGACGTTTATTGTCCCTTAAAGACGCCTGCCTGCTCTTCCCCTCTCCTCTCTCCTCGTCTCCGCCGCCTGTCACTCTGTTGTGTTTGACTCTGCCATGATATTTGAATGTGCTTTGTGTGTTTGTTTGTGTCATATTCTTCTGCTGTGCTCGTCATCTGTGTGCCTAAACACTCCCCCCTCCCCCCGTCCTCCCCCGTTCGCCTCCGCCCCCGCCCCGTCTCCTGTTTCCTTTCCGTCTGATTTTATCTTCCCTGCCTCCATCTTCTCCATCTCCGTGTTGCCTCTGACACTGCGGGTGCACGTCGCAGGTAGACGAGCATTCAGCCGCGCCGCGCTCCCGTCTCAACGACTCAACATCAGACACTGACACACCTCCTACCCCTTGGTCCCTCGCTCCCCTCACTCCTCCTCCTCCTCCTCCTCCTCCCTTTCCTCCTCCCGCTCCTTGTCACTCCTTGTTGCTCCTCCTCCTCCTCCTCTCTCTCTTTCTTCCCTCCTCTTCCATAACCTCAGGGTCTTTCCCCAGGGCCTCCACTTGGTCGCCATGGTGACGACAGGGCCGCCCAATAGCATTGCCGTGGCGTGTGAAGGTTAAAGTTTCCCTTTGTCGCTCGGCGGTGGATCCTCCCGCCGAGTCGTAGCTCTGCCTTCTCTCTGGCCTGAGTGCAGCTGTGGACACAAAAGATGCCTACGCCCTCATTTCTCCCCACATTTCTTCGCCGTTCACGATCTAATTTAACATATCAAAGAGCCGGTGCGGGTCTCTGCCGGTGTGCGTCGCTGAGGCTCCCGCTCGTTGCATCCATTGATCCTCCTGCTCTCATTTGACTTAATGTAGCAGGTGGTGGAAGACATTTAGTGGCTGGAACCCGCAGAGAATGTGATGAAAACGTTAACAAAGCAAAGTAGATGCTGGGCTGGATTGCTGCTGGTATAGAGGAGGATGAGGAGGAGGAAGGGGGGGTGCTACTCTGCATCTCGCCTAAGGCCTCGTTAAGCCCCCCCCTCCCCTCCCCTCCTCCCCCCATATGAGAGTCTGAGCCCGCCTCAAGATGTACAAACATCATTTGTCTCCTCCTTCAATTCTACTCATGTCACAGCTTAATTTATATTGTCTTTGGTGTTACAGATGACATGCGTGTTGTGCTTGGGGGGGGGCGGGCTCATCACCACCCGCTAATATTAGTGCCTAGTGTCGACTGCTACATCCGCAGATTGTCTCGACCTGACACATCAGAGTGAGACGGTGTGAGATCCGAGCGTGTATGTGTGAGTGTGTGCGTGCTTACTTAGCTCTTTATTTTCTGCTCTGACAGAGTTGCAGCGTGGCCCCGGAGGAGGAGGAGGAGGAGGGTGGGCGCGAGGAGGAGGGGGCGGCGTACAGCTCTACGACACCCCGTACGAGGACGAGCGATGCCGGCGCCTGGGCCTGGGCCTGGTGTACGGGGAGCTGCAGGAGGAGAGCAAGGAGAGCAACAGGCTGCCACAAGACGACGAGAGGCCGGCAGACGAGTACGACCAACCCTGGGAGTGGAAGAAGGACCACATCTCCAAAGCTCTCGCAGGTATCAGAGCCACACAGACGCCCTTTAGCTGGACAGATGCATGTGGAAGACAGTTTGTGTGTTCTTCAGTTTGTGTGTTGGTGTAGCCGTACGTTTGGGTCATCGTCTGATCAATAGTCACCTTACAGCTGCTGGGATCAATTGATCGGCACGTTTGTGAGTTGAGCTAAAGCTGTGAGTAGGAAAAGGTCAAAGGTTAAACACTGAATCTCTACCAGTTACAGGGGAGAGTCTCAATGCAGTAACACACCAGATATCATGAAGGTTAGTAGACACAAGGACGATACGACACAGAGCGGCCGTTCAGCTTTAAATCATTCAAATGAGGAAAAAAGGTCATGAATAATTAGAGTGTGTGTGTGTGTGTGTGTGCATGGAAGCGCACTGTGACTAGGAGCTTACAGGAGGGAGGACAGAGGTTCATTTTATTCCATCATCATCGTTTTATTACCCAGAATGCTTTATTAAATAATTGCAGCCTGCTGTTATTTGTCCGAGCTGCGTCGACGGTTCGTGTCTAATCGCATCCCAGTTGTGTTCCTCCCCCTGGAATGTAGCGGTAATTGGGGTGAGAAAGTGAAAGAGAGAGGAAGAAGGACAGAGAGAGAGAGGAAGAGAGAGGGAGAGGAAGATGAGTAAAGCGAGGCAGAGTGACGGCCGGGGCGAGGAGTTGATCAGTGGAAGGTTTGCTGGGCCAAGTCGGCTTAATTGAGCTGCGCCTCCGAGTCACCGAGGTCAAGGTGATGGGATAATAAATCAACCCTGCCTCACACACACTCACACACACCCCTCCTCCTCCTTTTTCTCACCCTCCTCCTCCTCCTCTTCTTCGCCTTGCTCTCCTCGCAGTTAATTACACGCCGACATGTGCCTGACAGATCGCGTGCTAATAAGAGAGTCACGGTCAGCAGAAGTGACGACCCCCCCCTTCACACACACACACACACACACACACACTCAGATGGTACGAGCCTGGAGTGACGCTGTAACTCACACAGGAGGAGGAGATGATTTCTTACCGAGGTGAATGACGGTTCGTTTAGAAGCCAATACTACCTCTCACCTGCTTCCTGCTGCGTCGCCCTATTTCCTCGCCTCTTCCTCCACCTCTTCCTCCTCCTCCTCTTCCTCTTCGTGCCTGAGGAGGACCATTAGACAAGGCGGCTGCGAGCGCTCGTGTGAGGCGTGAGTTGTCCGAGCCCGTGTTTTTTCCATTTGGAGTCCTGGGCGCTCTGAGCTGGCGTGCCGTGCGTCTGAGCGGCCCGGAGCAGCCGAGTGTGAACGCACAAACAGGATTTTCCATTCTAACATTTAATCCATATTCCCCCCCCGAACCACTCAGAGCCGCCAGAGAGAGGCCTCGCGTGCAAACGGGAGGGAGAATAGAGAGAGAGAAGGGGACATCCAAGGTTATGGGATGTTTGCTTCTCAAAGGGGGCGGGGCCTAGAGGAGAGAATTAATGGTTGCGGGGGCTGAGGCGAGGTGAGACGGGGGAGGGGAGAGGAAAGGGGGAGAGAGTGAGGCGGAGGGGGGGAGTCAGGGCCACTGTGGCAGCGTGCAGTCATCAGTCACTCGCCAGCACAGTCAGCTGCACACACACTCATGCACGCACACATATACTGTATATACACACACACATGCACACACAGCAGTGGTGACAGGGCTGTCCCCACAGCAGGCCCCTCCCCTCCTCCCCCACGGGTGAGACACGCTCGCTCAGATAACCCACCACGGGGGGCAAAGAGAGAGAGAGAGAGGGAGAGTCACTTCATCTTCACTTACACACACACACACATATATATGGATTCTCACACGGTTTTTCCTGCTTTGATTATCACCACTGATCTAATTCAAGGGTGAGAACAGGTTGTGTCTGCTGCTGGTGTGTGTGGGTGTGTGTGTGGGCGGGGGGGTGCTGGTGCTCACTGAATGTGCTTTTGCATGCATGGCGTTGCCGCTCGTCCTTGTAAACAGAATCTCTCTGATTATCTTCACAGCTTAGCCAGGCTTGAAATGAATCTCTGGGTTTTTGCAAAATACCGAAAATATCGGCGCTTTTTTGAAGAATAGGACGAAAATATCTGCTCGTCTCTGAAGCTGGAGGTTCACTTCACATCTCTGCAGCCGCCCGCTGAGCCAAGCAGCACCCTGGGGTGTGTGTGTGTGTGTGTGTGTGTGTGTGTGTGTGTGTGTGTGTGTGTGTGTGTGTGTGTGTGTGTGTGTGTGTGTGTGTGTGTGTGTGTGTGTGTGTGTGTGTGTGTGTGTGTGTGTGTGTGTGTGTGTGTGTGTGTGTGTGTGTGTGTGTGTGTGTGTGTGTGTGTGTGTGTGTGTGGCTACAGGCTTCTCTCTGCCCGACACGTTTTAATTACAAATCTGCGACCATCCTGCCCAAACCACGGCCGCCCATTAATCCCGGCGAGCGCAGGAGAGGTCGACCCCGCCGCCGTTCAGCAGCAATTATCCGGCTAATGAAAAGCTCCGTCTCATTAGCCGGCTGATGGCCACACACACCTAACGAGCAGGCCGGTGTGTGTTTAAAGCTTTTATAGCCTTTTATTGTCCAACCACCTTTGAGCCCGGAGAGACAGCAGCCACGAGAGACGACGCAACAAATCAGATGATGTACAAGGCCAATGAATAACACACACACCCCCCGCCGCCCCCGCCCCTCCCCCTGCCCTCAACCTCTGGCAATTACTGCGACTGAGCCATTGAGCAAAGCACTTCTGCACCCACTTGTTCTCATTAGCTGACAGGTGAAGAGGTGATTACACTGGATTCATCTTTTTTGTTACCGATTACGAAGGGTTAAAGATGTAATATGACATTTCTTCCCGTTGTCCGCGGTGACGGATTTCATGTTGCGCAATCATCCAAGGCTTAATTCCAAACAAATGTCGCTGTTACTGGAAACATAAATGGCCTCACTTCCCTTTGAAAAAAATTTCCTCCGGGCCAGATGTGCAAGAAGGGTGTGTGTGTGTGTGTGTGTGTGTGTGTGTGTGTGTGTGTGTGTGTGTGTGTGTGTGTGTGTGTGTGTGTGTGTGTGTGTGTGTGTGTGTGTGTGTGTGTGTGTGTGTGTGTGTGTGTGTGTGTGTGTGTGTGTGTGTGTGTGTGTGTGTGTGTGTGTGTGTGTGTGTGTGTGTGTGTGTGTGTGTGTGTGTGTGTGTGTGTGTGTGTGTGTGTGTGTGTGTGTGTGAGATATGTGCACATGCATGCTGCCAAAGGGGGGAAATGAAGATTTGTATTTGTGCTGTGATGCTCACTCCCTCTCTGTCTCTCTCTCTCTCTCTCTCTCTCTCTATCTGTCTCTCTCTCTCTCTCTCTCTCTCTCTCTCTCCCCATCCCTCCCTCCCTCTGTAAGCGGGGCCCTTGGGTCATCTCACCGACCTCTTATCAATTTGCTGCCACAGAAGGACTCTTGTCTCTCTCTCTCTCTCTCTTCCATTTTGCTCTTTGTCATCTCCCTCCTCCTCCTCCTCCTCCTCCTCCTCGCCGCTCGCTGCTTCCCTTTCTCCCTCTGGTCGGCACCGTTACTGACGTTAATGAAAACGCCTTGTCCTCTGTGATTCCCCGTCGCCGGCAAACGCGGGCGACACTGTGAAGGAAGAAGCAAGAGCGAAGGAGGGAGGGAGCGAGCCAGGGAGGGAAGGAGCCAGGGAGTGTGAAAAGAGAGGAAGAAGCCCACTTGGACGAGAGATGAAGAGATAGACAGAGTATACGACAGAAAAACACCATTATTATTTTCAGATTAGAGCAGAGATGGTGCTGACCTGTGTGGCGGAGGGTGGACCTGTGTGTGTGTGTGTGTGTGTGTGTGTGTGTGTCTGTGGCATAAGGTGGTAATTGCCTGTGTGCGGTGTGGGGGCCATGTTGGGTGTGTGTGAGCGGAGAGGGAGGCTCTCTGACAGCAGATGTCTTCATTACGGGGCCTAACGAAGCTTTCCTCCTCTCGCCTTTTGTTTCTATCGCGCCTTCATCCCGCAGACGCAGAGAACATCTGCCGCGCTCGCACACACTCCAGGCAGATACAATCGCTTACCTGCCGCTCTCCAGTAATTGCTGACGTGGAGGAGAAGAAACGGCTAAATTGCTTCCGCCTGTTACGTCCAGGGAATCAAAAATAAGCGGTGGATATTCAGTTTCAGCGTTTACAGTGAATAAACTGGGCTGTAGTGGATTATTGGCGCATGTGAAGAACAAAGAACTCCTGTGAATGGGAGCCAGATGTTCCCTGTTAATGATTGAGTGATGCTGTGTGAGTGTGGGAGTGTGTGTGTGTTACCTTTTTGTTATCAGTGTGAGGTCATTGGAAATGTTGCGGATGTGAGTGAGATTTGTGAGTTTAGTAGCAAGACTGTAAATTGGATTGTGACGATTGCAAGTGTGTGTGTGTGTGTGTGTGTGTGTGAAGAGGCAGAGGCAGCCCATAGACAAACAGAGAGACACACACACACCTTTTTATTACCAGACGGATAGCTGTTAATGCAGATAAAAGGCTGGTATAATCCAGTGTCGGTGTGTAATGGAGAGTCGTTCCTGCTGCTCCCCAGAGCTCCGGCTTCACTTTCTAATTATGGCCTGAACTTCAGCATGAATGCAATCAGGCCAGTGTGAGGGGAAATGAAGCGGCCTCACCGGGGAGACACACTGATCTGATGTTAACTGAGTCATCCTCACATCACAGCACGTCCTCTCCTGAGATGAAGACGGTGAAATCTGCACCTTTCAAATCTTGTTTTCCGAAAAAATATGCAAATTTTCTCGTCGATGTAATCTGTCGCAGTTTGTTGGATTCGCGCTGGAGAAAGATGAAGTGATGAAGTCTCTCTGCTCGCACATTTATAGTGAAGAAATACAGTTTGGGGGATGCAACAGTTGTAAATGAAAGTGTGTGTGTCAGCCTGGAGGATCCTTCCTGCACCGATCTCTGCCCAGGAGACGGCTGATAGGCAATAAATTGTCTCGGCTGTCTCCTTTCTCTTCATGTTCTTCCTTCTCGCTTCTCATTTACACCTCTCCCTCTCTCCTTCTCTCTCTCCCTCTCTTTTTTGGAGGGGAGAATTAGAGGTGTGAAACGCAACATGGTGCCAAGCAGGCAGCCAGGATTGTGTGTGTGTGTGTGTGTGTGTGACAGTGGCGGTTTCTTCCGAGAGGTGTCAGCTGTGTAGGTGTTCGTGTGTGTGTGTCTACGTCTCCCTTCCACACACACACACCCGCACACACACCCCGCTGACGGGTGCCAGGCCACACTTTAATCCTGGCTTTGGCTGAGGTGCGGCCCTGCTCCAGATGGGGCCATTGTGCTGCGCCACGCATCAATAATTCAGGGCCGAGCCGGAGAAAGTGGCGGAGTGTGTCTGCCTGCTCAATAATTAACCGGGGGGGAGCAGAGAGGCATGTATGTACAGCCCGGGTCTCTCCAAACACCCATTCAAGCGTCCTTTGATCGCCCCCGTCCCCCCGCGGGAGCTCTTTTTGGGACTTGGCGTCTCATTAAGACATCACCTCTCCTCTCCTTTATTTGCTTTGTAATCCGTTTTCCTTTTGCGTCGTGTGTGTGTGTGTGTGTGTGTGTGTGTGTGTGTGTGTGTGTGTGTGTGTGTGTGTGTGTGTGTGTGTGTGTGTGTGTGTGTGTGTGTGTGTGTGTGTGTGTGTGTGTGTGTGTGTGTGTGTGTGTGTGTGTGTGTGTGTGTGTGACGGTTTCCCCTCCATGGTAGATAATGAGCAGTTCTTTGGGTGTGCAGGTGCTCAGGTAGAGCGGTGGTTGAACAGAGGTGCTGTCATGCCGCTCTGTGGGTTGGGGCGCTCAGGTTGAGGCCACGTTTTGTTTTGTCCGTGTCAAGTGAGACCAGACGTCTTTCTATTCCAACTAGATTACAGGCGTCTATAAATAATGCAGGTTTTGACGTCTCCTGCTCCTCCAGCGGTGCCTCGGCATCCCACAGGTAAATTACTGTAAACATAGGCTGAGAAATATCTGACGCTATTTTTATCTGTAGGAGGAGGCAGGAGGTGTGTGTGTCTGTGTGTGTGTGTGCTTTACACCTCGTCATGACAGGAGGTGTAGTTAACGACATCCCATCACATCCCTGACATCTGCGCACACACACACAGACACACACACACACACACACACACACACACACACACACACACACACACACACACACACACCACACACACACACACACACACACACACACACACAGTCACGCTCCCACAGTCCCAGTCTCTCTCTCTCTCTCTCTCTCTCTCTCTCTCTCTCTCTCTCTCTCTCTCTCCCTCTCTCTCTCTCCCTACCCCCACAGGCGTTAAATCTTACAGTAAATTCCAGTCTTGCGTCTTCATCTTTCCTCAATTTGCTCGTCTCAAACCCATCTGCTCATGTCTCGCTCCGTCTCCTCCTTTTTGTCTCGTGTCCCCCCCACTCTCCCCCTCCCCTGGTTAATAGAAATAGAGTTGTTAGAGTTGACCCAGGCCTGCCCCCCCCGCTGGGCCATCTGGAGGAGGAGCCCCCGCCCCCGAACTGCCCATACGTCACACAGACCCTACCATTGTTTATACCCCTCACACACTTACACACACACAATCGCTCTGAACTCTGTGACCCACACTGTTGTTGTACATCTGCCATACCTCCCACCTGACCTCCCCCCCCCCCCAGCGCTCCACCTCTGGCTCTGTCAGGTTGTTCCCTCCATCACCACATCAATCAGCGTTGCAGAAAGTTCCCTGGGACGGACGTGGAACATTTCAAACTAGGACATTTTGTCTCGCCTCATCCACTTGAAAGGGTGAATTCCAGACTAAGATGTATTCAGGTCAGGAAATGTTCAGTTTACTTTCCTACTTGATGACGCAGCGACGAATCAGAGTGAGGTCAGGATTATATTCACTTCAGCTGTCTTATGTCAGCGCTGGGGGACTCGTCCTGCCCAACATCTGTCCCCTGCATGCGTGGAGGTGCAATAACAGGATGTGTGATACCTCACCATGTCAGTAAACAACATGACTCAGCGTCTGCGTCTCTGTTTTCCTACCAACAGTGCAGTTTGACGGCGCGGAGTGGGACCGCTCGTCCTCTCCCACCGAGCGCCTGCGTCCTCCGGGGCCCCGGTCCAGCCCGCTGGCAGGAGGAGGGGGGATGAAGTTTCGAATGGCGCAGGACACTTACGGCGTGGCGGGCGAGAGGATCGACCCCGCCCTGCCTCTGGAGAAGCAGGTGTATGTACGCTCGTCTTCTTCTGTTAATCTCCACAGAGGAGTCGCCTGAAATATTTATGGCCTGTGATTCATCAGTGTGTAGGTCATACTCCATTAGAGAGAGGGGGGAGGAGGGGTCACACACACGCACACACACACACCTCAGAGTGATGCAGTGTCGCTGATAACAGAGGATTCCTGTCAGGCGTTAACAAGAAAGTACGGTAAACACCAGGAGGTCAACTGGAGGTGGAATAATCCTAAATACCCATAATGCAGTGCAAAATGTAATCGATGTAGGAGTTAAGAGTATAAGTAATAACAATAAAATGAGATTACTCCTTAACTAGGTCACTAATATTGTTTTATTCTTACTTGTTGGGGGTATTGTCTGCAATATTTGTCCTTCACTCACCAGCAGCTGAAGTCTGTAGGATGGAACTATAGAAGTTTTACGTTTAGAAAGTGCTTTACTCTGACTTTTTACTCTAAAACTGTATTTCTCACAGATTATCATTCTATAGTAACTCACTGCTGTACTTTGGTGCATTTTTCAAGCGACACCAGTGGATGTGACACGCTGAGAGAATGTGACACACACTCACACACACATGCCGGGTGTTAAAAGGAAAAATAGCAGCCAAGGAAATTCGCCCATTGTTGCGCAACACAGTTCTATTTGGGAAAAGTCCAAATATCACCAAAAATGAGAGAGATAATCCTTTATGTAAGTGTAAATGTCTCTGCTCACATTCCATCTGAAGTCATTCTTCATATTTAAAGAAAGAACAACCAACAGGAGAAGCCGCAAATGTATCTTCCTGCTCCTCTTTGATCTCTTAAAGGGGCTGAGGCGTTCAGACTAAATGCTGATGTGTTACGGCTCGTCAGTGTTTACAGAATCACCAAAGCTTAGAATGAGAACTTAATTAAGTCACAACATTAAAAGCACACATTTACTTTGCTCTTGTAATTTCAGACATCATTGGTGTAATTTATGTGTTCACCAAGGATGCTTTCACTAATGAAATCCAAGGCACGCAGCACCCTCAAGCAAACACACACACACATAGACACCTGCACTTCACACACTGACATACACATGCTCTCTCACACAGACACACACACACACACACACACACACACACACAATCTGGAGGATTGTACTTGATTATTCTGGACCATTACTCCCTGATGATCTCTTAAGGGCCGTTATGAGCTTCCCCTTCAGCGTTGCTTTAAACAGAGAAATAGCATCGTCCTCATCGTCAACCTGTAGCTGTCGGTGCACTGGGTTGCCAGATCGGTCGTGTCTCAGTGAGATTTCCTGTTGTTTTTGCGCTGTTGCATCATGTTTAAGCGTGTTGATATAAAAAACACCCAGGGAGCCAAACTCTGGAGAATTCCTTCAGTGTTGTAACAGCTTGATGTCAACATGGGCTTTTTTTCACTCTGTGTGCATATCAGTGCTGCAGCAAAGTGTTTTTTTTTTGTATTTATTATTAATGTTGTCTTCCTCTTGTCTGACACGTCTTGTCCGGTTGTCAGGTGGTACCACGGCTCTCTGTCGCGCTCAGAGGCAGAGTCGCTGCTGACGCTCTGTAAAGAGTGCAGCTACCTGGTGAGGAACAGCGAGACCAACCGCTGTGACTACTCCCTGTCACTACGGTACGACACACACACACACACACACACACACACACACACACACACACACACACACACACACACTGTAGACATAGGCTCACTCTGCTTCCACAATGGAGCGCCATTGATGTAATAAAGAAACGATAATACACTTTTTCTCCCACTATGTGACAGAGCAGTGTGTGTTTTCCTGCCTGTGTGTGTGTGTGTGTGTGTGTGTGTGTGTGTGGAGGGTAAAGCCACCTGAGCTGCTGGTCTCATATCTCATTCTCCACACCTCCCCATCTGTCTTCCCTCCCCCTCCTCCTCTCCCTGCCCTCCTCCATCACCCCCACTTAAGATCACTACTCAACTGATTCCTCTCCCGTTACTCGTTGCCGTGGCCACCATACTGCTTATCTGCTCAAATCTCTCCTTTGTAATTACCACAATGATCCATGGCCCCCCCCCACCCCTCCATCATCCCTCATTCCTCTCCCTAACCTTGGCCCCTCTCTGTGGCCTCCCTCCCTCCCCCCCGGGGTCCCAACCATCCCTCTAAGTGGTAATCAGGCAGGTAGAGCACACTCCAGAGCGGCCATCATCCTCCCCATAATCACTAATGAATATGAATTACCTGCTGTGGGCCACACAAGAAGGAAATCAGGGAGGGAAGGGGCCCGGCCCGGGGGGGGGGGAGGGGCTCAGAGCATCACCATGTTGTTCTGACATGCAAACAGGTTCATGCATCATGTATTCACTCATTTACATGGACAGACACACACACACAAACGTATTAAGGTCAAAATTGTCCTTTCAGTTCTTTGCCGAGTCGGAACGACAAAAATCTTCCGTGTGATGGAGTGATTTCTCGCTCTTGCGCCCTCAGAAGGCGCAATTTACACACTAACAGCCAATATGAGAGCAAATACAGCAAACGGTGCAGCAGGCAGGCGTGCGTTTGTCATTATGGCGTCTTGGAAATAGTGAGACACAACTGCTGGGTGTCGCCTATTAGAGGCACAAGCATACTTCAAAAGACCAAACTGATGAAAGAGCAGGTTGTCAGTGAGGGGTGCAGTTATTATGGGCCGGTCCGCACTGGCAGGGGGTCGCTAGATGGTCACGAGTCGCCTGCTACGAGAGGCGGCGGCCTATTTTACTGATGCAGGAGGAGATGAGCGGTGAAGGGAGGAAGATGGGAAATTATCTGCCTGTTGTCACAAGAATCCTGGAGGTGTTTGGGTCAGGAGGAAAGACAAAGGGAAACGCAGAGAAAGGAAAGATCTGAAGCATCTGAAGCATCTGAAGCATCCCGGGGGCTTAAGATTCTTCTGTAATGTGACAAATAGAAGGCGCCGTGATGTTTGTTCAACACAGACGGAAAAATCGGCGCGACGGCTCGGAGCCACGCCGAGTGAGTCAGCGCGGAAGTCGACACCAACGGCAGATATAAACACGCCATGAATATTTATGGCGAGCGGGCGAGCGGTGGGAGGTTGTAATGTGCCGTGAGATACAAAGAGGCCCCGAGATAAGCAGGAGAGGATGAAAGCACGCCCTGACGTGATGAAGAGGAGCGTGCTGGGGAAGCTGCCTCTCGTCTGGCTGTCTGTAGCGTTTTATGTGTGTGTGTGTGTGTGAGTGTGTGTGTTTTCTGTTGCGCTCCTCTTTAAAGTTTAAATAGAGCGATGGTGACACTCTTGAAGGCCACTTTCAGCTTCTATAATTAGGCGAACATGGTGCGTTTTAGAGGGGAGGAACCGCTGTGTCTGCCTCCTCTGGAGACACTTTCACAGCCCATCGCATTCCTCACTCTCCTCTTCCTCTTCCTCCCTCCCTGTGGCTTCACCCCACTCATCCATCCATCACTCCGCCCCTTCATTTCTAACGTTTGACACGCTGTTAAATCGTGAGACGGATGCCCTCAAAGTGCAGAGGGGGGAAGGAAACGAATCCCAGGCTGCCATTATGCTGACAAAAATGTGTTGCATGCCACTCGCTCTGTGTTTCACGACTCCTCCACCCCTCCCTCGTCTCACCAACCCGTCTCCCTATGTCCTTGTCTTCTCTCACACACACACAGGAGCTGCCAGGGGTTCATGCACATGAAGTTCACCCGGTGTAAAGACGGCAAGTACGTGCTGGGGCAGAACAGCCCCCCGTTTGACACCATCCCTGAGGTCATACACTTCTACACCTCGCACAAGCTGCCCATCCGCGGAGCCGAGCACCTGTCTCTGCTGTTCCCCGTGCTGGTGCAGACGCTCTGACCGGCCCGGACGCCTCCCTTTTCCCCCGGACGTCCTTCGGAATGAATGTGGAGCGCCGCTGCTGTTTTCTTTTGAGGATTCGACACCAGTGGCGAATGTCCCCTGAACACACTGCCGCCACCGCCGCTGCACCCGTGCCATGTATCCCAAACATCCGGGAGGGGGATCGATTGACATGAAATGCAATACGTGAACTTTACGCCACCTTTGCTGCAAACTCTGTGGAGCTCTCTCACATCACGACAGACTTGGACAGGCGTCAGCAGCAGCGAAGAGAATGTTTGTATATTCTGAATGTAGCCTTACTGTTGTTCCTCCAAACACTCATCTACACTGATAGAATGTTGCTGTTGTCATATTGTAACCGGGCTTTCATATTTATAACAGAATCTTCGACTGGAACTGTACAGAGCGGCTCGGGAAATCATTTTGTACAGAAATCACTGGCGAATTTTGGAAAATTCACACTTGCCCGGTTTGAAAATACGACTATTTTTGAAGATATCAGGTTTTTACACAACAGCAGCCATGTTTCAGATGCTGTCTGACACAGAACACACACCTGTAGTTTAGTTTAGGAGCTCCACTCTGCTCTTTTGAATCTACTCTGTTACTTGCTGTTACTCTTATCCTGCTTAAAACATCATCACATCTCGTGTTCACGGTTCATCTCAAGCGAGCGACCTCGCAATCGCCACATCGCTGGATCGCTTGTATAAAAACAAGCAACTTCTTACTGCTATCTTCACATTTCTACTGTTTGTTCTTTTCTTTTTTTAAAGCTAAATCTGGAATCTGGGCCAAACGCTGCATGGAAAGCAAACTGAGAAACTCTGAGTCTTGGCAGCGCTCTCACACTTCCTACATGCGTATCTTGATCCCAGATTCTCGTCGGGACGCGAGATCGCTTCCTGGCCGGTGAATTGGACTTAATGTTTGATTTGATGTTTGCCAATCTGCTGCCTGGTTGCAGTGTTGTGTGGCTCAGACTGGTTTCAGATGAGAGCCAAAGTATCCTGGGCCATTTATGGAAGAATGGAGGAGAAACTAAATCCTACTTTCATTTTAAGGCCTTGTTTGTACTCTTATCGTTTTTTTGTCACGAGTAAACAATGACAGGTTGCATCATTAACCTGTTATGTTGAAACGTCTGATTCTTGATTTTAATGGTACTGAATCTAGATGGAGCAAAATCCTGACTGTTGTGTTTGATGAAAAAGAAAAGGAAAGGATAATAATCAGATTATAGTGGATCAAAGTATAGACAATAGCATCTGGCAGAGAGTGGAGGCAAGCAAACAAAAGGCTTGGCAAGAACACACACACACACACACACATTCACACACACAAGCAAGCTTTTTTCCATCCATTAACAGCAGGGGTGGGAGATGAGGGTGAGGTGAGGCAGAGGAGGGGTGAGACGGGCCTCATTACGTGGACTGCACCGCGGCGAGAAGCCCCGGGATTGGTTTCATTACCGAGCCAAATGAAATAGTGGAGGCTGATTACGGGCGTGACGGAGAGCGGGATCACTCTCTATTGAAAAAGAGTGAGAGAAAAAAAAAGCAAGGACTGGGGAGCGATGAAGAGGAGAGGAGGAGAAGAGGGGGGACGCTGTCTGACTGCTTCCCCCCCGACAACAAGATGCCAAACAAGTGTGTGTGTGTGTGTGTGTGTGTGTGTGTGAGAGAGAGAGAGAGAGAGAATAGAAAGGGGGCGGCTTTAGTCCCATTTTTCAATCTAGGCCCCCTGGGGAGAGATATGAATAATAATGAAAGCGGTGGCGCTGAGTGTAAAACACAAAGCAGAATCTCCTTCATGTTCATATAGGGTTAATTTAACGCAAATAAGCGGTTGCTTGATCTATAGAAGGTTTTACATTGAGCTGTGTCCTTATACGGGCATGCGTGTTTAGATGGAAACAAATAACCTCCAAGCTTTATACATGTGATCTGCTGTGTGTGTGTGTGTGTGTGTGTAAAAGAGAGAGTGTGTGTGCAGCTGTCACTTTAGAATCAGAATGTGTGAAATGTCAGATCTGGCGTGTGTGCGTGTGTGTGTGTGTTTGTGTGTGTGTGTGTGTGTGTCGATTATGCAGTGGCGGCAGCTGTTAATCCATCAAGACAAGCTTGGAGGAATGAACACCTGTGATCAGCACGGAGCCAGAGAAAGTGTTTAGTGCACACACACATGCACACACATGTTCCCATACACACATGCATACATGAGATGCATATTCAGCATCTACACCTCCAGTGACTCTTTCACACAACACACACTCCAAAATCTTCCGTTTGCCGTCAAGGAGCCAGCTGGACTGACACACGCACACGCACACACACACACACACACACACACACACACACACACACACACACACACACACACACACACACACACACAATGCCACAAGTGAGGGAAGGAACACACATCACACATGTCAGACGGAACCTCGCCTCTCTTTTTATCCCTCATCCTAGACATGCTAATCCCTGCGGCTGCGGCAACCAGGCATCCAAGTGATAGGTTAGAGTAGAGCCTGAGCAGGTGCGCACACACACTCTCACACACACGCACACACACGCAGGGGGGCTCTGCTGGGAGACTGTAATCAGAGAAGGCCGATAGAGGAAGCAGCTGCAAGTTGGGTGTGAGGAAAGGCTGGCAGAGAGAAGTTACAGTGTTGATAGTGTGTGTGTGTGTGTGTGTGTGTGTGTGTGTGTGTGTTGGGGGGGTTAGTGGAAGAGGAGGCGTTTGGAGGAGGGGATGGAGCAGAGGAGGATCACTTATCCACTCCTGCCACCTACTGTAACTGTTGGAAATGAAAGGATCCTGCAGGAGAGGGAATCATCTTCATCTTCATCCTGATGTGAAGCTGCACAAGTTAAACTAAAGTGATGATCAAGGGATTTATTTTGCTGAAGACCCTACAAAACCCTAAAGGTTCTGGCTACAGTCAATAAATACACACCAGTCCAGGTGGATCTAATGTTTTCTATGTGTGTGTGCAACAAACGCTGACTGAGTTTTAATTGATTTGGGATTTATTTAGGTTTGAAAATTATGAAGTTTTGCTTTTCTACTCTGTGGAGGGATGAGAGGAGAGGAAGAAGCCAGCAGCTGCATCAAACATCCAATATCCTCCCTGGATGTGACCTTTGCCTTGACTGGTCCAGCCTCTGCCCAGCTGCCGTGGCGATAAGCTCCCCCAGGATCAGGGCTTCGTCACCTAAGCCTGTCAGGGTCTCGCCGCTCTCTTATTCTCCCACATGTAATTACATGGTGTAGGAACGGCAGAGCTGAGGGGGCGAGGCGAGGAAGAAGGACCATTACACCTGGTCTCCGTGTGTGTGTGTGTAGGTGTGTGAGTGTGTGTGGGGGGACCCCTCGTCCGTCTCTGTTCAGGCCCTTTACACCTCAGAGCTGCTTCCAAAGCCGAGTCAATGGACTGGAGGGTGACTGAAGCGTTACATACTGGCACAATCGCCGCTTCTGAGTCTTTGTTCTTTTTCGCGCATATGCCACCTCTGCTGCACACAAATAACACACATGCACGCTCGCTCGCTCACACAGCGGTGCAAAGCTGGGATCACGCTGACAGGGGGGGGGGTGTGTGTGATTCTCTTGTCCTTGTCGTGTTCACATTAGTCATATGCAAATGTGCTTTGTGCTGGGAGAATGACACAAATCCACCGTGTCTAAAGCCTCAAAGAAGCCTGGCGACGGCTATTTAGTTAACATGATTTATTAAGGTGTTTGACCCAATTACCACATGCGGCTGTTTAGAAGGAGCAGGATCTGTTGTGGCTGCAATCTGAGAAGAAGAAGGAGCTGAACAAAGTCTGTAGAGTTTCATTTGTTTGAGACTCAGGAGCACAGAAAACAAAAGTACAGCTGGGTAATGTTTTCCCCTCCAGTTGGCTGATAATGAATTTTTGAACATTTGTGTGAACCTTGTGTATTCATTTACTAGTAACAAACAATTTGAATCTAATCTGCGCCAAAGAGGATTTGGATCAGGATGATGAAGAGGATGGCAACGAAGAGAGAGAGAGAGAGACTACAAATGGATGGCAGTGCTCTTCTTGCCGTACAACTCGAAGCCACCATCATTAGCAGGTAAGTCATGTATTCACAGTATTTAAACCTTTCTGACAGGAGGACCCGAGTGACCTTTACGCTGGAACCCTCTCGCTGCCTTTCTTCCCCCAGAATAAAGGTGCAGAGCAGAGACGCGGCCTTTAGCTGAGGTGAGTATGAAATGCCAGTCTGTCAGCTCCTGTCTGATCTCCGCTGCAAACCACCGACAACAAAGCGGCTTTGCTGTCGACGCAGGCGAGGTTGTAACCCCGGGTGCAGCTCAAAGCAACATGCACTCATCCAGAAAACAAAGCTGCGTCGCTCCATTTCTCACCATGTAAATCTCCATGTTTGCAATGTTTTGAAAAGGGAGCATGGGCTGATTATTGTCAAAGTACAAATGCATCCAGTAAACCCTGAAAACTTTATTTCCTGTAACAGTTCTGCATCATGTACCGTATTTGAACGCACCCACCTACACACCCCGCACAGCCCAAGGCAAGGAAGTGCATATTTGGTCTGTATCTGTGTTTTGGCGTCTGTGAATGTTGCAAGTTCAGATGTGATGCAGCTGGCCAGTCAAAACAGAGCGGCCTTATCCAGAAGGGACCTTGAAGAGACATAACCTAAAATGGCCAGTTTTCACACAGCGTGCACGTCGGCGCTGCAGAAAGGGGTCGCTCGCTTTGCAAAGCTCTCCAAATAGAAAACAAGAACGAGGACTTTGTGTAATTTGTCCCCGAAAATTCATACACTTCACACATGACTGACAACTTACTAGACACGCCCACACCCACATGAGACTCCACACGCCGGCAAATGAGAAATAAATGCATTATTCACCACAATTTGACCAACATTTGCCTATGAAAGGGAATGAGAGAGCATCAGTGAGCTCCACGTTGGGATATTAAATGATCCTAAGTGCAGCAGGTTAACTCAGATCAAATCTCTCTCTCATCTTCTGTCTGAATAGTAAAGGACATTCATATATGTATGAGTTACGCCCTATGTTTTATTTGTTCTGTAACAGGCTGAGGCATGAGTTTCTGCCATATATGTGGGATAAGAAATGATTATGAGTGGAAATGGAAAAGCGTGCCGGTATTGATTTGATATAACAACATGACACGTGAGGAAATCTCATAAAATGGAGTAGGATTTTATTTGGTTTGGTATGCAATTGTATCAGGCACTACACCACCCTGTGCAGAAATGTGATTTACAGTCCACCACCATTAAATAATTCAAATCCAACACTGCTATTCACTAGTGGTTAGTGGAAGTGTGAGTGGTTTCAAGACGTGCTGTCGAGAAGCAGAACAAACGCCGGTGAAAGTCTTTCCTCTCTCAAATCATAACAAAAGTCAATAATAAAACTCCCAGTACCATGATGGTTTTTATGCACACAAAGCAAAAATTATACCACACAGTTTATAGCATTCAGATGGCAAACGTTTTCATAGAAAATAGCTCGCCAAGTCAAAAAAAGTGATGTAGGGGAAAAAAAAGGCAGGTGAGTTAAGAATACTTGCATAGAGCTCATGCAAAAAAAAGTGCCTCCAATTCTTCCGCTTATAGAGAAAACAAATTAAAAAAACATGGACAGACGTAACACAGATACTTTATGAAGACGTGTTTCACAGAAAGGGATTTGATTTGGGGGTTTAATCGTATATTTCAATTAATCTCCTTCTGTGAAAACAGTTTTTTAATTAGTGGCTTTACTGATCTTGCTTGTGCTGCAGTCTACAAACGGACTGATTTGGCTCCAGCTGAGTGTCTCCATTCTGCCAGTACATCATCTGATCTGTGGTACATTGGCCGCAGTGCATGAACAGAAAGTGGCTGATCCCAGGACTGTGTCTGTTCTTCTGGTCTCAGTTTGGGCCGTTCCACTCAGAACTTGCTGAGGGAGGGCAGGGCCGCCGCCTTGACGAGCACGGCCGACAGCAGGTCGGCGGGTCCGGGGGTGTGCGTCACGGCGTTGGTGGGCGGGTCGCCGTGTTTGATGTCAGAGTGAACAGGTATGGAAACCTTCCCTCTGTTCAGTGTGGTTCTACCCGCCCCGCTACCCCCTCCTCCACCCACACTGGTCTTGCTGTTCTCGGCTGTGGGGATGATGGTGCCCAGGTGAGGATTCCCCATCGTGGGATTCCCAGTGGACTCCATGTTCATCTGGCAGCAACACAGCAGCCGGAAAAAGGCGGCCCTCATCTCCCGGCTGGACAAGGTGTAGATCAGAGGGTTGAGGGCAGAATTGAGCACAGCCAGGGCAATGAACCAGTCCACCTGGTAGAGCACGGGGCAGCGATCTGGGCTGCAGCCCACGTCCAGCAGCAGGAGGAGGAACAGGGGGGCCCAGCACATCACAAACACTCCAAGGACAATAACCACCGTCCGCAGCAGAGCCAGCGAGCGCTCGGAGGGTCGACTGCTGACCCTGCGGCCGCTGGAGGTCACCAGGCGGTAGATCCTGATGTAGAGGATGATGATGGCCACCAGCAGGGCGCTGAAGACACTAATGCAGAAGGCCACGTAGCTCTTGGCATAGAGAGGCAGAACTGTGGAGCAGGAGGCCTCATTGTTCAGGCAGTTCCAGCCCAAGCTTGGCAGAGCGCTGAGCAACACTGACACCAACCAGCAGGCCCCCAGCAGCCCCAGAAGTCTCCCCCGGCCCGCCGCCTCACACGGACGCAGACGCACCATAGTCATGTGGCGCTCTATCCCGATGGCCAGGAGGCTGAACGTTGAGGCGCTGAGGGCCACGAACATGCTCCCCTCTCTGGCCAGCCACTGCGCCGGCGTCAGGTAGTAGGTGTTGCGTCCCGAGGTGAAGATGTTGACCACGTAGGCCACCCCGGCCAGCAGGTCCGACAGAGCCAGGTTGCCTATGAGAAAGTACATGCGGCTGTGGAAGCGCTTGTTCCTCCAGAGCGCCAGCAGGACCGTGACGTTCTCCAACACGATCAGCACGCAGATGAGCAGCAGCACGGCAATCTTGCAGGCCGAGCCGGTGCGGGGTCGGTCCCACTTCCCAGAGTTGTTGTAGTGGCGGACGATGATGGCGTTCATCCCGTCCTCCAGGATGTTCACCATACTTCCTGGGGTTTCCTCAGTCACACAGCAGGGGGCGCCACAGCACTGGACTAAGCAGCAGGAAGCGGCGCTGGCATCTCAACCTCCTCAAGGATCTGCAATTAATATCAAATTAGGGATTAAATTGACAATCTGAAGACACAAAAAGTTTGACTTAAAAACTTTTTTAGCCCTCTTTTAAATAAGAAAACGTTTAAATACTAAGAAATTAAAAGAATGTTAGGAAGAAAAACTAAAAGTTATCATCATTGCACCTTGGTTACAGGTTGTTTGGTGAATTACTATTACATACAAACTTCTAATGTTCATAAATGTTATATAATAAACGTTAATGACATTAGTTTTGTTAAGGAAAGTTGGGGATTAACTTGGTATAAATTGTTTGTAATGTGCCTAAAGCTTTTGTTTTACTTGAATAAAATTACGTGCCCCAACAGAGTCCTCGAAATAAAGTAAAAAATAATAAATACTTTGTCATTGTTTAGGTAAAACAGGAATTACATCAATAAACATAACATAACATCGTTATAACATCAACGTTATAACGACTTTCCTGTTTAGGAAAAGTTGTTTTAACTCTGAATTAATGACACGAATTTAAGACGTTAGCCTCCAATCTATACATCACAACATTACGTATCTACACAGTTATTCCTCTCCAAAATAAATACACATTAAACGTCTTTACCTTGAGGAGTTATTGCGCTCAACATTCCAGTTGTATAGATCCAATCTGATGCTGTTCTGTTTGATCTTTGATGCGTTTTTCAAATCTGCGCTCGTACAAAACGTGTTATTTCCGAAAATGGAGAATGTCCGCCGTGTAGTCGAGATTCCATATCTGATTGGAGTTCCATATAACCAGAGCATCAGACTTCATACATCCTGTGCGGCGGTCAGTGTGTGAGCTGGACTTCTGAGGGGCTTTCTGCTCGGACGGTCTCTCTCTCTCTCTCTCTCTCTCTCTCTCTCTCTCTCTCTCTCTCTCTCTCTCTCTCTCTCTCTCTCTCTCTCTCCTCCCAGCCTGTGCGGGTTCCTCCCATTTACCACCAATTATGAGTCAAGAAGAGAGAGTTTAAAACTGTGTGTGTGTCCATGTGTGTGTCATAATTTTTATGGAATAACTCAACATGACGCAGCTGTATCACTTTTCTGTTTATTTCCACCAGTCAAACAAACAACCCCAATATTGAAGTGTGATGAATTAGTGTCCTATACTGTAGGTTTTTTAAACGGCAGCTTTCAAACTGGAACACGTCCGATATCCACTTCAGTGTGTCATAAATTGCCTTGCTTACTTGTCCTGACACATGTTATAATGAAACAAGTGCCCTGGGCCCTTATGTGAACATGTGTCATCATTGAGGAGTCTATGAAGCTTTACTTTTGTTGATTAACAAGAATCCTGTTCAAGTTTTTAACCAAACCATCAGGATTTGTTTATTTGCCTTTCCATGGTATTTGCTGGCAGGTCAAGAATCAAAAGCTGCAGCCCGTCTTGTATCTGTGATCAGATGTTTAAAAACGAATGGTGGCTGGTTCCCTCTGCCCCTTGAGTGTGTGAGATAGGTCAGACCTCTGCTATTGTAGCTGAGCCCAATAGTAGGGAATGGAAGAGTCACACTGTTCATCTCCTTTTATGCTCCTTATTTAAGTCATTCGAGAGGAATGAGTCACAGATAAGAGGACGGGTGGATTAATATAGAAATGGGTTTATAAGAGGGTTCAGTTTGTGGGGTTGTAGGTCAGTCCCAAAACTTTGGCAGTCAGCTTCAAACCTGTCAGGACCAGGCAGGCTTTTGCTGTTGGTACTGATGTGAGTTAAGCAGCCAACAAAGCTAAACTCAGGCTGAAGACAACAACAATGCCCCACTAACCCTTGTCTTCAACTCTAATCCACTCATCCCCCCATGCCCCTGAGCTGACTTTGCATTATGTGGAAAGAAGCAGAAGTCACATTCCCATACAATTCCCCACAGACTGTGTGATAGTGGTATACTCGGTTATTCCACTGGATGGTGTAATCATTGGAAATAGATGGTAGGGTCTATTAGTTCTCATTGAGGGTTTAAGCTCTGCATTTTGTCATAGTTTTCCCACATTTTATGCTCTGACACTTAGTGCCATATCACACCCATGGGAAAGGTTTGTTCCGTGGTTGAGCTTGGGAGATGGAGAGAAGATGGAACAGAGATCAGAAGTGGACCAGATAAGAAAGATAGCTGAGACAAAGGGCCAGAGTGAGGGGAAGGTGGACAGGGAAAAGTGATGAAATAAAGGTGGAATTTAGGAGATATGGGGTGACTCTAAGAAAAAGAACAGAGCCAGACACACTCTCAACTTCAATCACAGTCCCCCCCAAAAACCGTAAAACATTGTCCAGGCTTTCTTGGCTCTATTTAAGCCTGGCAAATTCACATCTGATACTCTGATAGGACCAAAAATATGGTTATAAGCTTTTATTTTCTTTCCCCCGCCTGTCCACCTAGTTATCATTCCTGTTTTCTGTTCATGTTAGAGGTTTCTTAGTGATTCACACGGGAAAGGATATAGATGAGGAGACTGAGACAGTGATGGATGACAGCACGAGGAGAGAGCGATCTCTACATACAGTGAATTGAAACAAATGTCAATAAAAAAGACAAGAGAAAGAGACATGAAGAGTGAGGCTGTCTCCCTCTCTCTGTCTGTCTGTCTGTCTCTTTCTGTCTCTCTCTCTTTGATAGTACACATTGTGAGGTCTTCTATGCATCCAGGCCCTCTTCCATATGTCAGCTGTGGCCTTGCAGATTAATGAATGACAACAATATCTGTTGGTTTTACCCTGAACAGCTAGACTTGTACAAACCCTCTGACAACCCATTTATAACCATAGGAAAACACCCCAAAGGCCTTGGCTCTGTGAGCTGCCACAGGCTGGACGCAGTCTTCCTGGATGTTTGGCTCTGTATTGGAAAAAGGAAACATAGCCACGGGTCAAGTGGATCTGGGAAAAACTGACCTGCAAATGTTTGTATGAGACTGCTGGTAAGTGTCTCTCCATGTGTGTGGCACCAAGTGTGTGCAGCAACATTGTGAGTCAAGACAATGTGACGCAGGCTCCGGCGGTGAGTCGGCTGGTTGGGAATTCCGAATGTGATAGGGAGCTGTGTCTCTCGGGGTGTCACCGCACTGCAACCTCTCTCACAAATTTATATGGAAATTTACCAGACATTTACCAGACATATACCACACATTTACCAGAGCCAGATTACCTGCAGCTAGTTACTTCTAAAAATAAAATGTGAGCCAATGTCTCAAAGCGTGGTTTGCTGAGGTTCGTGGCTGGTAGTTGAAGGTTACCATTAATGCAGCAGTGTTAGCTAGCTCACCTCAAGCTACAGCTCAGTGTGTTTATATCAAGGAAATACAATGCTCACACTGAATAAATGCTCCTTTGTTTCAGCTCAGAACAAACCCATCTTCATAAAAATACCGCAATTTCACCATAATAACTGTAACATTCAAATATGTCTTACTTTTGTGACGGTTCCATTTATTTGTTTGCATATTTTTGAGTTCATTAAATATTTGTAGACGGATTCGTGTCTGCAAATCTCAGCAGGATACTACAAATAAAGAAGCCATTCACAAGATTCCGTTGAGTGGAGGGCACATCAACACGATCTCTAGCTGAAGGCCCATCACATATTTTCCTGTATGGAACATTGGTACCTCTCTCCAGGAGATCTTGAGTAGAGCTCTGAGAGCTGATAGTGTATCTGGGGCAATGGTTCTGCTGTGAGGGGGGTTATCAGTAGAGGTCTGGGGTCTTTAAGCGCTCCAGGTGACTGTTTGTCTGAGAACTCACATAGCTGCTCTCTTCAGATAACCGTTTTATCTGCATCCAGCCCAAAATAGCAACATCAAAGAATGGATGGATGGATGGATGTGTGATGTGTCTTTAGTGAAAGGCCGGCATTTTCCTCACTCATATAAAGATCAGCCATCAAGATCAGCTGTTGATGTGAACTGAATGAGATTTGATATCATATTCATCCTGGTTAAACATAGGAGTTGTAGGCAAGGAGGAAAAGAGATAAATCATTGTAAATGAAGAGGAAGAGGTTTTGGATTAATATGTAAATCTTTCTGTCTGGGTGAACCAGAGTGAATACCTGTTTCTCAGCCCCTCACACAAAGAGCTTTTGAGAGGCCGTGTCACATGGAGATATTATATTGCGAACCTGGATGGGAGTGGTGTGTTTAGCCTAATAATTTATCTGAACGACATCGCAGCTCAGTAAGACACAGTGGAAAAGATCTGAGAATGAAAATGACATTAAGTGTTTGCACATAAACCAGAGTGTAATTTGTGAACTCTTCCTCATAGGTGCCTCAAGCTTAAAATGGCACCGGTACTTTTTTTACACCATCTCTCTTAAATGTACAATGCCAAGATCTTTATAACGTTATTTATTTTCTTTACGATCAGGGGCCTTAAACCCTGAGTAGACTTCAAGCCTTCGTCTGCCAAAGTATTTTAAAAATAACTTGGACCTCAGTCATGTAAACAATCATGCCCTTAAAGTCTGCCCGACTTTCTCAGCGTTGCTTCTCTGATGCCTGGGAAAGCTTGCACGCAGATCCTGTGTGTGTGCCTGTGTGTGTGTGTGTGTGTGTGTGGTGGGAGCATGTCTGAACATAAGACAAATGTGTTTGTGTGAACTTGACCGTGGCCATGCACACCTCTACCTCGCCCCTGGCTATTCACATGTGTGTTTTTGTCTCTTACTCTCTCTCCTTAACACAAAAACCATTACTCTGCTCCCTAAACACCAGCATGTCATGATTAAAAACTACATTACCAGCACGACTTATGCATCCTATTTTGGTCTGTTTGTATATGTTTACTGGCTGTTTCATGTCTGGTGTCTGCTATAAAACAAGGTCAAAATCTTGCGGGTTCCTTGAGAAGAGGAGGAATGTTTGAGCAGTTCAGCGTGGCGCTCTACACGTTGCCCTGACCTCCAATTATCCACCAACAATCACCACAGCCCCCAACACTCAATCTCACCCAGGGAGCCCCCTCTCGCCACCCCATCCCAGTCCTACACCCTTGGACCTCCAAAGGAAGGCAGCTGGAGCCTGGGAAAGAACAAACTCACTGACAGAAACAGAGCAGACTCACCCAAATCCACCAGGACCGTTTTAGAATCACTTTAATCTTTCAAAGAGGTCTTCATGCACCCAGCTTGGGCTGAGCTGAAAACATTTTCACACCCTCAACTCCTTCAGATGTGTAGCTTAGTTTGCATGCAGCCAGAATTCATGGCTTTTCCTTCCTGTAATCAATACTGAATTTGATATTATGAGGGTGGACACTTGAGTGTGGCTTGTCTGTGTGTTCCTTTGCAAGGTTAAACAGATCCAAATAGAATATCCAAGACTATTTGTTTCCAGCTTGTAGTCTGCAGAGTTTGGTGAAGATGACCCCAAAAATTTGCTGTTTCAGAGCTGGATTGTACGTAGAGGGGGAGGGGCCTTATCTTTCCCTTCCCAGAACACTAATGTGACCCTAAGACATTTACAATAATTAAATTAAATGGCTACTGAGTCACAGTAAGTGGTAATGCTGCTACGATGTGAAGTGACTGGCAGCTAGACGTGCGTCAGAGTTTTTTCTAGCAGTGAGAGAGTTCAACTTTTTCTCTCCATGTTAATCAGACTGGAGTTTGGGGTCAAGGGGAGTTAATTATGACCAGCAGCTTGACTAACAGGCAACTTGGCAACTGGTATGCAGTCACTGTCATCAGCTTTAAACTGTCCTTTAAAAAGTGATCGTTTGTTAGTTTTGGCGTTTTCTTTCATCTCACGACTGACATCTAATGGTAGTAGAGGTCATGTAGTAATAATAATAATGGTGAATAACTCCCATAATTCCAATGCGAAATACTGTATGTCCGTTGCAGCAAAGTATGTCACTTTGACATACCCAAACAAATCTAACATTCTTATCTGTAGTTTTTGTGTACTTTTCTGCCATTGTCTTTTCTTTACCCCCCAAAAATGTCTCTTCTTCTTCTATGACATCGTTTTGTGGTTTGCAGACTTGCAGAAAATGTCCATGCTGCCACCTGCTGGGCTTGGAATGACCCTTACCAACACTTTCTCATAGATAACTAAAAGTCCTCAACCAATTTCAATGACAATGTCCAGCCGGCTATGATTTATGAAAGGTCATATACAGAGATGGTTGTGAAATAAAAAATATATAATGAAAGTATATTACTAACAGTTGACAAACAGACAAACAAACAATTGTCTGTTATGACAATTGTCTGTTATGAGTGAGAGTATGTGGTGATCATCCGAGCCTAGTGATGGTTCCCAGTATGTGAGCCTGCAACAGTGGTTGTGTGAAGTGAATGGTGTGTGTGTGTTTATGAATGGGAGTCAGTCAAATCTGAACAGTGGGCTCTGTGACGTGTGTGACGCGGTGATGCTCGAAAGAAAAGCTTTGATAGAGATCTGCAGACGTTGTAGAAGGTATTACCATGGTGACCGCTCAACCGGCAAACAGCGGTAAGACAGGCCGGCCGTCGGGCACGGCCTTACTAAAGCTCACCGGCTCCAGAGACAAGCCGACCAAACTAAAGGCCCAAAACACACACTTCTCTTCTCATTAGACAGGGCGACTGTGACAGGTCCATTCATCCTTTTAACACCATTCATCCGTCCAGGTTACAGGGGCAGCAGCTAAACAAAGCAGCCCAGGTGTCCATCTGCTGAGTCAGGACCTCCAGTTCTTCCTGATAGATCCTAAAATGTTCTTAGATGCTGCACTCCCTCCAGTATATTCTGGGTCTGCTCCGTGGTGTTGTTCTTTTATGGACTTTATAACAGATTGTACATAACTCTAAAGAGTAGTTAATTCTCTGATGTACCTTGGGATATTGTGGCGATAACCAATGGAAGAACAGTTAATAATGCTCTACACACGCAGACAGTGGCAATTAATTCTCTATGTTTTTGTTTTTAGCCACTGTATAGTCGAAATTTTGGAAAGTTACTGGGCATCTGTGTGGCATATGTCGTTGCAGTTTATCTTCTGACTCATACAGTCCCTGGTCGGTGATGCTGTGGTCCATCTGTGTTTATGAGTTTAACACATAATGCTACCACATTGTGGAGATCACTGTTTGCCTCCCATCAAGCCAGCCGTGCAGCACTACATCTGTCCTCCCACGTGCTGGCCGAGCTTTAAGGGACACAGACAGAACGGACTGAGGACAGTGGACAAGGAAGGTGAGAGTGAGTGTGGATGGGGTGTTTATGGATGGTGTGTGAAGGGAACAGAGGTGGACGAGGTTGCCTGGGGGGAATGTGGTGTGAAAATAAACAGGGCCACGGACAGTGGAGCCAACAATGGAGGTTCCACAACCAGGTCTGTCCTGAGTTTATGTGCCTCTATGTAAACGGTCAAGAATTACTTATGTTCTGAGATCATCTTTTCCAACAGTGTGGCGTTGAACAGTTCAACAAAGTCTCTCAAACTCACACAGACACATATGACTGCACCCTTGCCCTCGTCTTGCACCTCTGGACTGTGGTCCCTGGAGCCTCAACCCAAACAATCAAACCACTAACACAGGAAAGTGAACACATGTCTCCAACACATTCATCACTGTCCAGCACTAAAGCCTCTGCACTCATTACTCTTAACAAACACGTAGATAAGAATTAGAACACGTAGAACACATTTTAAAAACAAAAATCCATCCTGTAGACATTATCTTCATACTATTTTGAAAAGTGCAATCTGGCAGATGAGATCAGTATCTTACTTGAACTCATAAGTTTGTGTTTGGCTTAACTGACCTCAACAGCCTCTTGCATTTTTTCAGTTACAAACTTCATTATTGCGATTATGTTGCCTTCAGGGCAAAGAGGGGAAAGAAATGAACATTAATTTAAAATATGTGTTTGTAAAGGACTTAGGGCTCGTTCAACTTAATGTTTTCCTTGCAGCTTTCACCCCAGTGGATTGTTTTGCATGGATGCAAACCAAAAGATAAGGACGTGATTTCTCAGTGGACCGCCATTACACCACCAACAACACACTCAGTCATTTTGCATTCCTGCTGCCTTGGAAAATTCTGTTCGAAAATAGTCGTGGAGAAACCGTGTGCTCAGAAAAACGACTTACTCTTATTGTTGGAATCATAAAGGATAGAGGCGCAGTGTTAGGATGTACATTTTCTTGTATTGCACTTAAGTAATGCACACAAGATGCCCTATAGTTTGGTTTGGTTAATTACCTATTTACTTTCATTGCAACAAAACCTAATAGGGGTTGAAGTTAACTAGAATGTCAAGCCTTCTAAAGTGCAGTACATGCCAAGAACATGAAATGAGGGACGAGTCATTAGCAAAGAAATTAAGCCATTCCAAAGGATTGGAGTAACATATACAGGAAGTCTCAGATTTGAACTGTTACTATACCAGAGAGGAGGAGGAGGAGGAGGAGTGACCGTTGAGCAGTGATGTAATATTTCAAATGGCCCATATTCCCTCTCAGCTCATATGATTGTGCGGATGGAAAAGGGAGCCGTTATGGTCACAGATTGGCTGTGGATTGGAACAGTAGACAAATTGTATGCTGTATCTATGGCACATGTGTGCATACATCAGCTAGTGCCCTGTGTGAAAGGCCTATGTGTCTGGCCGTCACTGACTTAATGACACCACTTACTCGCCCTAATTCACACTCAGGTTCTTGTGCATATTTGAAAAAATAACACGCAGGGAAATCCTACCAACAGAGAATCAGTTGTGTCAGTCAGATTGGAGTTGGACACTTTTAGAGTTTGTGTTTTACCTGCTTTGATCCTAACACAGGGTCAAAATAGAATTCTGTGTGTGCTTTTATCTGAGAGACATAATTTGGCATGTTTTCACATCAGGAACCTAAAATTTGACACCTTTCAAAAACAGGATATTTTGAACCCCGTGCCATTTCTGAGCCACTTATGAGGTGAGTTAGGGCCAAAAACGGTAAATGCGAGGAAAGGAGTGGTGCAGCATAGGAACACAGAGGAGGGACTCATACGAGGCGGGTGGAGAGAGAGTAAAACAGGACGAGGCAGATCAACACACATCTTTCCACTGCTGTGTTTTTATTTGAGCTGGTTGTGTCTCACAGGAAATGCCCTCCACCGTTTCCATGAGGGCTTCTTCTTCTGTGGTAAAAAGCCAAACAGTCTATTAATAAAATTGCACTGCAGTGATGTTACTATAATTGTTTCAGTTTCACATTCTGCACAGTTCCCATAACTTATAAAAGAAAGGACACTCCAGTCTGTTTTTGTCATTATCTTTCATCAAAAAACAATACACACTCTGCAGGAGCTAAAGAAAAAAAATGAATAACAACTAACAAATGAAACGTTTGTCCCCATAGTTCTGTTGTGACATAGCGCAGCTTCCTTGTCTCTCACAGCAGGGCCTGTTGGAACAAATGGTTCTTAGATGATAAGAACTTCAGCGACATTGTTATGCCATGAAACAACTTGTAATTATGATTCAGATCCTGTGCGCCAGAAACCACCACCTATCTGATATTAACAGTGGTAAGCTCACACACAATACAAGGAAACCAAAGTCTCACGAGTCCCATGATATCACCTTTGAATGTCGTAACCATCAGTGCAGCTTGAATTATTAGGCCCCATAAAACACAGTTGCTCGTGTGTGAAAGTCAGAAGACAAACAAATCAGTTGAGTTCTCGGTTAGATGGGAAATGAAACACTCTGAAACTATTTTCCTGTCAGTGACTTAAATGGTCATATTCATCATTCCTTGTCATGCTAAATGGAAAGTAATCTTTTTTTATGTATGCCATTTGAGAGATTGAAAAGCAGTTTGAAAAAAAGCATGAAGGCATCTGAGCAAAAAAAAAGAGGGAAAAGTGGAGGGGGGCTGGTTGGCAAGGCAACCCCGACCCAGGGGAAGCAGGGGCGCATGTTGTCGGCTGTATGACCTCCTGTGTTTTGTCGTCTCTGCCTGTGTGTTGGTTTAGTAGGGAAGCCGAATGGAAGCCCTAAATCCCAGTTAATCTGTCACAGTGCTGGACGAGCTGGGCGCTGCTCGGCCGCGCTATCTGATTATCTGCACTGAACTAGTCTGCTATCGCCGGCCCTGCTGAGACACAAACATCCTGTATAAAGGGAGAGAGAGAGAGAGATAGGGAAATAAGGTTACAAGTAATACTAAGTGAATGCTTATTTGTTGGTGAAATAATAGATTTAAGATGATGTGAATGTATGAATAGGATAAGATGAACTGATATCATCCGAAGTTAAAGGAAAACCACACAACCAAGGACATTGTGTATCTGATTTCCTTTCCAAACACTCTTTAGATAAACAAACATCTACTTTGGTAATCAATCAATGTTGAAAATGCTCAATTGTACTTCCCACAGTGGCCAGCAGAATGAACATGGGCTAAATCTTTGAATGTGCTGCAATGCCAACACACTCTGTCCCCCTGTACAGCCAGCCAGAACAGACAGAGACTCACTGTAACAAATGTGGAACTGACAGAGGAGTGGAGGGGTTGAGATCAGTGCAGTTTCTCTTTCTGGATAAACTGCCATGATGTCGTGATAAGCAATGTTGATGACGCCATGTTGAGTTACTACGTACATCTCAAAGTTATTAAAAGAGGTGTAGCGTTTACTTTAATCAACTCATGCGCAGGACAGCACTGCCACCTTGTGGAGTGATAGTTAAGTGTTACAACATAACGTGCAGTAACTAATCCAGTGGGTATCAATATCTCTGTAAGTATATCAGTTATTATTTGTGTGGATATTCAGTTAAAATGATAATGCACCTCATTAGAGCAAAGACAAATATGGTAAAAGCTGAGCACTTTGTGGTTGTTTTCATATGGCTTGGAGTGGAACAGTGGAATGTTGTGGTGATGAGTCAGCTGATGACCAAGGGTCTGTGATGAAATGAAACAAAAGCCATGACCGGCCAAACTCTGAGAATGCACAGTCATGACCAGTGCTACTTCAAACAAATGCATTGTCCTATTCTGTTCCATTTCAATCAAAACATCCATCCCTCAATTTTCCACTCCTTATGCAAGTTGGGTCACAGAGGCGCCATGCTAAGCAAAGTTGCCAAGACGTCCCTTTCGTTCTGTAGCTATTCCTGGGAGATGCTTAAACATTCCTAGGTCAGATGAGATATATAATCTGTGAAATGTATTCTGGGTCTGCCTCTTGCTCCTGGCTAATTTTGATGTGAAGGAACGGTTGTTCTCCTGATGTCCAAGCTCCTCACCCTGAACCTAAGGGTGAGAGCTGGATCTGTGATCTCCATTCTTTTGGTCACTACTCAGTGCTCATGATCAAAGGTAAGACTTGGGATGTTGTTCAGAAAGTAAATGAAAGCGTTGCCTTCTGGCTTGGCGCTCTCCTCCTTCTCCATCCTACCCTCATTTATGTGCAAGACTACTTGAACTCCTTCACTTGGGTAGCTCACTCCCTTGGAGGTTGCTGATGCATGATGGAGTTCACAGCTTGTCTGCAAAAAGATGCAATCTCTATTCCTCTACTGCACTTTCAGACTTACAAACACACTGACACCAGTCCATATTGTGGTGGCCCCACACAGTTTTTCAGGGCAGAACTTGACCACGTTCCAAGGAAACAGGTCACACCCAGCCACCACACACACACCAGTTCCCCTCCAGGCCCGGCTCCAGGAGGAGGCCATGGTTTCCCTATTTTGGACGAGGTTCAGTACATCTGTCTTGTTGAGTCGGATTCATTAAAGGTTTTATTGAACCGTAGTCTGGCTGCGCACCTTGGAAAATGTTAGCAAAACCCTCCTAAAATGCAAAATCCTTACGTTCAACAAATTTATGACTGAAGGATTTGGAGCTGTGCAGGGAATAAAACAACAGATGGAAATAACGCTGTGCATGACTGATTAAAGCTGTAATAAGATTGCAAATAAACGCCAGATTATCTGTCAAAAAAAACATCATTTAGAGCCCAGAGTGGTTTTACATTAAAAATAATTTTCAATAAATATGTGTAAGAAAGATTAATTTGCTCATTCCTTAATTTACTGTCGTGAAGGACACTTTGTCTTTCTTACAAAATAATTGCCACCTTATTTAAGTCCAATTTAAATCAAATGATCTTGTCACTGGTCTATTTATCTCTTTGCTCTTCAATTGCCTTTTTCTCCATGCAACAGCTTTCCCTATGTACACAAAATCTCACAGACAAAGAGCCACATCCCAGTGTCCCAGCTTGCATAACCCTCCTGAAAGTCTTTTACTGGGGTCAATAAAAGACAGACACGGTTGCTTGATGAACTGCCCTGTATAATGTCCACCCACAGGATCTGCCAATGACATACAGCCTTGGATGGAGCCATTTGATTTTAAAAACAAAAACAAACAAAAAAGCTATACAGGTGATTAAAAGAAGCAGATGTGTAGGTGCAGACAGATGTGCAGATTAACTGAGGAGGGAATTCCAACTTCCCATAGGTGTAAATGTGAGTGTGAATGGCCAACCTGCCTAACTTTTATTCTGTACATCTTTGATGATCTAGAGTCCAAGTCCAAGTCCACAATCCCACCATCTCTTTAAGAGCCAAATCTATTTGTGTCCATTGCATTTGAAGAATAAATCTAATTTGTCACACTTGCTCTCCTCCTCCCTCTGTTGTTTACTCAACAGCTACTCCTCACTTTTACACACAGACATAGTCACATTCATTCACGTGTTTGTTATTCACACAATATTCCTATACAAACCAAACCTGTTACTGTAAATAGAAAACGCAGAGCATGCAGTTCCGCTGTCTTTCTAAAGAAATGTTTTCTGTTCTGCATGTTTGTCCTCTACAAACACCAGCATACCTTCTGACACTTAGTAGCTGGTTCCTCCAGGTGATGTAAACAGATGGAATCAGGAAAGTAAACAGTCGCAACTGGTCTTATTTGCTTATTTACTGCTAATGATGCTAAACAAATCCCCCCACAAACAATTGGATGTTAACATATCACATTACATTCATTCTTTATTCTCCATTTATTATTTTATAACATTCACATAGTCCTCATTTACGTTGTTCATTGTGGGCTCCAAACTTTTTAACTCTACAAGACAAATATTGATTTCCTGTAGCTGTAGCTAAAGTATAAATACATCTGATACTGCTCTCACTTATGGGAAAGGGATCCACACAGGAATCAAAGCTCTCTCTAAGAAAACATCCAGATGCAGTGTAGGTCAACTGATGTCTTAATGAGATCAATGTACTGAATATAGGATGTATATAGGCAATAATGATCAACAAGGATAAACCCAGGATTGATTAAAACATGTTTGTTTATCAGTACAGAACTGATTTTAAAGTCACAGTATCCTAAACTGAGCCTATGTTCTATAAATAAGATTAGCTGAGATGTGATCATGTGACATCCATGTCATTTGAAATCCTATGGCTGGATAATGTCACGTGTGGATAACACATACAGTACATTGACTGTGTATTTGTTATCTCTTGTGGAGTGATGCACTCATTGCTGCAGACAGATCCTTATATCTTTATCTGCTTTGCCAAATCCTGTCCGCTCACACATTCACACATATACTACAGTGTGAGACCAAGGTTATGACCTCCCTTGAAAGTGGACATCAGCAGTGAGCTACACATTTTTTTCAGATTGAAAACCTGGCAAAATAAGGATTTTTGACATTCTTATTTTCTTATGCCACATTTTTTATGTACTGTAGCCTACTCTTTTTCTGTAATATACATTTTTATTCAAGCATAAGTTACAAAAATGTATTTTGTTCTGTAAAAGGGTAAAACAGTATCAGTAAAGGGGGACTTTGATTTGATATAGATAGGGTGTTAAGATTTTTTATTATGAATGTATTTTTTATGGCTATGCTTTAGGACTTTCTATGGTTAGTAAAGCTTTACACTGTGCTTTCTAAAAGCTAAAACAAAATAAATAAAAACAATAATGGAGGTCAGCAAATATTAAAATTAAAATACAAAAACTAATACAACTGGATTGATAATGAAACAAAACTTATAAAAAGAAAACGGAACTAGTCCAGTGTTGCTTTTATGCAACTATTAACACGTGCTTTTGACACGAGGTGACATTTGACTTTAACCTTTAACCTGCAGACAGCGACTGTATTCTCTTTACTATAAGGAGCGAGCTGAGGCAATACTGTGTGCGCGTGATTTAAAAGTGCACGCGTAAATATAATGTATTGTTTTAAGTTTAGGATTTTTGGAATATATAAAGACAATGGGCGGAGTTAACGCTGAAATTCACGGTTTAAATATGTAACAATCCGGCACGTAAATATTAAATTTACTTTAAAAACCGAGTGCAAACTTTGAGTCGCTCATCGTAGTTGGTGAGACGTTGCGGCAATAACCGGAGTCGTACAGAGACCTACAACATCCGGGCAATAGTCAGCTCGCGCAGAAACGGAATGGCGGAGGTAAGTGAGCGAAAACGAGGAATGTATCGACCCGAATGGTGGAGAAACCGAGCCAGTTTGGAGGCTTAGTGACGCTCCGGGCGGCACACATGACTGCCGACGGTCAGCCCGGCCGGTAACGCCGGCTGAAAGGGAGCTGTAGCGGCATTAATGCGGGAAGGAGGGGGAAGAAATGGAGAATGTGTCCGGCGTATCGCCTCCCTCCGCGTTCTTAGCTTTTTAAAGAGCCATTCCCCTCGAACCGTGAGAGTAAAGCCGGATAGAAAACAATAGAGACCGGTGGGGTCGAACACGCCGGTGCCGAACTATTTCCGTGTGCGAACGAGCGAGAGAGAAAAAAGTTTGTGTGGGAGTTTGTCATGAAGTCGCTGCGTGTGTTTAGGAAATATTGAGAAGTAGTTATTTCCTTCTTGTGGCACACGGAGAGGAAGAGACGTTCAGCACCAAGTCACAGGAAAGCGCCCCTGGTCAAAGACAGCACCGGGACAAGCACCGGGGCTCGACTTTACCACAAAACCACCTCTTATAAAGTCCACATCGTCCCCGGGACAGCTTGACAAAAGTATAATCTTATTAACTGAAGCTTGGAGTCGGTTGTACTGTCCTATATCCTGTCATGTAGCTTACACGACCTAAAGTTGAGGACAAACTCTGCATGTGGCCTAGTCTCTACTTTCTCCTAATGTATTCAAAGATACGTGACTGCTTTGGGTCCTAAACTCTGTATTATCCCTGTTGACAACGTTTATTTTACTAATTGAATCCGTATTGTCTATGCTTGTCCACAAATATTTCTGATGTAAACAAACGTAAATAGCATCAGTAAACATTCATGGTTAAAGCTCTGATAGCAGATACTTAAGTTGTGTTTTGATCATTTAAAGGCTCATAAAATGTCATCTAATCATCATTTAGTACGTTTTAAGAGGACTATTACACAAATATTATGGAATATTCTGTCATTGTTTACTTGTTTGGTCGTATGAAATGTACAAGTGAATGATGCAGATGCAAGTTAAAAACATGGGTGGTTCAAAAGTCAGGAATCAGCTGAACTGTAATGGGATGAGCCAGGATCAGCTGCAATTTAATCCATCCTGGTGTTCGTGCACGTGCACCACTAATGTGCCTGTGTTAGTGGATGCACAGAGGAATGCACTGCTCCAGGGTGATCTGCCCCTGTGCTTTTTGATATGACTTTGAATGTCCATAGAAATCATTGTTTGTGTGTGTGTGTGTGTGTGTGTGTGTGTGTGTGTGTGTGTGTGTGTGTGTGTGTGTGTGTGTGTATCCTAGATGGGTGAATGGGCCCTGGAGCTCAGTGAAGTGATCCTGGCCTAGCTGAGATCCTGAGGCATGGCAATGAAGGCCCTCAGCAGCAGTACCCAAAGTCTGAACAGGCCTTAGAGGAGCTGGAGAAGAACTCGCCTCGCCCCATGAAGATGTCAGAGCAGCCGCACACTGTAAGTTCAAGGCTGTGTGAGTGTGTTGCTGTAACAAAGTGCTGAAGGCTGTCTTACAAAGTATTTTCTCATGCCAAAGGGAATGTTGTTACTGCATTCATAGCAATGTTTAAATGGTTTATATGTTTCAAAACACGAGTACACAACTGGCCTGGTAAGGAGGATTCATCACAAAAGTATTCCTGCTTTTGCAATCAGTTAAAGTGTTTATTTTGACATCTGTTTTAACAAGCACACTATCTTGCATTGCAGACATTTCTGGATGATACTACATACATACACACACATAATTATTTTTCCACAACAGTCTGCATCAATGCTTTCTTTCGTTGTGCAGCTGTTTGAATCTGAAAATAATTCCATGTTTTCTGCTGTTTCCCTCCTTCTTTCCCTCCATTTTCTCCCCAACACTTCCCCGTGTCCCTCTGTAATGCGATGTAGGCCAGTGAGCTTCCCCTGGAGGAGCTGCTGGCTCTGTATGGATACACAGTGTCAGAGCCAGAGAAGGAGACCTGTCCTCTCACTACCTGCTTGCCAGACATGACACTGGACAAGGTGAGACATGACCTGAGGGGCCTCTTTCATACTGGCTCATTCATACCAATGTTTGTGGAATCAATGTTGTAGGTGGGCCTTGAAAGCATCTTTCACGTTGTGGCCAGATTCCCAAAATGATGTGTACTTGTTTAGACCCTATAGTGTACATGATGAGCCAACATGAACTTCTTCGACTGTGCCGTTCCCACCACACGTTTTATGGAGCTTTGCGGTGTTTACTTTGTCTAATCACCAAATGATATGTGATTCATCAACAACTCCTCCAGGGCACGACTCATACTAACACAACCAACAGAGACTGTTAACAGGGAATCAAGATATTTTATATTCATCATTTATAGTCAGTTCAATTGGTAAACATTATAAACGTATATGTTAAATGTATTTGTATCTGCTTGAGCATCAACACAACAAGATGCTTTCATCTAGACATTTTGGTTATATAATATAATATAACATTTGCAATTTGTATTCTGATTAACACACTTACACACACATGGGAATATGGAACTGTGACTGATTGCCTTATGAAACAGGATTATTGCGTGTACCTTTTGTTATGTGCTGAACTTAACTGCTCTTTGTTTCTCCATCATTCCTTCTGTGTAGGATCAGATAACCAAAGATTCCTTTCCTGGGGAAGAAGAAGAAGAATCATCAGCTGATGATCTCACCCCATCTGTCACTTCAAACACCTCAGATCTGCTCCAACATCTGCAAGGTAACACACACACACACTCACACACAGAGTACATGTGGTCCATATTTGACATGCTGGTGATGTCTCTGTTTCAGTGCCCTCTTAGACACACACACACACACACACACACACACACACACACACACACACACACACTCACACACACTCAAAGACATACATGTACTCTTCAATATAATTTGTACATTTATCACTTTGGATAATGATTATGCTTTAACCACGTTGAGTACATTCAACATGGAATGGTATGTATGAATGTATGTATATATGAATGTATATACCGTGTAAGTGAAGACGAGACAGAAGGTCAGCACACAGCACGAGCTCAGACCCCCTCACACCGTGCAAGTGTCTTTCTCGATACAATAATCGAACAGTGGCTAATGAACATTTCACAGTTTGTCTTCCCTTTCATAACTGAAGCCTTGAAACATTGTGTGCATGTCAGAATGACTTCATTCTGACTCTGTGCACAGTTGAACAGAAACAGAGATCACTCCTGCGTCCTCCCTTTGGTGGAATATGTTGAGTTTTGAATCGGTTGTTTGCCGACTCTGCACTTTCTGCTTAGCTTGGCAGGACATTTCAATAACATCACTTGCCGGGGTTTATTTTGTAGTTAATGAAATCTTTTGATTTGTATTCTTCTATGTAATTAAATAAGGGACCTTCTTGGTATGACGGCAGCTCCTGCTTTGTCTGTCACTGTGTCAGAGTGTCATTCTGAACTAGAAGAGTGAAGATGTATTCAAGCCAACCTCTCCTGGTCATGATTCTGTTTGAGCTGTGATTGTATTAGTGCTGAGTCTACAGAACACTAAGAAAAGTGAATATAACACATGGATACTACATTTATGTCCTTATGTGTCCAGGGAAGACTGAGGCCAGAGCGTCTCTAGCTCGGTAAAACAAAGGAGGTGTCTTGCTGCTGCTGTTCTCTTTCTCTCTGTGCGTTTTATGCTTTGCTATATTAGATTAAATGTGTTTTATATTGTATGTGTTGCCCTACCTCCCTACACAGCTCTGCTACTCTGCTACTCTGCTGAGTTTCAAGCAGAGAAAGAGATTTTCCTCTCAATGGGATTTACCTGGTTTAAGAAATAAAGAAATAACCTCAACATCTGAAGGTTCAGAAATGCTGTTTGGGAAAATGATAGAGGAAACTGCAGAATAATCAGAATTTCCAAAAACATCTTTGATATCCTTGTATAAACTTAAGAGATTTTGTTCTTTTTCTTTTCTTTGTTAATTGAGTTTAATTTGAAAGGTTTTGTTCTCTCCCAGGTGGAGCCAAAGATGAGTCCTCATCAGACCAGGGCTCAGATGATACCTCTGTTCCCCCCAATGAAGAACACAAGGTAGGCAGCCGTTGGGACCAGGGTACATCTCCTCTTCTTACTTAAAAACAAGACTCTGCTAACTCTGGGTAGAACTCATATCCAGAGACTGGTTTGACGCTCAAAGCTGAGACTCAAGACATCAGCTCTACTGTTCAGTGTGCTGTTACTGTATATCCAACTCATTTCCCAACAGAGACATAACAAAAATCTGTCTATGATAACATGCAGACATCCAGATCAAAGTGTATCTAGTTGTACTGCACTTTAGTTCATTCTCCAAACAAACTGAACATGATGTACACTCTTTATCAGCGATAGTACGTCTCACATCTGACCTACAAATGGCTGTAATTCTTCCCAGACCCTGACAGAATCATTACATTCAAACAAAGCACTGGCCCAAAACCTAAATGGACCAGACAGCAACTGGATTCAAATGGAAATTAGACCCTGTAACTGGACCCGGTTTAGTATGGGTCAAGTGGAGCCAGTTGTAGATGTCCTGCCTCCAAGTTGTGTGACGCGAGTGTCAGTAAAGCGGTGTGTTTGACTCTTTCCTCAGGAGATAATGGTCGGCTCCATGTACCAGGCAAAGATCCCTCCCTCTGGCTCTTGCATCTACCAGGAGAGAGGTGAGCGCTGGATATCTTTAGGCTCTTTACAGTCTGCTGTCTTCAGACATTTGAATATATTTACTTAAGCACTGTGGGATTTGAGTGTGTGGACACTGAAAATCAACTTAGAAATGTTACAGGGGTTAAAAACAAAACTGAAATAGTAGATTGAGCATTGGATGTTTGAACTTGATGCATAGTAATCTCTCCAGCTCTAAGTTCATTTAAATTATTAGTTCTTTCTACATCAGATCTTTCATTTTAAGACGGCTGTTTAATCTACTTTCACTCTCTTTTTCTGTCCTTAATTAACTGTGCACTCTCTCTCTCTCTCTCTCTCTCTGTATGTGCATATTCTCTGTATCCAGGTTATGACAATACCGACCAGCTTCTTTGGAGTCCCGGGCTTCTGCCTGTGCAGGAGGTAGAGGACTTCCTGCTGAATGCACAGAGGCGAGGAGGCCAGAAGAGGGCAGCATGTACGCAGACACAAGAGGGCACCGTCCCAGACAATGAGCAGGTACAGAAACACAGTGTGTCCTAGATTCCTAGATGACACTGTTGCAGCTGCTGGCAGACGGTTGAGCGGTGTCCTCTGTGCTGCCACATCCAAAACCTGCTGAACCAAAATATAATTCATGTCAACATTACATTATGAGAGGATTGTGGCTCTCAGTGTCAGAATTATGTCATAGAGGTGTCACCCTCTTCATCAGTTGTGCGAGTGTTGCAGCCATGGTTACTCCTTGTGAGGTCCTCCTGTCTCTGTTTGCTCTCAGGCTCTGTATGAACTGGTGAAATGCAGATTCAACGCCGAGGAGGCACTGAGACGATTACGCTTCAATGTGAAAGTGTTCAGTGGTAAGAACTTTGCTACATAGTCCATCCTCCTCTTATACTGTTCTACCATGTCTCCCCCTCAAAAACTTTTAGTTGTAATCGCTCGCAAATTACATAATGGATTAGATCACTCAGTCACAGCTTGGTTTGTCCTCGTTTTCTGTTATATTAGCAAAATTGTTAAGATTTCCTAGGCTTGTATGTAATAACAAACCTGAAATACTTCACAACGTCTTTGCTGAAATTTAGAATAATTGGAATTTAAAAGGAGGGATGTGCAGCACTGTATTGTTCCTGGTGTTCCTCTTTGTCTTCAGAGGAGCTGTGTGCCTGGAATGAGGCTGAGTGCAGGAGCTTTGAACACGGCTATAGAGTTTATGGAAAAAACTTCCACCTCATTCAGGCAAATAAGGTGAGTCCTCTGAAGAGCAGCTGCAGAAATATGAAATGCAAATGTTTTCTTCTCTTGAATCCACCCTGGAAGTCAAAATGAATATTCAAACGAGCACAACTATCCTTTTTTTATTTGAATATTCATTCAGATGAGGGTGGCGGGAAATATTCCATCACCTTCGCTTCCTTCGCAGGTACGAACACGCTCTGTGGGCGAGTGTGTGGAGTATTACTACATGTGGAAGAAGTCAGAGCGCCACGCCTACTTTACCCAGCAGGCCACCAGGCTCAGCCGTAGGAAGTTCAACCAGCAATCAGAGAGCATGTGAGTACAGACCAGCTGCCACCTCAATGTGTGGGAGGTTGTCATGAAGTTTAATGTCTCCGTTATCGGGGGACAAAATAACAGGACGCACGAAATGAACCGTGTCTCCTGTGTCCTGTTACTTTGAAATCCCCACAAACATGATTCCAAGTGAAATGTAGGTGTCATAAGCTTAAACCAGGACCCAGATGCTCCTGCAGCATTCTTAGGAAATGGGGGTCTGTGCCAAGCTCACCCCTTATATCCTCGACTCTGTCTGTGGGGAGGAAGTCCAGTGAAAGAATAGTAACACCGCCCTTCTTCAGTAAAACAATATGTTCCTAATTTTTCTTTAGTTATTTCCAGTAGGTGTATTTTTGTGGTTGGATCTAACCCCGGCTGTAACTTAAACTATTGTTTAATATTTGACTGCTAAATCATCTGGGCTATGAACACTGTGAGCCATTGTTTTAATGAACCTTCCTGTCAAACTAGATCTTCCTGTTATGTGGATGTCTCTTAGTGGTGAAGCAGGTTTCCAGGAATTGGTTGGATGTGATGGAAGGCAAACATTCAAATGGGTTCGAAATTGTGTCCCGAGGGCCGGTTCATAACAGTTTGTGCCTGAAATGCAAATTGAAGAAGCTGTTTATGTTTCTTCCCAGTAATGCAGGAAGAAAAACAAAAATGTTGTCAGACTGCACCAACTTGCAGAACTTTATAAACTCTTCTTTCCAACAATTCACTCTAGCGTATCTTAATCTCCACACCAAGTCAGTTAATGCCCCTGTGGTACAGTTTCAAATACACAATATCAATATAAGATGCAGTGCTGAAAAAATGGTTTATATTTGTAATCTTTCCACCCCAAAAGTTTTTCCTGGATTTCTTTTCTCCAGAAACAAATTAGCATATTTAATATCAGCTGTGTCTGTGGGTGTTTACAACATCAACTCCTACTGGTCCTGAAGGGTACAGCATGAGCCTCCCACACGTTTCCCCCTCCATGAGAAGTCTTGCGTCCACAGGTGAAAGGAGGTGCCTGCTGACATCATGAGTCACAGAGCAGCATATGGCTGTCTGCCCCCCTTCTTGGCCGTCTGCAGCCCTCCTTGGTAGCCTGTGGGGGGCCGAGCAGCACGGAGAATGGGTCGCTGCAAACTGGGAAGAAAGAAATCACAGAGCAATACAATACCGACCTCAAATTAAATTTGCTTTTCAAATTAAACTCACTTATAGGTCATTGCATTGTAGTCTGCATGAATCACACTGAAAACCACTTGAGGATTCCTTTCATCTGCACCATGTGTTTTTAATCTGGACATTCAGCCATGATTACTAATAGTGCTTCCACCCACTACAGGGATTCCACAATGTTTTAAGTTTAACTGAGCTTGACGGCGGTTGTGTTGTGTGTTGCAGGGAGGATGGAGAACAAGATGGGGAGGTGGAGGGAAGCAACAGTTCCCAAGGCTTGTTGTCTCACCGCCCCATGCGATCACAGAAGCTAGAGTCGTCCTTACCTCCACAGTCAAGCCTGGACCTGGACAAACCAGGTAGAGATCAGATCAGCTGGCAGAAGCTGCTCACATCCACAACAAGCACCATGAGTTTGTAATAGTAGTTCACCAAGAGAAGGTCAGAGTCACAGTGACATAGAGTTCTCATGGCCTGTGTCAGCGACAAAGAACTTTTTGAAAAAGAAGCACACTTGTAACACAAAAGGAAATCAGATCCAGTTAAAAAGGATGTTTAGGCTGGTTCCACACTTTCTCTAGCACTTAGCCCTCTAATTTAACAAATATTAGCCATCAAAAGCCATCAAAACAATATTTCCAGTTGATCTGTGGTGAGAAAGAGCTCCGTGTTCACTCCACTTTTTATCTCTAAACCACTGGAAAGCCATTTCAGAATTTCAGACATATTTGCCAAATCATATCATTTTACACTCCATCTTGCCTAAGTGAAGCACTTTGGATTCTTTGTCTATTTCACATCTTATTCAGATTTCACCTTATTATTCCTCATTGTTATCATTTATTATTACTATAAGCATCATTATGTGTTAATTCTCCACCTTTGTATCGTTTGTTTTGTCTGTTATTTTCTGTACTTCATCTGTGTGTGCATTGTTTTTTGTCTGTGTGTGTGTGTGTGTGTGTGCATGCCAACATTGACATGGTGCTCCAGAGGATGAGGGCCGTCCCCGACGCAGACGAACGCCCCGCTTTCTCTTAAAGCCCTGACCTCAGTCCACACGGGCCACAGAAAGCAGGTTGAGCCTGCAGGTAAACCGGCAGGAAGACAGAAGAGAGAAAATAAATGTTGTGATTGTTGTGAAAACTTCTTGGAGGCAGAATGTGCAGAGCTACCAGATACTGTGTGTGTGGTGTGGAGCATTAGATAGTAAATATCACATTAAGATAACAACAGTAAAAGTCAACAGTAAAATCTGGCTATTTAATTCTTCAAACAGCAGGAGCTCAAACTCTCAGTGGTTGAACTGTTTCACTGAGTAATAGTTTGTACTTTGGCCGCAGGTAAAGAAGTTGTCTGTTATTTCTGTGGTCCAGACGGTGAGTTGGTGATGGGCCTGTCCGACCTGTGTGCCACTGGATGCCCTCAGCAGCTGTTTGGCTGTCATTTTTGTCTCCCATCCATGGATGACCTGCAGGATGCCGGACCAAGCAGTTGTTGCTCCTCAGCTTCAGCTCAGCTCCGGTCCCACTCCTCTCCCCAGAGGTCCCAGTGGGCCTGTGGCAACCCTGCATCCCTCTGTGACAACCAACACCTCCTGGGCTCCTGCTTCTACCAGCTACACATGCACGGACCGCTTGACTCTGACGCCTCAGAGAGTGGCACCGGTGCCCTCCATAGGATGCAGGTGGAATTTAGCCATCTGCCATCTGCCTCATCTTCTTCATCTGCTCTCCTCCCGTCTCCCTTTGAGGCCTTTGGCAGCCTCCTGCAAGCTCCTTCCGTCCAGCATTCCCACCCTCTCACACAGTGACGGGACTGGGGAAAGATTTATCAACCTAACGCACATTTATGATTTGGCCTGAGAGGAGATCATTGATTGGTGCTGGTGTTTACACTGGAGTGCATTTTCCAAACTCCCTCTACTTGTATATGTGAAAAACAATGGACCTGCCACCTGTGTGAGGGGTCTTCACTTCAGACTGACCCCTCTATCTAAACTCTCAGCTGAGGCACATTGAACTCCTTCTGTTCTGGAATGACAAGTGTGTTCATCCCTCCTTTCAGCTGTCCATCTTAACACTTTGCTTCCTGGCTAGATTGGCGATGATCACATGCTTCTGTCTGCCAGCAGTGCAGGTGAGCCGCAGTGACGATGCAACCTCACCAGGTACAATTTCCCAAAGCAGTTGTTGGATGATGTTCATCTCTGTTAACTAATTCTCTCACAAACCAGCAAAGAAAGGCCTGCAGCGCCACGTTTGTGTGCCATCATCCAGCGTTGCTCTGTGTGTCACCGCAGCTGCTCGTAACTGTGGCCTCTCTTTTTGGATTCAGATGTTTGCATTAGTCGGAAATCCCTGCCTCCAGCTTCCTACCTGCAGATGTTTGGCGTCGGCCTGTATACGAAGAAGTGAAAGTAAATGGTTTTGACTTGAGTGGAATTCAGGTCAGACTGTTCTTCAACAGGGGATCTGGATTACAGTTTTGGTATTTGTGGAGTTTTGTCCTCAGTGGGTCAGGTTTTCCTGTGGTGCAGTGAAGGTTCAGTGCTTTGTCATAATTCCTGCTCACTGTGTCACACATGCACAATAGGCATCAGATAACCTGTATATATTGTGTACATTTACATACTACTCAGGTTCTGCAGCTTTGTCTGTCAGTGTCTTCTGTTGTAAACCTTTTTTTTAACACACAGTTTCGTGGATATGCCACAGCTCTTTGATATCAGGATGGAATTGAGGAAAGCTGTTGCAGCCCAAAGGTCCTGGTAACACGGAGCAGTTCTCTTTCCTTTCCCCGGGGGAAATGGTTCCCCTGTCTGGTACCCATTACTAACTGTTTGTGTGCTGGATCTCCTAGCGCCCGGCTAACTTTGTGTCCTTCACGATAAATCATCCTGAACAAAAACGATCACTTAAACAATGCACAGCCCACGTGACAAATGACCTCCAGGCAGATCAATATGTGATAAAGGGGGCAACTGAAGTCTCTCTGCTGTGAATGGGACTGATCTAACAAACCTTCTCCTTCCTTTGAAACGTTTCCTTCACCTTCTTTGACGACTCCCTCCAGACATGTTGAAATATACTGAACAACATTTAAGAGAAATACCTCATGTGTATATATGTTCATATTTCAAATGATGAAATATGTTGAAGCCCATAATCTGGGTTTAGTGAACGGTCAGATCAGATCACGATTGCATTCACACCATCGGTTCATCACGTTTTCTGGCCGACATCACCGTTTTTACGTCCCGATACTTTAATGCCCCTCGCTATCATATGTCAGATTTTGATGTGAATTTGAACACATTTTTTATTCCAAGCTTTTAATCGTGTGGAGGCAGCTTCACTGGTGGCATAGAGACGATGACACATTTGTTTTGATTCTAAAAATCTAATCTCACGCAGAAAGAGAGATGAGATTAATGTACAAAGTTTATAGTAAAGATATATTTTTGATGCATTTACATAAAATAGGATGCACAGCTAAATTTGATAGGAGCTTTAAGATTCCTCAACGGGAACATCTGCGTGAATATTTAGTGATTTGTTATAACAACATCTTGTATTCATGTATACATATGTGGTATTCATAGATGTCAGTATGTTAGAAGATGTCTGTCTGTAAAGAGACGACGGCAAAGTTCCCTCCATTCTTCCTCTATTTATTCCTTCTTTCTGTCCGTCTTCATGAACTCCTCCCGTGTCCCCGTTTAAGGCCGAGCCACTCGAGATCAATCAATTGTTGATTGTTTACATGACATCAATACCAGATCGGTAGTGCTAACACTGCCCTCTGCTTATTCTGTATTTTTACCTTTTGTTTTGCAATTTATATATTGTACTGCTTTTGTTCTGTTGGTTCATAATTATTATATTTTGTAAAAATAATAATGATAATAATAAAATGATCAATGGTGAATTAATGACATGCCTTGCTTTAACTTTAATAGAGGATTGTTAGTAATAGTTGTGAAATGTTGTCATATCAGCAAACCAGCCAACATGAAGAACAAGTTTCTGCCCAGACAGCTTTGATATTTATGAATTGTTTTGTACCGTTACCATACAGCAGAGTAGAGCATCTACAGGTTGCTGGCAATAGAAGGATTGCCATTGTGTTTGTGTGTATGTGTGTGCCTGTGGTCACTACATAAGGGGAGAATATGCAGTAATTAGGCTGCACTGCCTTGTAGATGAGAGTCGGCAGTGTAGGTGGGTCGGCCTGGAGAGGAGCTTAGGCTGAGCAAACAAATCCTTCAAACTGGGAAAACTCCTCCTCTTTTATTGTGGATTTACTTTCCAAACTTGTCACAGTAGTCAGGATGGTTCTCGTCGTACCAGCAGAGCTCCTCTGATGTTTGTGTGTACACAAGAGTGTACACACGAGTGCACAAGAGTGTGCAGGGTGTCGGGCAGACGCCTCGCCTCTCCCAGCCCGGGCTGCTTCCTCTGATGTCAGCCTTTGTGCTGCTCAAACCTTCAGGGAGTCCTCAGAATCCACCTCCGCTTCAGAATGGACACGCTGTGCCTGATCCAAGTGCTGCTCTACTTTGGCTTTTGCTGTGTCGCCACTCAAGGTAGAGCCTGTTTGACTCTTTCATATGCTTTAGATGGTATAGCATAGATAGTTTATGTGTTTTCTTTACTGCTGAAATGGCAAATGAGACATTCATCATGTATCTGATGAGAAATTGAAGCTGGTTTGTGTATTCATAACCTGAGAGTGATTATTATACACTGTGAGTCTGTTCGCCCCTTGCAGAATTCCTCCCCAGCCCGAGCCGACCACAGTGTGTCTTCATAGCCTACAGTCACGTGAATTGCCACTGGATGCCAGGGGACGACTCTCCCCCAAACACTGACTACACTTTGGAGGCTTTCTTGTAAGGATTCTCTTCTTATTTCTAAACTATTACACCAGCGTTTTTATGTAGTGTCAACAAGTACTGTGTGTGTGTGTTTCCATGAATCATAAAGGTGTGTGTGGCCTTCTGTGGCAGATAATTTGTGGTTTAAGTGGATATCAAAGTCGTCTGTCTTGCCGGTATCACACCCATACATCCTGTTCTACTTGATCTACATGCTTTATTCTGAAGTTTAAGCTTACATATATACACTTTTAGGCTTCTGCATATGCGTTTAGCAGGAAATAATGGAGGTGGGAAGTCATCTTGAGTATGTTTTTACATTTAGTATGGTTGAGAGAACAATGGCAAAGCCCAGGATGACAGATATCACACAACAATGGCTCCATGTGCCTCAGCTGATGGATTTCCTCACCTAACACATAACATCAGCTCAAGTGTGACTTACACACATTCCAGAGGTTAACAGGTTACACTCGGCGTAACTTGTAATGACATAATGTCCTGCAGCATCTCCCTGTGGGAAGCTTTAAGCAGCAAGCGCAATCAAACCATTTTCTGTCGCTTACAAGGAGTCTGTTCCTCTCTGCACGTGATTTACTGTGCAGTACTGTGAGACCTCATCATTGTTTTTGACCTCTCCATTTACTGGGGGAGTGAGTGAGTGAACCAACAGTGATGGCTTCACACATTAAAGTAAGACACGGATCAACAATAGAAGGACTTAATAACATAAAAACATATCTGCTGTGACTCCTAACACGCTGCGGCTGATGTGCTGCTCCAGTATCTCCTCCGTCAGAGCTGCACTCAGAGCATCACTGCCACTCAGTTCATTTGTATTTATTAATATTTTGCAAATGCACTTTTAGAGCATGCGATTAGAATCAGCGTCCCACTTTAGAAAGAGTCCATTTGGTAGCTAGAGGAAGGAGACTGAGACGGTGAACAATTTGCTAATGGTCAGTAAACGGAAGGAAGGAAGAAACCTCTCTTTCCACTAAAGACATAATTAGTATGTTGTTGTTATTCATTCCAGTATTTTCTGTGTAACCTGCAACAATTCATAGACTAACACACACACACTGTAGTGTTTTGTGGATGAAAACAATAACAGGTTACATTTTCCTGTTACTGAAGTAGGTTTGCAGAGATAGTTAACCATCAGCAGGTACATCCTCTTCCCCTCTGAGATGCAGCAGGAGTTTCATTTGTGTATGTGCACTCATGTGTGTCTGTGTTCATATGTGCTCACAGGACAGATCCTGCAACCAACTGTTTGTCTGTAACGAGGTCCGCCTTCAACTGCACCGGGATAACTGAGACCCGTTGTTCAGGCAGCATGACGAGTCCTGATCGGTGGTACTTAATAAGAGTCGTGGCCCGCAGCGGTACGGAGACGGCCAGCTCAGAAGCCCTCTGCGTCTATGGCTTTAGTGCTGGTAAATAACCTGCATAGCTGCTCTAAAGCTCACAGTAAACATTACATTTTTAAGAAGTCAGCTCTTTGTTGCTGTGCATTAGCTGGTCATTGTTCAGTTCCCCCTCGTCTCTGCAGTGCAGCTACGCAGGCCGGTCCTGTCTGATCTGAGAGAGGTCCAAGATGAACCCACGTGTCTGGAGCTGCAGTGGCACATGCCTGAAGACTTCGCTCTCACCAAGAACGATATCTGCTCCGGAGTTGTAATCTACCAGCTACAGTACAGCACAGAGAATGAGGTGTGTAATAACATCTAATCACCATCCCACCACTGACACACACACACACACACACACACACACACACACACACACACACACACACACACCTTCTTCTCTGAATGCCCGCTGCTGTGGGATTTGTTTTCTCTTCATGCCTCTCTTCTGTCAGGTTGAAGCACAGATAGTGGAGGGTCATGTGAGCGAACACATCCAGCACTCGGACTGCAAAAAGGCTCTGAAGACCAAAGGCTTCGTTCGTCTCAGAGCCCCGTGTTCCTTCAAAGCCTTTACTCAATACACAGTCAGACTCCGCCACCGCAGCAGCAGTGTGTGGAGCAAGTGGAGCGACCGACTACAGAGCTGCACGGGCACAGCAGGTGAGAGAATTCACACCTCTCTGTGGTTTGTCTCATGGGTTCCACCATGTCGAGAATGTCATCTTTAGGAAGCCTTATAGAAGAGGTCTGAGACAACGGGTTAATCTGTACGTTCAATAGTACCTCACAAAGTCATCAGTATATATGTCTTAAATTTTGGCCTGTAATAAATGGAGATATTTAGCAACCATTTCCTTCAGACACACACACACTGACACACAACCAAAAGTACCCCTTTCTCATGGTGACCATATGCCCACAAAAACATGCTACACTCCATTTGCTTCTATTTTTCACTTTTATTACGTTTAATCAATGAATGATGATTGCTTTGGTGCCGTCTTGGTGAGCTCAGTCTACATAAACAGATGACATCATTTGAAAATGTACTGTTTGTCATAACCCCCACCCCCACACACACACACACACCAGCACCGCGCACTGCCCCACAGCTGTGGAGAACAGTACATCCTACAGATGATCCTCAGAAGAGACGAGTAACTTTACTGTGGAAGGTAAGAAGAACGCGTTAAAGCTGTTTTCAATTGTCCTCCTTAAACATTTTAGCATAATTTGAATCAAAGTCTCACTGTAGATCTCTCCTCCCTTGCAGCCTCCTCATAAGAGTCAGACAGCTTGTACCAGCCTGTGGTTTGATGTCTCCTGTCAGCGTGAAGGATCCCACAATGCAGTGCAACCCAAGAGCTGCCTTAACATGACGGGTACTTCCTGTCAGCTGATCCTGCCCTCAGAGCGCTTCTCTTGCTCTCTGACCATGTCCAACCCTGCTGGCACCTCCCCTGCTGCCTGGGTCACCCTCTCAGCACACACACACACAGGTTGGCTCTGTTTGAACCATGAGACAGGGACTGAGTAAATGGTTGTGCTGCTGTTTGTTATTGTGATGTCATTGCATTGTACTGTGTATAGTATCAAAAGCACAAATGTAGTAGTAGTAAAATGTTACTACTATGTGCCAATGTTATTGTTCTGCTTCCATATCTCCTCTGTCAGGCCTCAGGGTCATGAACGCCATCAGTGTAAAAGCTTTAAGTGACTCCAGTCTGGAGGTTACATGGGGCGCTGACAAACATCCTTCTCTCACTGGTTTCCTGGTGGAATGGCAAATGGCATCAGGAAGTGACGGTCAGATTCCAAACTGGGAGAGGCTGAGCTGTAATTCCAGCAGCATGATCATCAATGGTAAGTGGATTACTTCACCGACTCTAGCATGACTCACAATGTGTTGCCCGTAGTAACAGCTGATACTAATGTTTGCATAATTCCAATAAATTGAGTGGATTCAGCCTGTTTTCACATTATTTAAAATGAAATATTAATTAAAAACTGTTTTCTTTACAATGTTACCTGCATGTTAATCCATACATTTTATATACTTAACTACTTTTGTTTGTTGTTTCTCTCCGATTCTGACTGTAGGTTTGCAGCCAGGAGTGCGATACACTCTGACTGTGAATCCTGAGTTTGTCAGTGAGAGCAGTGGAGCCATTTCAACACAGAGCTACACCAAACAAGGAGGTAATGTGCCTTTACAGAGAAAGAATGTCAGAATCTTTTCATTATTGCAGTGCAGGATCAAGTCTCACAAGGAAAGAGTCTGCCCTGCCAGCTGAGTGCTTATTCTGAAGTTTTTATCAAATAAGAAAGAAAGGATCAGTCATGTAGTGTGAATCATATCAAACTGATCAGTTGTTTTGTTACAGAATCTCCTCACTCATTTCCTGACCACTACACTCACCCCTCCCTCTCTTTACTCAGTTCTCTCCTTGTACCTTTCTGTCCCTGCAGTGCCCTCTAGTGGCCCCAGTGTGCAGGTGCTGGAGCAGAGCAGCAGCAGCGTTGTGCTGATGTGGGCTCCCCCACCTGTGGGGCAGCAGCATGGCTTCATCACTCAGTACAGCCTCTACTGTCAGAGGGAGGACGACTCACAAAGTAAATTACTACACTCTTATTATGACACACATCCCTGAGCCAAGAGGAAATGTGTAGTGTAGTGTAATGTGACGTTTTACAGTGTACTTTGTTGTGATGCAGGTGAAGTATACACAGTACCAGCTGACAAACTGCAGTACCGTTTGACGGGTCTGTCTGGACTCTATAAGATCTCCATGACAGCTCACACTGAGGCAGGAGAGGGACGAGCCAGACCTCCTCTGTGGGTCACTGTAGGTAAGAACACACAGCTGGATCAGAGCTCATGTGCACTGTTATTGGTTCAAATAAAGGATTTCAGCATCTTTCAACATGCTGTCTGTGTGTGTGTGCGTGTGTCCTTGTGTGTGTGTGTGTGTGTATATGCATTGTGTTTGTTTGCCAGTGAAAGAATACTCAGTCAGGACCATCCTGTCCTGTGTCCTCCCCACTGTGTTCCTCGTGGTTTTGATCCTGATTATTGCTGCACATTGTCAAAGGTGAGATTATAACATAACATAATATAAGATAGATAGAATATATCATTCATAAATCACATAGAATCCTTGATTTGTTGATTTTATTTCTCACTGTAGGTAAATGTGTGTCAGCTTATTAGGTAGGCCTGTGAAGCCTCCATGGAAGGAGCCTGACCTTTATAAATCTTTCAATGTTCAGGTTTGTTAAAAACTGTCAGCCAGTTGCTGATTAATCTCTATGATCCTTTTGGGCCTATATCTTTCTATATTCCTCCCGTTTATGTAAAGAAACGAGGGCGGACAAACCAATCGACCTCTCTGACACAGTGTCAACACAAACCGACCAATAAAAGTTTTCAAGTTTTGATTGATTGCAGGGAGGGTTTATTAGATTACACTGGAATGTACAAATGTAAACAATGAGGCGGTGCTTCAGTTGAATAGGAGAGACTTTGTCATATCTTGTTACAGCATCAGGTTTGACCCAACTGGATCCAAGTAGGAAACACTGTCCAGTCTTTGTTTGCTTTCCCCTCTGTGGTTTCATCTTTTATTACAGGTTTTAAATACTTAACTATAAGCTATGAGGAAGCAGAGAGCACATGGAGCGTCACAGAGCTGCAACTGCCCTCCTATCTTATCTGACCTCCTGTTTTCCATGCAGGCCTTTACTCAATGATTAGGACTCGGCTGTTATTACACAGGCACATTGATGAGTTTAGTTAGAAGAATACATGCAAACTACAAGAACATTAACATACAGTACATCTTCCTACTTTTGTATGAGTCACAACAGATAAAACATTGCATCTATCTTTATAACCTCATTTCAGCTGGAAGTGAGCAATGGTTCCAAAGGTTGGCAGCATAATATCACAGAAAATGCTGCTAACATCCTGCTGAACAACATTTTGAATTTGAACTATTAGAATCCTATTTAAAGGTTCCATTTGTTGTTTTGTAGGATAAAGAAGAATGTCTGGCCTCAGGTTCCTGATCCTGCACTCAGCAGTCTGACCACTTGGCTCTCCATCCCTGAACGCACCGCAGAAAAAAGATTCTACTCTCAACGAGCGTCACACACGTCAACCTCGAGGCTGACTCACGGCCTGTATGATGAAGAGGATGGGTAAAGGTTGACGGCTTTATTTGTGAATATACTGTGGTTCAAAGAAAATAACAACTATTAGCTCATATAGCTGAGTATACTGAACACATAGCAGACAGATGTTAATGTATCCAAGCTTGGTAAACCTTTTTCTTCCCACTGGAGCCCAAAATCTATAATAATAAGGACTTTGTTTTATACAATTTACCATTGTATATTTTGTTAGATGAATCTGTCTTTTAATGGCATTTTGAAGTTGTTTTACTTATTGATAACCTTAAATTTATTAATGACCTTAAAAGCCTCTTGGAACACTCATACCCAACAACTTTAGGTGCTTCCTTCATCACCTTGGATGAAACCTTTCACTCCGCTGGCTCAAGCTCAGGCTGAGGAAGGTAGATGCCAACTCACTCATTCTTTTGACCCCTGACCTTTGTCAATAATCCTAGGATAGAATACTGGAGGACAAGAAATTACCCCTTCACAAATCTGAAAGCCCAATCCTTTAAACTGTAGCTTTCAACCAAAGCAACCGTGCTATCTTGCTGTGAAGTCTTTCTTAAGTATGTTTTTCTTTACCTCAATTTTATGATGATGTAGTTTCTATTTTTGTACTTGTTTTAAGCTGTCTTGATCACTGTAACATTTAAACCTTTATGTGAAATGTGAATTGTGCTATAATATCAATAAACTTTTATCAGCTGATTGATTGAAAGGCAGCGCTAGAGTTGAATAGATTGAATGTCGGGTTGAGCCACAGAATCTCCAAAATATAGAATTGGCTGTGACCTCCAAAAATCACAGACTCAGGACAGAAGAATAATAATCAAGTAAATCAAATCGTGAATTTAAAAACAACAATGTAGTTAGTGAAGGCATTTCTTTGAGTGTTTAAGTCTCTCAGTGTGTATTTCCGGTAAACTGTTGTTGAGTTACAGTGTCAAAGGTCAAAGTCTGTCTGCTGAAATGCTGGAATCAACCAGAGGGGGGCAGTAACATCTCAGCTTTAAATATTTCCATATTACATTTACACAACAACCTTCAATGCTTCTTCCTTCTTCAGTAGTGAATTATGTTTCCAAACAGCAGTTAAGTTTCATTTTCATACTGTCAGAGTTTAATTGGTGTTTGTAACGAGTTGATAGAACCCTGAAATGTAATCATTTAATTGTATTTTGCAGACAGCGACAGGGACGGCATGAGACAGCAGATTCTCCCCTACACTCAGGCCTGCTGACCGAACACACACACATATGGGTAGAACATGTTTGTCATCTAAACACGCTGTGCTGCTCCTATACAGCCAGGAATCTACAGCGTAATGCAGCCAGCGATGGAGGAGCCGGTATTGACTGCTGATGGGGAAACATCCTGCCTGGAGCCATGCGGCTGTAAAATCATGCTAATGCTTCAGGCCCACTGGGGCTTGTAAAAGTCTCCTTGTTTTGTTTGGCTGGAAGTTTAGTGTTTTATATTTTTACACACCCACTAAGTCTGCCCAGCGTGGCTCCGTCTACCTCTGAAGGGATGGAGTTTATTTCGTAGGCGGTTGATTATCTTTTATTAAACAACATCAATATCCATAAGAATCTCCAATATCAGCTGGAGAAGTGCTTAAATCCTCTACTTAAGGTTTGAAAACAAAGGCAGCACCACAATGGAAGAGGATTCTGTCTCCAGGCACGGCTCAGTGAAGGTTCCTGACACTAACGCTCCTGATGTCCAGGTTGGTAGTGTGCTGCTCATCATGAATGAGTGAGTGTGTGGTCGATGTAAAGCACTTTGGAAGAAAGAGACATTTAAGTACAGTCTGTTTATTAAAAGAGAACACTGAAATAAAACATTTAAAATAAAATACTTTAAATGACATTCTGTAAAGTAACCATTGAATCTCTCTCTCTCTCTCTCTCTCTCTCTCTCTCTCTCTCATATGTTAAGAGATGATGCTGGGTCAAAGGTCAAGTTGTCATCAGAATGAAGTGGCCGCTGGGCAGAGTGAAGTGCATGATGGGATGAGATCATGTAGAGGCTCTTCTACATGCAGCAGGGAAATTCAGGGCTCAGTCCTCAATTAAAGCCCCAGCCGCGACGCTAAACTGCTCCGATCCTCTTTGTCTCCTTTAAACTTGACCTTTGTGTCTCTTTATTACATCCAGATCACTTCAGATAATGATGTCAGCTTTCGTTTCTGTCCCTCTGAAGTATTTCTGACCCGCTGGTGCTAGACTCGGACTTCACTCAGGCGCCTCCTCCTCCTCCTCCTCCTCTTCCTCCTGGTCTGATCCAGTCCCGTCCTACGTCTGTCTGTCTGTCCCTCGAGTTCCCATTCAACTAAACAAGATTAACAAGAGCAGAGAGAAAATAAACTACAGTGTGTCTTTCTGTCTGTCTCTCCGTTTGGCCGTGAGACCGGTGAGATAAGCAGGGAGGAAGTCTGGAGGAGGGATCAGCGCGGAGTCCGGAGAGGAGCGTTGAATGTTGTGGATCTCCGTGCGCCCCAGTGAGGATCCGTGTGTGTGTGTGACTGTGACTGTGTTTGTGTGCGTGTGTATGTGATCCAACCCGGAATGCGCTTAAAGTGGACCCGGGACTCAGGCGTGCTGGCGTTTATTTAACCGGAAACCGACTTGTGGAGCTTGGTTTGTGTGTGTTGTTACAAACCTCACGCACACCTCAGCTGTCAGTGTCAGCGCAGGTAAAGAGGATCCCGGAAGAACTCGTACTACAGGTTAGCAGCTCGTTGTTTGCGCACATGGGACTTTACGCCATTTGAAAAAGTTTATTCACAAAAGCCAAGCAGATTTCTCTCTGATCGTCGACGTCTTCAGCGCAAAAATGAACGGCAAGAACACGAAGACGCCGAGGAAGAAGAAGCTGTACGTGCTGATAGACGTGGTGTGCGTAATGGTTGGTAAGTTGTTGACACTGTACACACTAAAACATACGTCAGCATAATCTCACCAGGAGTGTTTTCAGACTCTGTTCCTCTTGTTATTATATGATCTTTGTTAAGCGAAAATATGCTTTGATTCGGTGTTTTGCATCCCGGACCCGCTCATGTTCTTCTTTGCGTGAATAATATTGAAATACTTGCACCGATTTGCACGCTAAAGTGACTCAAAACGTTTCAAAATGGAAACACAAAGTCACTTTCCATCTCTGCTTTGTTTATGCAGATCGTGTAAGTGTAATATTGTCTCATCTCTCCATCCCAAAGTCTTGCAAAGCCTCTCACCAACTCTATTTCAGACTGTTCAGAGCCTCAGGAAGCCCAGTGTTTGTTTATGGAAACTCGATATGCATGCTTGTGCCCCATATTCCTCATTTTCCTCGATATTTGGTCCGCCAAGAATCCTCAGAAGAATGTCCCCCTTCCCACATCCAGATCCACGTTCCCTTCTTCTCCTCCACAGCTCCTTGTTTCCCCTTTAACTCCACTTGAGGATCCCTTGTGCTGCAGCGGTACGGCTTGTTTACAACCCACAGAATGCATCAGAGCTATGGAGTTGTTATGAAAGATGCCACCTCTCCCTTCAAGGCAACGAGCAGATAATTACTTGTTGGAGGAATGATTAATATAAATGATGTATACTGCAATTTCCACTGTCAACATCCATTCTCCCTTTGTTTTGTTGCTGTTAATCTTTAATGAGCAGAGCTGAGAGCAGCAGAAGTTCATATTTGGATGCAGCCCTGGATGATAATGTGTAGATGTGGAATGTAAGGCAGTGGTGGTGTTGTTGTGTCTGTATGGTGTGGTCCTGGTAGAGACGGGGTGCTGCCTGATGTAGGTGGGGGCCACCTCTGGGTGCTGTTCATCAGTGGGCCCACCTCATCATCTCCCTGTCCACAAGTCTGGGATGTAAGGGTGGTCACACTGGCGGGGTCAGCTCTTTGATGGCTGCATTCCCAACCCCATTCCCGTTTTGCCTCCCTCCTCTTCCTCCCCGGTTTCCTCCCAAGTGTCGTCAAGGCAACCCCATGCTTACATGAGGGCAACCCAGCCATATCGTGCCACCGTATAACTTATAATTACACTCACCATTGACCGATATGGAAGTGTGGTTCAGCGGTCTGTCTGCACACTGGAAGGATTTACCAAAGAAAACGAGGTTACGCACATTTATATTCTCTTACGACACAACGTAAGAGATATTATACGAGTTATTCTAGCCTCTATTGTCCTCCTATGAGTTGCAGAATATATATTTGCATTTTGAAACGCAAAGGTAAATAACAGCCCTGGATGTAATCACGCCATGTGTGTGTGTGTGTGTGTGTCACGCCCTGTCTTGCCGAGCTCACACACTAACAACCTGTGGTGTGTTATTAGTTGGATGTGCGATCAGCAGAAGGCTTTAACCCCGAACACCATCAGTAAACTCCCTCTGATACAAAATGGCTGCGATGTGCCAAGGTGGTGGTTCACTGATTCCTCCAGAATGAGGTCACCCTATTTATCTTCCCTTTATATGCAGAAAACTTATAGCCGATGTCATTTATCAGGAGTGACACTTGAGCCGTTTGTGCCTCAGACTCAGAGTTTGTTGTCCATTGTGAGCTATCGGGCCTCTCCCTCCCTCTTTCTTCTCCATTCTTTCTCTCTTCTGCGGATTCCTCCCTCCCTCCATTTCTCCCTCTCTCCCTCCCTCTCTCACCTCCTCAGCCTGTAAGTCTACACTCAGCACAAAAAGATGGTGGGTGTTGGCTGAGAAGGAAAGACAGAGGTTAACCTCTCCCTGCCCGCGGCTGCCGTTCAGAGCTCTGAGCCAGCAGGTGATGTGGAAGTCAGCAGGCCCATCGGGTGCTGCCGTACACGATACAAGTGACTAATGTGTCAGATACTCTCCAGTCTCCAGTGTGTGTGTGTGTGTGAGTGTGAGTGTGACAAAATGACTTGGAGGCGAGGCATTAGTGCGGTGTAAATTCATTAAGGCTCACACGCACACACGCTTTTGTTGACGTGTTTATTGTTGAAAACCAGTTCTGTTAGAAGTCCGATGTGTGTTTTCACCGCACACACACACGTTTGAGCTGCAGGAGGAGCTTCATTTGTGTTTCAGCCAAATGTTTTTTTCAAGTCACACAGGGATGCAGACAGTTAGAGAGAGGCCATATTCTATTCTATCCTGTTCTTACTTATCTTCCCATCTCGTCACTCAAAGTAAACATTCATGTAATGGTTTTCAGAATCCCTCCATTCTGTGTCGCCGCCAGCATCTATTGGGCAACTTCCTTTGATGTTGAGTGTAAACACAGCATCAGACCCCTGTGGTTAAATCAAACAAAGAACACACAGGTAGTTATGGAGAGTTAAAGAAAAGTATTAAGAGTAGAGATCCTCCCTCCAGCTAACAGTGGAGAATGACTCGACGTATTTTCTTCTTTCATTTGTATCTGATGCGTCACTGTTACATGGGAAGCACTCGGGCTCTCTGACCTTTCTGGTAGAGACACTGAAGTGGTTGCCGTCGGTCAGAGGTCGTCGGACTCGGCGTCTCTGGGGAGCCGAGCGTCTCGTACGCTGATGTTGGGAAGACTGATTGCCTCGGGTTCTCAGAGAAAGGCGGTGAAAGTGCTGATGGGAATGTTTTTTCCCCCGGAGAGCTGTGTCATGGAAACACAAGGCAGCGAGTCCTCTGAGATATTTATGTTGTTGTTTTTATCTGTGTGTTCTCACTGGATCTTTGATTAGTCCTGTCTCTGTGCTGGTACACTTTAAACTGGACACCATGTAGCTTTTTTTAGATTTTATATGAAAGGTACTCTTTGATATTTAGCACAGCTGCTCCGTTTCCAAACGACACAGATGCAAACATAAACAGCTGCTACTGGCCGGGCACTTCACACTGATTTAGAGTTTGTACAGAAATTACCTCAATGACTGTACAGTAAAACACATGAGAGGGTAAAGTCCTTTCCTTTTTAAGTTCTATTCACTAGACTGGATTAAAACCCAAACACTGAGGCAAAGATTTCTTATATGAAGTCAAAACTTTTCCTCTACTGACTTTGGAACACTTTCTGTTCAGATCTGTGGCTCCAAACACACAGAAAGATTCCCAGATTTTGTTGAATTTGAAACCAGAAATAATGAGCCGTAATGATAGTCGCCCAAATTCCGACTGACTTCTCCTCCTCCCATTGACTTTCATGGTTGAGGTTAAAACCTGTGTGGCCCCGAGAGTCTTTGATGGCGTTCAAACTGAGAGAAACTCTTTGATGGCCCACCCAAACGTAGCCGCCCTCCCACCGCTCGCCAGGGCCTCGTCCACCTCCCTGTCTCCTTCTGCCCGGCTTGGAGCTAAGCACGCGTGAATGATGGACGGAGCGGAGCGCCGGGATTAAAAATAAAGAATGGGCAGCAGCAGCGGGATTTGGTGTGACTAGGGGAAGTTGGGCGTTCCTCGTGTGAATTAGAATTCCAGAGGCCAACGCCGGCAGAGGTTGTAGGCTCAGCACATACCTTCCACATTAGTCAATCCGGCTTGCCTGGGGTGAGACCGTCAGGGAGGGAGGGAGGGAGGGAGGGAGAGAGAGAGAGAGAGAGAGAGAGAGAGAGAGAGAGAGAGAGAGAGAGAGAGAGAGAGAGAGAGAGAGAGAGAGAGAGAGAGAGAGAGAGAGAGAGAGAGAGAGAGAGAGAGAGAGAGAGAGAGAGAGAGAGAGAGAGAGAGAGAGAGAGAGAGAGAGAGAGAGAGAGAGAGAGAGAGAGAGAGAGAGAGAGAGAGAGAGAGAGAGAGGTTTAGTTATAACATGTCATCTTTGGCAGGTCAATAACATCAGCTTGGGTTGATATGTTACACGTATTTGGTGATATTAAGTTTGTAGCAGTTATGCAGGAAATGTGTGTGTGTGTGTGTGTGTGGGGTGTACTATGAGAGTTCATGCGGTGACAAAAAAACAAGAGCAGAGTGAAATGAAGGGAGATCAGAGAGGAAGTGAGGCTAATCAAGGAAAGGAAAGGATGAATAGGAAGAAAGAGATAGTGTGTGTGTGTGTGTGTGTATAAGGAAAGTGCTTGATCTCCACTTTGGGCACTGACGGGAAACCTGGAAAGGCGAGAAGAAATTAGTAAAAGCTGTGATCCAGTGACCCTGACAGAACGTTTCAGACAAAGCAGGGCACCTCAGGGTCAACCCCCCCCCTCCCACACACACACACACACACACACACGCCCTCCTCTCAATTACACACACCTTGAAAATATGCATAATGAAATCCCAGACTGTGTGTTTTTCCAAATTGTGGATCCTGATCTCACACCCATATGGCTCTGCAGGTGCTGTCCATTATGTCCGAGCACCCCAGTGTAAGTAGGTGTGAGGCGCGCCCAGACCACTGGGGCCGCCCGCCCGCCCGCCCGCCCGCCTGTCCAGATGATTGTGGGGGTTTGAACATAATCGCCCCGACTGGAGTGCAGACGCCGTCGTCTCTGGGAATGTTGAACGAAAAGACAGGCGAGCGAACCCGAGAGAGAGGGAGGGAGGGAGGGAGAGAGGGAGAGAGGGAGACAGAACGAGGGTAAAAAACAGGAAAAGTTAGGCAGAGACAACTGCTGGAGACACAGAGGATGGGACAAACCTCAATTTTCTGCCCCATGGTGCGATGGCGGTCCAAAGAGTCCTGTGTAATTGCACATCTGACTGCTAAGTTAAGCACCATCCCATTAAGGCCTCTATTTATAACAGCAGAGGAGAAGTGTGTGGGAGGACGCCACGATCGGGGGACTGACACAGACATGAGGAGCCAGAGGGAGAGAGAGAGATAGAGAGAGAGGGAGAGAGAGAAGAACTGAATGACTGAGTTAAAGATGAAAACAGAACGGAGGGTGCAAATTGGAACAAAGGAAAGGAGGTGAAGGCTCCAGTCTAAACTGTTGTTTCATCTGTGCTCCCCCCCCAACCAGACTCAATCTCCTTCAGATCTCCACTCATACCCGTCTCAGCAGGGGGGACGTGGAGGTGCCATTATGGCTACGAGCCCAGATTCGCAGACAGGTAAATAAGAAGCGTTTGGACTCACTCAAAGTGGAGCCAAAGCCTCTCAAACGGGCCTGAGACAGGAAAGCTGCAGCTCTGCGTCCCGAGACTTCAAACAGAGCTCCCTTCAGGGGCTCAGCCTGGAGATTTCGGACGGGCAGCTGGAGATATACGTCCCCTGGCTGAATTCCAATGCTGGCAGCGTTTCCCCTCCGTCCCTCCGTGGAAGCAGGTGTCCACAAAGGAAGGTTCTCCTGTATTTTAAGTGCTGCCTCCTCCTCCCCCTCCACCCTCTCCTCTACCCGCTCCTCTCCCCTTCCTATATGCTGGGAAATATGGCAGGGAAAGAAAAAAAAGCCATCATAACACAGCTCGTATTTCTGAGCTGAGCCCGAGTCAAAGACGCTGCTCTGTCTCTCAGCAGACGCAGCTCCGGGCCCGTGTCAGTTTGGGTTGTGGGATTGTCTTGCGGTGTCCTGGAGACCTAGTTTGTCTGCCTGTGGGTCTATTTTCGCCAGCGAGCGGTGCGGTGCGGTGCGTGCATGCGTGTGTGTGTGTGTACGAGTGTGTGTTTGTGTCTGCTTTTCAAGAGAGAAGCTGGTTTGTCTCTCACACACACACACACACACACTTCAGGATGTTGCCCATTGGTTCTGCCCAGGTCTGTCAGCTTCAGACTCTTTGGACCTCCTCATCTACCGGCCAATGTTTAATTTTCATCCAAACTTGTAATTTATGTTTACATCAGGTGTCGGTCGGCTGAATCAAGGCTTCATTATGAATACAGACATGGAAACGCAGCTTCACAGGCCCAGACCAGGGTCAGTCAAGGCCGGGAGCCCTGACTGCTCTAAACAAACCGGGGAAACGTCTCCGGACCCTTAAAGGTTCTGATCCAGGGAAGTGAATTTGCTAACAGACTCAAATCCTGAACCAATAGCTGCTCTGACATCAACGGTGGACAAACACAAACTATTCTACCCGTTTGTGAAGTTCCAGGCAGAGTATTTCATTAGCTGTTGGAGCTCTTTGAAGCTTTTCTCCTGATTTCCCTCCCTCTTTGCTGGGCTGTGATTAATGGCCCCTCTCGCTCTGACAGGTGGTAAAAGCTCCATAAAGCAGTCTGAGCTTACCAGCCGCTCTCATGCAAACGTAATTATGCCCCTTCTGCCGTTTCTAAAGTGACATTTAACATGTTATATTAAGTAAATAAACATGTCCGGGGGTGCAGACCAAGCCTGCAAACGTCCGCTCTCAAAGTGAAGTAATGTGCGCTAAACAAACTCGAGTGTCGAGTCAAACCAGATCTCTGGGTTTTTGTTTGAGGCTCCGCTTTGTTTTTAATCCTCTCAATGCAAACACACCGCATTCCGTCAAGAGTTTGTGTTTTCTGACGTCATATGTATAACACACACATTTTACCCTGTCGCTCTAATGAAAGCCACCGGGTCGCACACACACACACACACACACACGTCCCTGATAATATTATGTTTTCAAATAATGTCACTCGTTATTTGACAGACTGTGTAATTTCATTCAAATTCCATATTTGTTATTCTGGAAATGTTTAGAATAATGTTTTGAGTAGACGACTGCTTCAGCATTCAGAGTTCCTGCTGTCGCTTTCCTCTCAGCAAACCTGGACCACATTCCGGAATATAGGAGTCGAGAATACTTAAATTTAACATTTTGTCGAGCTCTGTGTCGGTGAGGAAGAGGAGGAAGAGAGCATCAGTTCTTTCCTGCCGTTGGGCCCAGCTGGATGCAGGATGCCGATGCAGGACCTGCCCCCCCCCCCCACCCCCTCAGGCCCCCCCAGTCCCTTCAGACCCCCTGAGGCGTCTGAGACAGGATGTTGTCCCTTGGTTGTCACAAACAGGATTTTGGTGTCGCTGAAAGGAAAGTATTAGAATAAAGCTGGTTTACCGCATCCTGCTACAGCTGGTTGATGTGTACACCGGGTCCTTGTAGGCGTCTGGCGGTTTGGCGGCTGGTGGGAAGCCGGCTTGCGGGGACAGGTGTGGGCCAGCTGATGCAGAGAAAGAGAGAAGCAGGAGTAGAATCTGGATTAGACGAGTGCTGGCTGCTGAAATGAACCCAAAACACTGAAATTACATCATTGGTGATTGTTTATGTGTGCAGGGTGCGTTTGTTTAAACTCTGGTTGAAGTGTCCGACATCCCGGGAGACCACCTACCTGTCTGGATATCAGGCCACACACACACACACACGTCCGTCTTATGTTTCAATGTCAGTTCCTTGTGTCCAAATCTAAACACAATTACACTTTAGCAGATGTGTCACATACAGGATCTCACTCTTAACGCAACACACTTGAGTGATTTTGGGGACAGTACCTAATTTTCCGACTGCTATTTTGAGTTTCTCTGTGTTCCTTTGCCTTCCATGTCAGTCTACAGGAAGTCCTGCTTGTTATTGTGTTGGAATTTCCCTAAGAACCAACAACAAAAAGGAACAAAAAGTAATTCACGTGTTTAAGTGATGACACACAACCACACGGCTGTTTCTTCCCCCCTCGGTTGTCTCGTCTGAATCTCCTCGGAGGTCAGGTTACCCAGTCATGATGTTGGTTGATGTATTAATCCGGTGCAGCTCTGTTGTGTATTCCCCCCCCCTCGTCTCACACAAAGCTGCTATTCTCCCGCTGCCCTTGCCCGCCGTCTCCCTGGGGCCAGAAGGTCCTTTTGTCTGTTGGGACGGTGATGACAAACACGTGTGTAGTCGCCACGTCGCTAAACAATGCCTGTACTCATCTCATGTCACCCTGGCAACATGTTGGGCTAACACAGACACTGCAGGTCATTGTGCAGGTGCAGTGGGATTGATAGATGTATTTGCTCATAGGCACTGCGGCATTTATAAGAGGAATGGTTTCTTTCTGGTTTAGCTTGTGTCTCTGCCCGGCCCGTCAGTGCCTCTTATAGTTCCAGGAGGTTGTGTTTCCATTTCCAGCAGGAGAGGTTTAGATGTAGGGTGGAGATAAAGCTGCTGTTCACCTCAGCTGAGTCCTAATCCACCGTGGCCCCTGTATATTTTTCCTTCAGTCTCAGTCTATAGCATGTGGACTCTTGGTCTCTCATCAGTCAGTCTGCGTGGAAGTTCAGTCGGCTGCAGACGTTTTTCAGGACCAATGGGAGGGGCGGCTGCTCATTTACACAGAAATGTAATCGTTTTGGTGACTGAGCTTCTCAAGTGTGGGCAGAGCCTTTTCACGACTGTTTTTCTTGCGTTGAGCATGCGGCTGCAGAGCATTTCCATAGTGGCCCCAAGGCTGTCTGTCCGTCTGTCCGTCTGTCCGTCTGTCCGTCTGTCTGTCTGTCCGCCTACCGCGCAGGCAGGGTAGCTCATTCCTGACCCATGCTGCAGTTAAGGAATATTTTCACCATAAAATCTGTCTTCTTTTTCAACCCATTGCTTGCTCTATAAAACGACCAAAACTGTGACAGGCTCAGTAAATGTTAGTCGAGCCGGGACGGATTCCTGGAAATAAAACAAGACAACAGCAAAAAGCAGAAAGGTTGAAGATTTACCGTGATTTGGAATGGAACAAGCTGATATCTTCACTCAAAGGAGAAGAGCGAGGCTGGAAGTTCATCAACATCGTCTGCAAACAGCTTTATTATTGATATCCATGTGAATTATAATAATGGACATTTAGAGTCTCTTAATGGAAAAAATCTGGGCATACTCCTGACTGTGTGTGTGTGTGTGTGTGTGTGTGTGTGTGTGTGAGAGAGAGAGAGAGGATGGATGTTTGTGAACATCTCAAGGACATTGAGCCTGGGTTTGTTACATTTGGCTTCATATTTTGCACAGAACCACATCATTCAAAATGAGAGTAGTTGTGTGCGTGTGTGTGTTTGTGTGTACATGTACTGTGTTGCTGTTTTTGGAATGTGCTGTCCATTTCTCCCCGGGCATTTGATACTTGTGGGTTGTCTCATGGCTGTGATGTGAGCAGGCCAGGTCTCTGAGGGAGCGGGTAAACAATGTGGTTCCTCCCTGAAACATTTTCATTTCTCAGATTAGGAAATGATGTCATGTCTGAAAACATCAAGAATAGAGGCAAATGTGTTATTCCACAAAATGTTTGCTCAAATATGGAGCTCCGTTGCCGGGTATCGGCCCGGTTCCTGGTCTGTATCCTGAGTCGTAGTCTTGGCATCGTACATCTCAGTCAAAACAGAACTGCAGTCCCGTGTAGATAAGACGAGACTCATGTGACCCATTGTGATCAAACTGCTGCTTTGTTTTCTCTGTAGCGGCACTGCCCTTCATCGTCATGACTTTAGTGTCCAAACCATATATAAGAGGGGTTTACTGTGACGACGAGAGCATCCAGTACCCCCTGAAACCTGACACCATCACCCACGGCCTGCTGGCTGCCGTCACCATCTCCTGCACCGTCATCATAGTAAGACTCTCTCTCTCCTCTCCTCTCTTAGGAAGCAGATGTAGTATTCCCAACATTCCCAAAACATATTGGTAACCCCTCCTTCTTTTTAGATCTCTACTGGTGAGGCGTATCTGGTCTACAGCAAGAGGATCTACTCCAATTCTGACTTCAACCAGTACGTGGCCGCACTCTACAAAGTGGTTGGAACCTTCTTGTTCGGAGCGTCCGTCAGCCAGTCCTTCACAGACTTGGCCAAGTACACCATCGGACGCCCCAGGCCCAACTTCATGACCGTTTGCGCCCCCAAGGCCTGCACAGGGTACATACAGGAGATCAACTGCACCGGCAGGCCTCAGGACGTCACCGAGTCCAGGTAGGAGGAGAAGAACGAGGTTGGACAGGGAACAGGGGAGGGAACACATAGAGCTGTGTGATGCAGGAATAAAGTGTTGATTCTTCCTCTTCTCCAGGTTGTCCTTCTATTCTGGCCACTCATCTTTTGGAATGTACTGTATGCTGTTTCTGGCGGTAAGCACAACACCAGCAACTACCAGTCACCAACACACACCAACACGATTTAAATGTCTATTATTTTATGTTTCATGCAGAGATTTGGACTTTTGTTAAACTAAGAATCAATCATAATATCAACTGGAGGTCTGATGTTCTCCTCTTCATTGTTCAAGTTGTGATTGATTTTACAAGTAAATGCTGGATATGAAATTTTGATAATAAGTTTAGGTATAAAATCTCAATAATATGAATCAATCCAAGTCATTTTGTGGTGAAAACCAAGTGGAACATGTTGAATGTGAGCTGGCCTGTCCTCTCTGCATGTGACCTCCATGTAAATTTCCCCATATGACTCATCTGTAATAGTCCCCAGATGGACTCTGACGCTGAGATCAGGCTTCTTCTTCAGCACTCAATGGCTAATTGTCGCGAAGGAGAAAAGAGTTCATAGAGTCGATTTGTGCCTGTGGACATTAAATCACAAGGCAAGAGTTCACATGAAGAATGTGGGCACTAATAGAAATGATCTGGGAGCCAATCCTGCCCCTCCTCCTCCTCCTCCTTATTTTTAGAGATGATTAAGGCAAATCATGTGCTCTGTTCTGGCCCTGGAACCGACACAGCTCATGTTAGCGTCTGAGCGTCACTGCTGCTGGACAGAAAGCTTCAAGAGGCCAAACACAGCAGATGGTGGTTATCAACATAGAGATCCAGATTTACCAGGCACTTTATTCATTTGTACTGTAGCTTATTGGGCAAACCAAACTAATAACAGTAGAGCCAACCATCCAGATCAGACGCTGCCTGACTGAGAGAGGCGTTTCTGTCAGGAGAGGAAATTTGTTTTAATGTTATTGGTGTTTAAGTGACATTTACGTAAGCAATCAGGGCTGTTTGAGGTGTTTGAGTGCATTTTTGCCCCAAATTCATCTGAACAGAGGAGCTTTGGGACCCAAATGAAACATGGAATCATCCCATTAGGGTCCAATCATATAACCATTTCAAACAAAGTGGCTGTAAAGAAGAAGAAGGAAGAGAGAGGAGGCAAGCTGAACCTTTATTTTAGTTTTTATTCCACGAATTACTGGAATTCTGTGGTTTTTTACTACGGAGGTACGGCTGCAGACTCGACTCCATTCTGTGTGAACGAGAAGCTGTCGTGTCACGCGCCGGCTTCCTGTACGAAAAGTGCTGAGTTTCGGTGGCGTTGCGGCAGCGGGTGTGTGGTGCGAAGCCAACTCTTACACCTTCTCTCAGCAGGCCGGGAGCCTCACGCCTCGAGCCTCACGCCTCTGCCAGGGCCGTAACGTTTTTGGCCTCCGCTCTCTTTCCAGTTGTAAAAGGGAGTTTCAGTCTGCAGTTGACATAAATTAGATCCGCGTTCGACACCTTTATACGTTAAATCCAATTTGGGGGCCGTGCTGTGTTTTGACAGCGACACCATCCAGCCCGTAACGCTGATATGACTTACTGCAGAGCAAACACAGAGTCATGAGTGTGATGACTCCGCCGCCTCCTCAGCAGCTTATACATTACTTTTATACAACGTTGCAGTGCGTATATGAAATTTGGCGCGGCCCACCGGTTCGATCCTAACTGGAGTTGGCGTAATTCAGTCTTGTTCAGGGGCCAAAGCCACTAATGACATCTCTCAGCAGTATAATAGCAAATTGACTGGATAAACAGAAAGGAGCTGCTACATAAACACGCCGTCTCTTCTCCAACCTCCACCCTCTGCACTGCTGCTGCTGCTTCTGTGACTCTAAACGCCCTTCCTCTCTCCTCCCTCTCCTCCCCTCTCTCCCCCTCTCCAGCTCTACATCCAGGCCCGCTTGGTGGCGAGGTGGGCCAGGCTCTTCCGGCCCACCATCCAGTTCTTCCTGTTGGCGTTCGCCGTGTACGTGGGCTACACCCGCGTCTCCGACTACAAACACCACTGGAGCGACGTGCTGATGGGGCTCCTGCAGGGGGCGCTGGTGGCCATTCTCAATGTGAGTCCTCCCCCTCAATGCTCACACTTTCAAAATTAAACCATAATCGGCTCTACTTGGCTCCTCTGTGATCGATGAAGAGTCCAATCTCTTCATCTCTCTTATAGCAGCTACACCTTCCTACCTGATGACATCACGCGTTTGAGTCGTATTCCTGTGTTATTTCTGGCGTGGGGGGGAAATTAAATATGGGTGCGACTGTGCAGGATCTTAAGAATTACACTTAAAGGAAAGCTTAAGAGGAACGCTGCTCCCTTAAAGCCTCAACGCCACCGCCCAGTTCATTTCTATGTTTTATTTGACTTTACCCAGCGAAGACAGATACAGGAAGGGAGTGCGACACCACAGGAGTGTGACTTGATGTAAACCCACACACTCACACTCACACTCTCACACACACACACACACACACACACACACACACACACACACACACACACACACTGCTGGCAGGTTCCCAGGCAGGCGTCTCCTCTCCTCACTTCATCCAGCTGGGCTTCTTTTATTGTTTGGCCACTTCCCTGTTTTCATTCAACCACCGTCAGCAACGCTTGTGGAAATTCTGGAGTGTGTGTGCGTGAGTGTGTGTATGTGTGTGTGAGGGAGAGGGAGGGAGTGTGTGTCCATGTAAGATTAATTGGGAAGTGAGTCCAAGCCTTTGGCCTTCACAGTGCTGAGTGCAATTAGAGACTCTCCTGGGCATCCTGCTTTATGGCTTCTTGGTGCTGGAGGGGTTGGGCCTGCTCTCTGTGTGTGTTCCTCACAGGTGTGTGTGTGTGCGTGTGTTCGTGTGTGTGTCAACAGCTGGGCACAGATGTGTCCAGACGTACAGTACATAATCACAATTTCCAGCCTCCTCTTACATGTTTCGCCATGTGACCAAACCTCCTCTCCTCTCCTCTCCCCTCCTCTCCTCTCCTCTCCTCTCCTCTCCTCTGCAGGTGCTCTACGTGTCAGACTTCTTTAAGAAGCGCCCCCCTCGCTGCACGCACCCAGAGACGTCAGCTGACAGCGAGGAGCCGGAGAGGAAACCCAGCCTACACCTGGCAGACGCCGAGCACAGCAACCATTACAACTACCACCACCACCCTCCAGGGCCTGTGTGAGCCGGGCTGAAGCTGGGGCCCCAGGGCTGCAGCCTGTGTGTGTGTGTGTGTGTGTGTGTGTGTGTGATCCAACACAGGGACTTTAGTCTTAGTATCGTCTCCGGGAGGATGTCGACGCAACCTCCTGATGATGTGTGATGAGACGAGTTGTGTGTGTGTGTGTGTGTGTGTGTGTGAGATGAGATGTTATTGTGAAACGTTGCTCCTCAGTCTGCAGCCCTGTGTAGCTCTGTGTGTGGTGAAGCTACGCAGCCTCCAAGCCCCCCAGCACCTTCTGTGTCAACCACTCACACCGCTCCTGCCCCCCAACCACTGGACTGACCGAGGGGGCCGCCGGGTCCAAACGCCGGGTGGCCGAGCCCCCTCTCACAGACACCATGACCTCCTTTACTCCTGGAAGAGAGAGAGGAGCAGATTGCTTTTTAAGACAATGTTGATACTGAATTGTTCACCCTTAAAGCTGCATTAAGTGACTTTTTTGACCACTAGGTGGCAGGAAAAACAAACTCCAAACTCACAAATATTGGCATCAGTTCGGTCCTGGTTTGGTCCAGCAGGTCTCAGTAAAGCTGTCAGGGTCTCTGCTCAATCTGGTTTCCTTCTCTTTGCCTTACAACAACAACAAAGCAGTGCCTGGTTGTGTGGCCTTCTCCGTTCCGTTGTCGTGTACACTGCGATCGCACAACACCCGAGGCGTCATTGACACATTTTCACCTAGGCACGTACCAAATAATCGATTCCATCCGGCGCCGCGCTCGCTGTTAACTGACACGCGCTGTAATTGCTTCACGGCGGCGGCGAGGCAGCTGATCAACCCTGCAGTCTGAAGCCGGGGAAGAAGTCTCGACAGCGTAATTGTGAAGTGCAGATCAATGGCGGCGTCTGTGCCGCTGTGTGACATTTAAAACGAGCCGTCACAAAGGGAGCTGGAGGGCTTCACACAGCTGATTCCTAACAGATACACACATCACACACGCCCTGGACGGCTCTTGGGATGTGTTTCAGAAGGCGGGAAGCGTCTAGTTTCAGATCTAAGCGGCGTAACGTGAGCTTTATGGTGCCACCGACACATTCACACAACATGGAGTCCATTCAATCAATGCTCAACATCTAATCAGTCACTTAATGGAGCTTTAATCTTTGTTTTTCTGTTTATTTCTGCATGTAGGAAACCAAATTTGTTGGCAGCGGTGAAGGAAATGTAAAGGATGAGGAGGAGAATGCACGAGACGTTGATGAAGGCTCGGTGCATGTGTGTGTGCGTGTGTGTACCCTGCACCTTAACCTGACCTACACACTGTTGTAATCGCCACCAGTTTCGCGCAACACTGTTTAGATTTACACACCAGGAAGTAATGGCTTTGAAATGTATGTGAGGACGTGTACAGATCAATCAATCAATACACTAGATGGGCTTTCTTCACAGCTAAATGTGATTGGTTATCGTCTCTATCAGCTGCTGGTCTTAATGGCGGCCGATTGTGACGTCAGGCCCCGGTTGCGGTTGCCAGATCTGACCGATAATGAAGAAATGATAATAAGCTTCATTGTGTAGTTTGTGTTTCACTCGTGCTTCCCCGTGTGTGTGTGTGTGTGTGTGTGTGTGTGTGTGTGTGTTTGTGTGTGTCGACGTGGATCTCTTCAGTCTTAGAGAAACGTACCACTACTCCTATCGCAAGCAATCACTGCCATTCCCATATTTAAGGCGTTGCTATTTCTTTTGTTTTTAGTCTTTTTTTGTGTTTTTATCAAATTGCTCGAGTCGCAACAATCACAGAAGGATAATACGAGAGAGCCGTTCTGAAAATGGCTTTTAATTTATTTTAAAATGTGAGCCTTCCTCTCCTTTTGCTCCTCTTGCCAGCGATGTTTCCTGTTTTTGTGCCGTTGCCTTCTTCGCCTTTTGCCACTATGAAGCCACAGAAACTGAAACGGACGAAACGCTGCGAGACGTGACGAGTGAAGGGACGCCTCAGTGCGCTTGTATGTTTTTATTTCCGCGTGTTGCTTAGATTTAGTTTGCCCGTGTTTCCCCTCCTCCTCCTCCTCCCCCCCTACTCCCCCTCCCTCCCCTCCTCAGTGCCAGTTTGGAGTCGCCGCACAAAAGGACTCCCTCCTCAGATCCAAACATGAGCCAGATGTCTCAGCAGGCCTCTGTAATGATAAAGAGTTACATACCAAAGCTGGTAACACCAAGGCTCCATCCTGCACTTCAAAGCCTCGCCTGCGTTTCCTTTCCCCCTTCCTGCGCTGATAGATGGGGTTAATTTGCGAGGAAGCTCTCCTGTACAGCCTCGCGTACAGCGTGGCCGCCCCCCGAAGGACCGACAGCAGATCAGACAGACCACCAATCTCACCTGGTAGTGATTGCGGAGGCCCTTCAGATGTGAGCGGGGCCTGTAGGGAGAGGCAGGGCACTTAGGAGGCGAGGTGGAGTGTGAGGGGGTGGAGGGAGGGGGATCCTATGTTGAACTCCGGGGGCCCCTGAGGACTTCCACACGTTTTAAAAACGCAGCTTTGCAACGAGAAACACCTGGAAATGTTTACAGCGAAAAGGCCGTACAATGTCCAAATCAATCGGCGCGTTACATCAAACGCAGCGGCGGACGGTGATGAGGATGTGGAGACGTCACGGCGTTTGATTTCCCCCTCCAGCTTCTCCAGGGAGGCGGAGCTCCTTCATGTTGCCTCCTCTGCTTTGTGTGTGTTATTACTGCATTAGTGCCTTTAGACGAGGCGCCGGTCGGCCCATCTGTAGTTCATACGTCACGTGTTTGCCTCTGTATATAGATTGATCTCTATGATGTTTGTGTATATACCAGAGAATTTTAAATAAAGACGTAATCCACCTCTAAAGACGCCTTGTTTGGTTCTTAACTCGCCCGCTTCACGCTGCTGCAGGCCGTCTGAGCGCCGGAGTCAAACACGTCTTCTATATTTCATGTCAGCCGCTGCGTGATCGGCGGTGATGTGAAACAAAACGCCGTGCTGATAGTTTTATATCCCTGTCGGCCCGATCGACAGTAAAATCCTCTAAATGAAATATGAGTTACCAGTTTATTGCGCCATGAAGGTTTCAAGATGTTCTTGGCCGGCTCGCTGTGTTCCTCACTGTGAGCTGTTCCTCATTGGAATGATGCAAAATGTGTAACCCCCCCCCCCCCCTCACACACACACACACACACTCCCTCTCAGCGGGGGTCAAGAGGTCAACGCACTTAAATTAGACGGTGCTATATGAAATGGAGGTTCCTAATGCTTTTTATGTTGAGCTCTGTAGAAGTGAAGTGCAGCAATTCGCAGTGCGTTTCTCCCCGATAAAGTGCCGCTCCTGCTCTCAGGGAGCCATTACCATAAATCTGTGCTGCTCCGTCCCACAGGTGCGGCCGTACGGTGCAGGATGAAACCTTTCCTCCGCTCCTCTCAGCCCTTCAGTTCCTGCAAAAGTTGGAAACCGCTCAGAAAACAGTTGAACGGTCACCGGCGACACCAGGATGCTCCAGATTTGAGCCTTTTGTAGGACTTTAAAAAAGAAAAAGATTAGAATATTACAGCACCTTTAACAGGAGTGTAATTATGTGGAGAAAAGTGATCAGTGACACAGCATTGCAGTGCATGCTGGGTAAGCTGCTGTCAGGCCACATTCACGCGTAATTTACACTTTGCAGAGAGTTTTGCCGTGTTGAGAGCTCAGGGTCTCACCTCTTGAGTCACGCTGTCGAGTGGCTCATTCATGCTGTGCACTGTCTGTCTGTGTGTGTGTGTGTGTGTGTGTGCATTTTCTCATTAGAATCAAAAGTGCAGATGATTCAGAGGTCAAGCGAGGCTCTGCTGCTGCTGCCTGGCTGAGAACGCAGCGCTCCACCAAAATAAGCAGGAGTATTTATAAGCAGATAAACACTGCAGCCCCGGGCTCATCGCTCCCAGGCTCTTTGGCTGCTGTATTATAAACCACCCTCACCCAGTGATTGAAGTAATATCACACTTGCCTGTTGTGAAAGTGTGTGTGTGTGTGTGTGTGTGTGTGTGTGTATGACATATTTTGACAGTGGTGTAAATGGAAAAACCTCACACTCTCCTGTTTACACGAGCATGTTGTCCTTCTTCTTCTTCTCCATGGTGATTTACAAAACACGAGTTCATTAATGTCTCCAGGGTCGCCTCCTATAGCCTCTAAATACATTATCCTAAAGCCTGATGGTACCTTGTTGAACGGTGAAAAATGGTCTCTATGGTAACGCCTATGTCCCTGCAAAAAAGGGCACCTAAAAGGTTTCTACGGTGAATAGCAGATGTGGATATTTGAAGCAACAGCTGCTATCTTTACTGATAAAACAGTCATATGGCTTTTAAGACGAATGAATCTGGTAGAATGTTCATAGTCACTGTGAGCGTAGTAGTAGTGGTAGCGACCTCATTCCTCACAGAGCCTCATGGTTTAGTGTGCGGGGGGCAGATAGTGTGAAGCAGCCGGCGCCTGGTGAGAGAGCGGCTGGTGAAATGAGCAGTTTGGGGTTTAAACCTCAGCGCTGCAGGCAGTAAACAGAAGAGAAAGAGTCCAGTCGGCAGTATTTTGGTGCTCATGGTGGTCGGCGCTGTTGTCGCTTACTTTGGGACTGTTAAGCCCACTTTGGTCGCCGTGACGACTCTGTGGTTTCAAGTTGGAATTACAGAACCAGAAGCACCGTGTGGAGCGGGAGGGCGTCTGTCAACCTGAAGCTGACTGACTAACTAAGCTCACACCTCCGATTATAGATCCTTTAATGTACGTGGAATGGAAAATTGTCAGGGAGGCCAAGGTAAAGAGGGTGGTGACGGTACTTTTGCTCGATTCAATCACAATTCAATTCACAGCCATATCAGTAAATGGCCCAATCTGTGAACTCTATATTGGTATTTGATTTAAAGATTTCAACCTCATCGCTCCTTTAAGTGATGAAGAGCTTGACCCTGAAGCTGCGTCTCCGCTCTAGGCTCCGCTGAGACACTGCAGAGACAGACAGACAGAGAGACATGTCTCAGAAAGTGTTGTTTATCAAACTCGTGGTGCGTTTCAATTAGTTCGGATGAGCAGTTAGCGGCGTCCTGCGTCACAGCGAGCAGCTTCTCCTGCGTTCTCATGCTTGAGGGCAGCGGAGACGCTTTTAGCTTGGCACCGTATTCTAGCAATTAAAATGCCTTCAGAAATGAGCAGCGAGTCTCTGTTGTTTTTCCACTTCCTGTTATAGACATCAGCTTGCCTCGCTAACAACCCTCCAGCGCCAAACTGTATTGATCCCACAAAGGGAGGAACAAGGCGGCGAGCGCGTGCACATGTGGGATCGCGCCCTCAAGCGAATGGAGCGGCAGCGTGAATGCTTTATAATTGAGCTCACGAGGCCCCCGGATCCGATCGGGTTGTTCTCCTCGTCTCCTCGGCCTTGCTGAGGGAATTCTTTGCTTCACTTATGAACACTTACAGAGTGTCAATGAGTTTCCACGGTCAGACGGTTGCTGTGAGCTCTCACATTCTAACCGTCATCCTTGAATCCAGTCGAGCTTCGCACGTCAAAATAAACCTCAGCGGAGACCGACAGAAGCTTTATTGTGAAGGAGCATCATCCTTCAACAATAGGCTCCATAAAGACTTCTCACACTCAACCTGATCTATAAATCTGTTTATATTGGAAAATGTCCAATTTTTCCTTCCCGTAAATTCTTCATTTAATTTCTAAACCATTTTAATCAACTTCAGGATCACTGTTTAACCAGTGTGTGTGTGTGTGTGTGTGTGTGTGTGTGTGTGTGTGAGAAAGAGAGAGAGTTCCAGTCTGCAGCCCATTTCAAAGTCTGTTCCGGGCCCTATAGGCTGAATTCTACATCATGCATGAATCCCATGATGATCACATGTTAACAGGCTTTACTGTATGTGATGGATTATGTATCTATACTTGTTCTTACTGGAGCATCTGAACCCTACGAGTTCACATTAAGCACTACCAGGATTTATTTTGGACGGACGTCAGGTTCCTTGTTGACCGGATGAAGCCTGGTGTCAAAGGACCTGCAGTCTCTGTCTCATCTCCGTTTCCAGGACATCAGTCTTCCTCTCACTCTGGGTCGCAAACACAGCCGTGTGTGTTTCGCTCTCGGCAGCGGTGACGTCCTGGAAATAAAGGAGCAGTGAGGAGAGGTAGTGGGGCAGGAGAAGCTTTTGGCTGCGTGTGAGGAGGATTCCGAGCTCAGAGTCTCTCCAGCTTCCTTCTCTCTCTGCCTGGTTCTTACTGGAGGCCCAGTTAGAGGGCCGGAGACAGAGAGAGAGAGAGAGAGAGAGAGAGCAGAAATAAATGCTCTGGCTGCGAGCCTCCCTCCGCTCTGCCACCAGTGACCCTGAGCAGGGATTTATATATCTACATGTTTACACACACACACACACAGCCCTCCTCTGGCCTGATGTCACTCCCCTCCACCCCGCAGGTCGTCACAGACTTTATAGATTTATGGAGGAGGGAGGACGCGTCCCGCTGTGTGGACGAGTCGTAACACAGAGAGGTAAACAAACCTCAGGCATGTGTGTGACAGGGCCTCTCTGAGGAAACAGCCCATGGCCCTGTTTCAGCCCGGAGTGATGTCATCCCTGAAGGAAATCTTACCGTGCAGCCATTAATGCACAAGAACAATAATCAGGACAGGAGGAGTTTAGTTTCTGTGTCTGATGCTTACACACGGTACACTAATATACAGAGCGACGCACCGTAGAGCAACCACACGTAGAGTGATGCAGAGACCACCCATCTGAACGGGCTGCTCTGTGCACCCATACATGTTACACACACACACACACACACACACACTTACTGTATTTAGACCCCAGACACTTTTATAATGCTGTCATGTTATTTTTAAGTTTCCAGATTTAGTTTATGTGTTATCTCAGTGTGTGTGTGTGTGTGTGTGTGTGTGTGTGTGTGTGTGTGTGTGTGTGTGTGTGTGTGTGTGTGTGTGGTTTTAACCCACCAGTCATCTCAGTCTATGTGATTCAAATCCAACAACTCAACATGTGATCAGCGATTCCCAAATAGAAACGTATTCACTTAAATGACACTTAAACAACATTTCTGTGGAACTCAAACTTAAAGGTCTGAGGAGTAAATCAGTTTGTAAATCAGCGACGTTTCCCTCCACGTATACTTACTCAGCTCCTGGCCCCCTGTGGCTTATATGGCTGATGTAGATCATTCTGAACACATTATTCCCTCTGTGGTCGCTCCTCTAAATCCCTCTGTGAGCGTTCTATAGCTTCAGCTTTCAACCAACAACATTTCAAACTTGTCATCGTATCAGCTGGACTGACTTCTGTGTATAATATCCATCAACATATAGGGCCAGAGGCATAAAGCAGCCTACATATATGACCCCTGGTACAGATTCCATCCTCCCCGACTGTAACTCCTGATAAACCTTATTAAAACTGGAATCCTTTCCAAGTTAGACCGTAGATAGCCACAATTTCAACCCCAATTAGTTTAAATTGGCTTCTTCGTCTTCCTCTTCTTCTTATATAGCCCATATATATATATATACAAACAGAGAAAGAGAGAGAGCGAGAAGGACCACAAGGGGAAGTGGGAGGCCCGGGTCTGCTAAACAGCCAGCTGGTCTACCCTGGAAAATACAAGATACCCTCCTGTGCCAGAAATCTGGAGAGCCAGAGAGCGAATGGTGAATGAAAAAAGGGGAAAATGTTAGTGTAGATGCTGCCGGCCAAGAAGCAGAAGGACGAGGAGAAGGAGAGGGAGGAGACGGAGAGTATAAGATGATTCATTTTACTCAAATCCAAGGTTCTTGTGAAGGGAGGGGAGAGAGCGCTGCCAGGAGAAAATGGAAGAGGCAGAACGTGCATTTTCCTCAATAATAAGCAGGAAAGTCGTTTATGAAAGACGAACAGAAACCTCAGTGTGCAGACAAAGCATATCGTATTAAAATAACTTGCGTTGTGCTTTCTTGGGCTCGTGTGCCGTCCATGTTGAAGTAGACATTGTGGCTTTTGTTGGGAAGTAGACGCCACATTGAAGGTCACACGTTTGACCTTATGATTGTATCAGCTCCTCCAGACTTTAACTACATAAAACCACATTTGATTTGCTCTCTCTCTCTCTTTCTCTCTCTCTTTCTCTCTCTTTCCCCAGAAACAGGAACAATAACATTATGGTAGTATTTTATTTTATATTATTGTAATTATCCATTGTAGGTACAGAAACCCCCAAATCTTTCAGTCTCATTCATCATCTCAAATCACACATTTCCACTTTGTTTACAAGCCATCTGTTGTTCCCTCTAATTGTTTTCATTGGTGCATTGTTGTGAGCGTCTCTCCTGGATGGGTGGAATGTTTCCATACCTGTCTGAAGCTTTAAGCTTTATCACCCGTTTAATTAGACAAATAAATCAAGACAGACAGCTGAAACCTTCTTGATGCTGAGCAGATTGAGGCACGTTGATGAGATTGACCTCACATAGCGAGTAGAACAAGAAATTCATTTAGCAGACTAACGTACTGAGAGAGCTTCACTGGCAGAGGTATTTTACAGATCCACTAAGAATATTGTTATTGACAAAAGACCAAAGTAAATCATAGCTGAAACCTTTGTTCTCTTTTAGGCTGGGTGGCACAGAATTTATTGAAGAATCATTTTTATTCCAGGCTTTCATTTAAAATTCAGACCAGGACCTCATCCTGCTCTAAATCTAACTTATAATCAGTTTATTTATTCTAAAAAGTCCTTTTCAAAAATAAAATCTGTTCTTGTGAATTCAAATGAATTCCTCATTCCTCTGTTGATGAAGACTGCAGAGAGGGGGTGGGGGGCAGAAATCCTAATTTTGGATTATTAAATCACTGGCAGCTCGACATTTACAGTGAACCAGCGACTCCATGTGGCAAACGTGTATTACTGCTGTCAGCTATGGGAAAATGGCGTCGAATTAATAGTGTGTGTTCCAGACTGCGGTGGGTAGTTAGTTAGCTGTCATGGAACTATCAAGACGTCGTCAACTATCTCAGAATAATCCGTGTATTGACCCTATGAAGAGTTGATCGGAAGTGTAACTAGTGTGTTGATGTCTGTCAGTGTTTGATTCTTCCATCACATCAGGACTTCCTTACAATTTAAACTGAATCCTCACTGTTTTAGCTTCACAGTATTTAAATAGCTTCTCTCCCCGGTGTATATGGTAAATATAATAACATTAAAATGTATTTGCTTGCGGTCAAAATCAGTGTAGGAGTGTGTGCGCTGAAATACGATTACAGCCACATACAGGTTTCGAGGTTTGAAGCGCTGCGATACCTATCCCTACCAGCGGGTGGCACTATAATGCAGTGCTCCAGCTTGTTGCATGCATGGCTACAGGTAAAGACTCATCAATGCTGTGTGATTTAATGCCACTTGTTCATTTTGAAAGGAGATTAATGCCATTAATATAAATGAACGGGGGAAAATACAGATAAGATCTAACCTCAACTAAAAACTAATTTAAGTTTTCTTTCATTATTTCCCATCTGACTGCTTTTGCTTTACAAATGTAGCTAATTATTCATATTTCACATTTCTTCATGTGCATTTTAGGGAATATTCACTTGGTGTCTTTCTTTCATCATTAAGTTCCAGTAAAGCAGCTGCTGTCCAAAAACTATTCAATCTTTCTTTGCACAGATAAATGCATTTGTATATTTTTATCTCAATTTTAAGCCCATAAGCACACACATCTGACCAAAAACTGCCACTTTAGCGAGCCAGCGTCGGACATTTTGGATTCCCTTCTCACTGTACGATGAGTGACAGAGCATGCTGGGTGCTGTCAGTAGCATTTGCAAGTCAATGCTCAGATTTAACCTCTTCACTCTCCCCTCAGCGAGGATTGGCTGTCTGAATTTGAAAGAAGCTGTTTCTCCACTTGCCTTGGAAACACGCCGTGCGACAGTCTATCACCATGACCTCATCTAAAAGCTCAGGTGCTGTGTTTTTGGGATGAGGCTCCTTGAGGAAATTACTCTCTTATTACCTCTGTCCTTGCACGGTGCAATTTAGGAATTCATGGCCAAACTGTGCAGGCTGATACATTCACAAATATTTGAAAAGTCAACAGAAGATCTTATTCCTCTTTACTGTGACAGAGAGACACACAACCGTCCATTGTTCTGCTTTATAAAGGAGAGACGGCTGAGAAAAGGAGAGGAGTTCCCCCCTCTTAATAAGGTCACAACAGGTAAAGGTGAACACACTGCGCTATTTAGAAAAAGATCAAAAAAGGGAAAAAAAATGAAAGTGGGTGTGTTGCTGCGGTGTTTTATTATTGATCTCCTCCATATCATGGATGTGTGCCGAGAATGGATGAGACTCAGGAGTGCGGAAACATAATGTTAAAGCACAGCACTGAAATTCCTGAGATCCCAGATACACATGCCTGTGGGCGTAAATGTGTCAGGGTCTGTTTTATGTGTGTGCACGTGTGTGTGCGCGTGTGTGTGTGTGTGTGTGTGTGTGTGTGCGGTAGGTATTTATTTGTATCTGCCTGCAGGAGGAATGGAGGTGTGTGCGTGTATGTGTGTGTGTGTGTGTAGCTGCTGCTGATGTGGGTCATTACCCCTTCTTTCCCCCCAGGGGCCATACAGCAGGAGAGGGCAGAAAGGGAGGGGGGGGTGCAAATGGGGTGGAGGGCTGCAGGGGGGGATGGGGGTGGGGCGAGTGGGGTCGGGGGAGAATAAGAGGGTGGTGGTGGGGGGTAGGAGGAGGAGGTGTGTGTGTGCATGAGTGTGTGTGTGAGTGTGAGGGTCCCAGAGGAGAAGAGACCAATAAATCACTGTGCCGTCTCTGCGCTGACACCCAGCTTGTCTGATGAGGGACAGGCAGGGAAGGGGGTAAGTGAGGTGGCTGTGGGGAAGGAGGGAGGAGAGGGGGGAGGGAGGAGGAGAAGGGAGAGGATGGGGGTGGGCGGGCGTTTGGGGGAGGGGAGGGTACCACTGTGACAACACTGTGGCCTTGTCTTCCTGTCACTCAAGCCCACGCTGGGCAGGAGCCATTCTCCCTCCTCCTCCCCCCCCTCGTCGCCCCCTGCCTCCCCCTTATCCCAAAGGCTGCTGGTGGGGAAACTGGGGGAACCAGGAAGGTTGGAGGTGTGGGTGGGAGGGAGTGTGTGCCACAAACGAAAGTATACGACCTGAACCACCTCACCCCCCCACCCTCCGACCCCCCTACGCCTGGCCCCCCTTCCTCCCTGCCCCCTCCCCATCCCCCTCCCTCATGGCGCCCCACTCTGTGATAAAGAACTCTGCTGTCTGCTGTTTACTGTAACGACGCCTCATCCATTCAGCACAAAGCCGCGGGCTGAGATTCATTAAAGGGGAAATATCCACTCTTTGATTCTCCACACTGATAGATAACATCAGTCTGTCATGTTCAATACATTCCATGAATGCCTTTTGTGTGGGTGCCGCCACTCTCCCTCAATCAGCCTTGACTGATCAGTCATTTTCCTTTTTTTTTATTTTCAAGAAAAGGGGGAATGAACTTGTGGTGTTCCGGTGCGGCGACCAGCAGGGAATGTGGGATAATAGTTTAATGGAGCAATCAGACGCTGCAGTAGCTCCATCAGAAATATGTAAATACTTCACCAAATACCAGATTGCTCACAGAAATGAGTGGCACAACAGTTCAAGCACACATCCAGGTGGAGTTTGGGGTTTTCCCTTTGAGCCCGACTTAGACAGACTTTGTGAGCTAATCCATCCCCCCGCAGTTTTGTTTTTCAATAGGATTTACCGTACAATCCCACAACCGCCCCTATAGTGGGAAATGCACCAGCAGGTTAGGTCACACAGGCCACCAGGCCGTACGGAGGCCGTACGGAACATTTCCACCCTAAAATCAATCAGTTTGGATCTTGAAAGGAGGCCTGGAAAACAGCAGATGGGTATGGTAGAAAAGGCAGAACCGGAACTGGCCTTGCTGGTTCTCCAGAGGCCAGGATGTGGAAGCTCGTGGTGCTTTGTGTGTCAGTGTTGCCGGGATTGGAGCCAAAGTGGAGTCACTGTTTATGATACTGTGATCGCAACTGGCAACCACCAAGGAGTGATGTTATCTGTAAAGTTCCAAGGCAAAGCAAACTTGTTTCATGGCCCGGTTTGGATCCACTCCCTTCTTGATGTTTTGCTGCCTGCTGATAATTCATCTTGCGTATGCGTAAACACAAGCCTGGTGTGTCTTGGCTTCCTCAACTGTTGCCTCTACCAAAGTTATTTTTATTATTATTACATAAAGCAATGCTGCTCCTTCGGGTTCTTTCCATGGCTCCGCCCTTTGGCACAGGTGTGCGTATGTTGTATGCCGAGTTCTTACTTATGTGTGTTTGACAGACCAGGCGCCTCACAACTTCACGTGATTGAGCTGAAACCAAAAGCTCCTGTAGCATTAGCCGCCATTGTCCCCTCCCATTGTGGGGCCACTTTGATGTCCCGCTGCTCCTATAGCCTCTGTGGAGGAGAAGGAGGGCACTGTGGACTCGCTGTATTTAATCACTGGAGCTCAGCCAAAACACACACACACACACATATACACACACACATACCACACACACACACACTCCTTCATCTGACCTGCCAATAGCAATAATATGTGTCCTTCACTTATCATTTTCTATCATCTATATTACCCCCTCCTGCCCCCCCCCAGAGCAACACAACACAGCCTCATACATCCTGTGCCACCATCCAACCCAGCAACCACTGGCCCCCAACACACACACACACACACACACACACACACACACACACACACACACACACACACACACACACAGCAACATGAAACATCTCCCCCGTACAGCAGCAGACTGCAAAGTACTGCATTCCTCATGGCTTTTTTTTTTCTTCTTCTAATAAATGTGATCCCAGAATCCGGGCGAGAGACCAGTGCTGTGCATTAAAATTCATGGGAAAAAATGGCAATAAAATATTTCTTTCTCTCTCCATCGCTCGCTGTCTCCTCTTCCCCTCTCCCTCTCTTATTCTCTCTCTCCTTCCCTCTCCATTCTCCCCTCTCGCTGCCCTCACCTCTCTCTTTTTCATTCCCTCGCTTGTCTGCTCAACACACACACACACAAGCCACACACACACTTTCTCCCATCACCAGCGTGCACTCTCCCTCTCCCTCTCCCTCTCCCTCCTTCAATCTACCCTCCTACTGGCTCGTCTTTCTCAGCATCCCCCCTGCTGTCCTTCATCCTTTATTCTCTTCCTCCTCCCTCCCTCCCTCTCTCCCTCCCCCCTGCCTTTCCTCTCTCACTCTTTCACACACAAACACACACGCGCACACACACACACACACATACACCCATCTATATTTTCCAACTCCACCTCTGGCAGGTTGTGATTTCCACTGTCAGAAATTGCTTTTTCAATATCTCTCTCTCTAATTATGAGCCTCGCTAAAGGGGTCGTGCCACCAGAATACCAATTTTTTCCCACCGATTTCTCCCTTCTTCACCACAATAATTCTCCTCTCCCAGGTAACAACAATGTGCACATTCAGTGTACATCCATGCACAGATTGACATATTCTCATTTGTATTTTTTCTTTAATGCTGCTTTGATGCCATTTCAGTGCAGCGACGCTCATTTCACCTTCAGTTTCTGTGGCTAAATAGCAAGGCACTTCATCTGATTTAGATCTATCCATGTTTGGTCACTTCCCTGTGGTCATGATTTGTTTTATTTTGGGCAAATTGATGCATAAGTCAGGGTAAAGTCTATTTATTTCCAATTCGAGCAGGGTCAAATTGGGAGAAATGTACGGTTTCTGAATGCACTGACGGCTTGTGGGGAGAAAACGGAAAACCACAGAATTTTGATACACTTACCACAAAACTCTTCGCATTCTCAATCACTCCTGGTACCCGGAAAGGGTTAAATTCTCACAGCGCTCGTCGCCTGCTTTTTGACTGACGCGTGGAGCTTCGTGCTGCCCGCGTTCACCAATCAGAAGCCGGTCAGTGTGCCCCACGTGGGACTTCTCTTCGCTCATTGGCTGATTCCTACCAGTGTTTACTGTGCCGAGGCCGAGCCCCACGTGGAGATTTCATTCAATCACTGAACAATTCCACTCAATCCCATTATTTTTTAAGGAAAAATACAGTTTATGAAATTAAAAACGGCGTAAATATGTGAATAATTTCATAGGGAACGAGTCAAAACGCAAAAGTTTGATTTGCAAATATCCTCAACGTTGTCATAAATGGTAGATGCTGCGATTTGTTTGGCATTAATGGTTGATTAAACGTTACCAAATCCGTATGAGGGGCTTGAAATGGACAAATAAATAGGGCGAGAGGGGATTTAAGAAAGTAACTATATGTTGGAAGGGGAGAGAGAGAGAGAGAGAGAGAGAGAGAGAGAGAGAGAGAGAGAGAGTTGTGTGAAAGGAGTGCAGGCCGAGCGCGAGACAAAAGAGGCTGCGGCTTCATTCAGTGTGCCGCCGCCGCCGCCGCCGCTGCTCCTTCTGTGTCCGCGTCTCCGTCTCCGAAAGCCACAAGCGAACCACATCCCCCCCTCCTCCTCCTTCTCCTCCTCCTTCGCCACCCTCCTCCTCCTCCTCCACTGGCCTCTCTGCTCTTACATGGCCGCAACACACGGGAGAGAGAAACCGGGGGAGATACAGTGAATTCTTGGAAGTGTTAAGTTGGACTTTGAAGGCGGCACGGAGCGGCCGGGTGTTCCTCTCTTTTTGTGTTACTACGCGTCGAGAGCGGCGCGGCGCGGTGCGGTGGAGTGCGGCGCGGTGCGGAGCGAAGCGGTGCGGGGTGTTGAGATATAACCCAGAACAAAGGAGTCTTGGAAGCAGGGAATGAGCGAGCCGAGACTAGCTCTGCCATTATCTTTGAAACCGGGCCAAATGCCTCTCTGAGACCGACAATACTACCGTCGCCTGCTCGTATTTCTCCCAGCGAAGCTTTCCGCCCCAAACCGGAGAGGGAAGAAAGACAAAAACGCAGAGACACACACACTCTCTCTCTCACATACACTCAAGTCGGCGGCTACGATGTTTCCTCAAAACCGACCACCGGTAAGTAAGCTAAGCTATCTAATGTTAGCCATGTTATTAACTTCATCTTTGCTAAATGTACGGCGCCTTTTTGGAGCTAGATTCGTGAGATGTTCAGGTACAAACTGGGCTGGGGAGTCTTTGTCATGCTTGCTGTGCATTTCCGGGGGTTTCTTTGAGAGAGGGAAACACACTCTTTCGCTGTTACACACAACTCCCTGTGTGTTTTCATGACGTTTTTATTGTTCTCTGGCGTGATATTTGGCTTATTTGTCCGGGTTTGGGACGGAGCTCCGGAAAACAACGTCCAACTTTGCCCCGCGTCTCTATGTGTGTGTGTGTCTGTGTCCTTGGTGTCCACCTCCATCAATCCACAAACACGGAGCCTCCTTCTGTCTCGGTAGTGTGGAGTTGACCCAGATGATGAAGTGTGTGTTTGTTTGTTCGTTCCCTAAAGGGTGAGAGAGAGAGAGGGAGTGTGTGTATGTGTGTGCGTGTGAGAGTCAGCTTGGCTTGTTGACACCTTCTCTCAATGTGCTGCCCTTCTCAAGTACCACTCATTGTTTTCAAAAACGCAGCTTTTGCTTTCAGAAATCACATCAAGGGCGATGCTCGATCCAAATTTACTGATTTGATACATTTCCTCTCTCTTTACGAGGCTTACAGCAGTTGCCAGGATTTCTCTATAGTGGCTATGAAAATAAAGAAACTAGGTGTGTGTGTGTGTGTGTGTGTGTGTGTGTGTGTTCTGAGATAAATCACCACGAGGTTAGGAGTGAAATCCATGCTGCATGGCTTTAATTTGCTTTAGCTGAGTTAGGTGGAGGGCTTTTGAGCCGACTAAAACGCATAAACGCTGGTCCTCCAGCTGTGTGAAGTATCAATTAAGACCTGCTCATTTGCCTAACCCTCATCTCCATCCCTCAGCCACGCCGCCCTGTACCCTGCACCCCTGATGCTGTTTTGATATTCATGCACTAATGCCACATTAAACGCACCGTGGATCTATTTATGACCGTGGGCTCGCGTTGAATTCTCTGAGTCAGGTGAAGACCAAGATGCACCAAGGCTTAACGTTGCCTCCATTTGGGATGAAGGGATCTCTCAAAGTTGCCCCCCCCCCGCCTTCCCTCACACACACATACATGCACACAAAAGAAAACATACACTTGCACATGAGCAGCAGTGTATGTAGTCCATGTGACTGCAGGGAGGCAGTGCGGGAGGCTGACTGTGGGCCTGTGGTTTGCACTGTAAACCCAATCCCTCTCATCCAGCCTCTGCTCGCTGTGTTCCTGTGAGAGCTCTAAACCACATCTTAATGTACGGCCCGGCTTCCCAGGGCGAGAGGGGCAGACTGCGGCGGGTCTGGGTGGAATGTTTAGGCCAGCGGCCCCGGTTCATTTCCAATCCTCCGCGGACCTCCAGAGTGCATTGTCCCCCGGAAAGTCCTCAGCTGTCACCGGGTCTTGTTTGCACCACAAAGCCGAGGGCCATTCAAGCCGGCAAACAGTCTAGTTAATCTCTGAAACACTACTTGTCAATAACCTTTCATTGGTGCCATTCTACTGTGTCACACACACGCATACAATTTTACATTTCTCATTAAATTGCGCATTAAGCCACACAAGAATGTTGGTAGTGTCTTGAAAAGGAGCCGTTGCTGGTATTTGCAATTTAACCTGGGTATTTAAAGCCTCTTCCAGCAGATCCTCTTTCTCTGGGTTAGACTGCGTTCCAGCCTTATAAAGTATACATAAACTCAACTACCTGCTGTTATTTATAACAAACTGCACCGTCTTGCTGACATCTGTACACCTATCCTAACATCCCATTGAAGGTGAATTGTCCTGAGTGCTAACCTGACCTGCACCACGTCCTGTTCCCTACAGATTCCAAACCTATACGCAGATGCAACTATGTTCTAGTACTCAGAGATGCATTACTATGACAGAAAGTTTGTGCAGAATGCCGCAGCCTCATCTCGGTGTCGGGGTGAATTTGAGATTCAGCCTGATGCCGAGCACAGCAGACTAGCTGAGACGTGTATAGGATATGGCAGGTATGGCTGGCTGTCTTCAATGTTTAGAGTTTGTCTAAATCTGCCGCAGTGACAGAAACATACGTGGATGTACTGTAGGCGCAGACAGCGGCGGCTAAATGCTGAAGAAGGCAAAACACACAAGCAGTTAATAAACTTGAAGGAAAAAAAACCCAGGAAATTTGATATTTTTTGCCCTACTTGAGCTGCTGTACAACCGCAGAAAGCAAAATCAATGAATTTATAAGGGAAGTGGGTCGTTGCCAGAAAATGAGCTCTCCTCGGCTGTAGCAGTGCAGTCTGTCGGGTCAAAGACCACCAGATCTGTCAGAGGTCACAGAACCATCGCTCATAATATTTCCAACAGCCCCCTGCCCACCATTTTCTCCTAAACAATGCCTTGGGATGGGGGGATGGGGGAGGGGTCTGGTAAGAGGGGACCGGGGTGGGTAATCGGTTACAGCGTTTCCTTCAACCTCCTCAGTCAGCTGCTGCAAACATTCACTAATCCAGCCATCTTTACTTCCAGGGTTAATTTTAATGTCTTCAACCGTCATACATACCAATTAGAATCCTTTATTGGCCAATTGTAGAGACACGTTGACAAGGCGTGTTTCTTGACCCCAGCGGCGTCTGAAACCAGAGGAGACACAGGTGAGCAGGCGCTTTATCTTATCTTAAGTTTATACGCACCATTTAACGACTTATTCGGACCAAAGCCAAGGCCCAGATCTGCTTTATTTGGCGTTGTCTGTGTGACACCTCACTTCTGGTGTCCAGAGCCGCTGTAATAATGCTGTTAATGTGTGTAGTTGTTTAATAATCACCCAAACAATCACGTTATAAAGCTTTGATAAGCAAAATCCGCTGTGATAAGCAACATGAGTGACGGCCAAAATTACCAATAAAAAGATTATACAGTACAGTGGAGAGCGGGAGAGGTTTCCTTTCACCATCTGTCTCGGCTAGTTTGCGTCCACAAAGAGCCTGTTGACAGACTCCATCACTGCTTTAGTCCTTTTCTTCACAACACAATGTGGAGCTTTACCCGAGCAGTGGAATCAGCCCAATATGCTTTTCAGCTTGCAAACCACACCTAGAGATGTTTTATTTAAATGTTGTTTGTTTCTTATCCCGCAAATTGTTGCTAAGGAGATGGTTCTTATTTCTCTTGCTTACCTTTTGCGATACAAATATTATAATTTTATATGCAAATGGAGCAGAACAGTAGGGGTTCAGTCGTGATTATAAGACAGACGTGTAATGATGATGAAGATGAATCTTTTCGTCTGTATGTAAACACCAGAATTAGATTTGAAATGACCTTGGATGATGCGACTGTAAATGGATTCGTTCAAGCATGTAAGCATTTAAATTGAAGTAAACCACCTCTACGTGGATTTGCTCATCTGGTCGACTCTCCCTCACACTCTGATTACGCAACCCTTCGTCTATACTCAAGGAACTCAAGGACTCAAGTCCGGTACGGAGTAAGGCCTACTTGCATTTTTACTTAAGTTGCTGTGTGCATGTAAATGTGCTCTCTGTATTTAGTTTCACATTGTAGCTTGGCCAAGTCCTGAAATACTACAATCAGAATCTATCAGCGTGGCGTTCAAGAACATGGGGAAATTAGCTAAGCCTAGGGGTTTCGTTCTATGGTGCTTTGTGTGTATGAATCGCTTAAAACAAAACCTTATTATTATCTAGGAAGGAAGCCTGCCAGTGAATCGTGTAAGCATCCAGTTTGTGGTCATGATATCAGCGTTTTGAAATGATGATGGTGTTATATTTCCAGTTGAACATTGCACGTGTTCTTATCCAGGCACGTCCTCCTCGTCCCAGAGCCATTTCCTCACTAATGTAGATAAATTCAAACCTTTCGTTTACAAGTCAAATGTTTTCCGTCCATATTAGCTTTTCCACATGGCCATGCCAAACAATAGGAAAACACTTAAGTCTTCTGTTGGGCCATTAGAACTATTAAACGGGTAAACAGGCCAGAAGAGCCAGCAGCTTCGCGGCATTTCTGCCAAGTGGCATCCTGCCGGCTTTGAAGCTCGACGGAGGCTACCAGTGAAAATCCTGGATCAGATCGCAGTCAAACGCCCTCGATCGCACAAGAATTACTCACCGTCTTTGTCGCCGTCCCATAGTAGGACATGAGACCGGCGCTTCACATTTCAGAGATCTGTTACTAAAGCCTCGCCAGGATTATCAACGATACAATAGATGCGATCAGCTTGGGGATGTGTGAGGATATGATGATTCTATATCATCTTTGTTATGTAAGAGCATCTGCAGCAGAATAACCGTGTTAGTACACGGGAAGGACTGCAGGATTGTGACTTTGCGTGGCGTCGCTACGAAGATGAGATTTGGCTGAGGTGTGCGTCGACGGCGTGGGGGGTTGGGCGTAGAGCGGTCAAACCGAAAGTCTGCGGGAGCCACGCTGACGGCCTCTGACGCGGAATTATGTGGAAGGCCTTTAGTCCTCCGGTGCTTTTAGCTCTTTATCACCACTGTTGCCCTGTGGTGAGAGTGTGGCTATTGATCGGCAGCCCACGTCCTTTGCTCAGCCGGTGATAAGGAGAGAGAGAGGGAAGGAGAGACGAGATGCAGGAGGAAATGAAGGAGAGGCGGCTGAATGGATCTCAGGTTGACAGAAGCTGTTGTGGAGGTGCGTCTCGGCGGAGGGAACAAACGGGTTGGGGGGGGGTTACCTAATAAAAGGAGGCACCTCCAGCAATTAAGCCGGCTGACAGGCAAACTGTGGCGCGCCGCTAATGTGGGCTGACAGCAGGGAAATTTGAATAACGAGACTTACGGGAGGGAAGGAGCGCGGAACTGCGGGGAGGCGGCGGCGGTGGGTGAGAAAGAAAGATGTGTGGCGCTAATGAAACAGGTGCCTGGCAGCCCCCCGCACCCCCCCCCTGGCCCCCCCGCCCCCACCGCTCTATGTGCTGGAGTTATTGAGAGATTACCAGGACACGTCTCCAGCGCCGAGCCGAGCAGATAACTGCTTGATGTCACACACGGTGGGTGGGTGGGTAAGGGGGGTGGAGGTGGAGGACCCGTGTCATTCTTCCCTCGCCTTCAAAGCCGCTCTAAGAATGCTAATGGCGTTGTGATGCTGATGCCGGCGTTTTGAATGATTCCATACCAGAGGCCCGAGCTTCTAACGCTTTCAACGGAAAGAGCACCGTTTTTCCGCAGCCGCGTGGGGGCGTGGTGGTTTTTGGGGTGATATGTGGGTGGTGCGGCGAAAGACAGATCTGATGTCACCGCGTCCTTGGTGGCAATCAGACGAGAGGGAGGAGGAGGAGGAGAGAGCGAGAGAGATGGAGAGCGTGGTGGGTGTTTACTCTGATGGTTGACTCTGTGGGTAAGCAGTGTAATTAGTGGCCTGGCTAATGGGCCGAGCGGCACAGAGGGAAGCAGCAGCGCAGCGTCTTCCCAGCTGAGGGATCCAGGCGGGGAAGAGGCGGCGTCACGTTACAAGGACAAAACATCCATCTGCACACTCGCCAGCAGATAAAAGCTTTATTTCTGCGCGTGAACAGGCGGAGCGATTTCATTGCCTAAACTTGTTTCGCAACCAGAAGTTGTTGCCAAAGCTGGACACAATCAGCAACGTGTGAAGCGACTCGGACGCTTTCCTGTTTTTCTTTGTTGTTTTTTTTCCTCGGGTGCCAGATGTGGAAAAACACATTTTTAGTGGTGAGAATTGTGAGAGAAAGTTGAACGTGAGAGGTCACACAAGACAGATCTGTTTCTCCCATCATGCCCTGCAGCAGCGCCGAGAAGACACGCAGGAAGGTCCTTTTACGGGAACCCAATATTCCTACGGTCACACAACTACCCGCTCCTATTTCAACTCCATTAGCTACTCTGTGTGTGTGTTTGTGTGTGTGTGTGTGTGTGTGTGTGGTATCGAGGGGCATCTTGTGAATTTCCACTGATGTTTACGTTGAAGCTGAAGTCATCTGTGTGAATACAATAAAGTGCATGTGTGCTTGTAAACGCTCGCACACACATCCACTTAGTGTTAGTGGCGGCCATGTGTGGGCGTGTTGTCTCTCTCTCTCTGTGCGTGCGTGTGTGTGTGTGTGTGTGTGTGTCATAGAGCAGGGATGTGAGGTCATGGCGGTTTGCAGTTTGCGGTGTAATTAGAGGTAGCTTAAATGAAAACAACAGTGATTGCGTGGAGGGAATGCTGCTCCGTTAACAAGCCCCCATCGTACCGTGTGTGTGTGTGTGTGTGTGTGTGTGTGTGTGTGTGTGTGTGTGTGTGTGTGTGTGTGTGTGTGTGTGTGTGTGTGTGTGTGTGTGTGTGTGTGTGTGTGTGTGTGTGTGTGTGTGTGTGTGTGTGTGTTCATGCGCACATTTGTATACATTTCCTCCTGTTTTTGTGTGCGTTTCCTTCCTCTCTAGTTTGCTTTCAGTGTGCGACTCGAGTTGCCTCTCTTCCTCCCTCATTTGCAGTTATCAGGTGTGTGTGTGGTTGTGTGTGTGTGTGTGTGTGCCTGTGGTGGCTTTATACTGTCTCATACTGTGCGTTTCCCGGTCGTTCTGGTACCAACACAGCCGTGTAAACATCTCCCTGCTAATTCGGCTAAATGACAGAGTAATGAGACGATAACATCATGAATCTGAGTAAAGCTCCCTTCGCTTCCCCGTCCCACCTCACGCAAATCCTGTCTCACCTTCAGACACACACACACACACACACACACGGCCAGACTGTAATTGTTTAACGCGGCCATTTCAGCCCGCGCAAGCGTTGCTCAAGGGCAGACGCCGCGATGACTCTCGTTCTGCCTTCCAGCCTCCGCGTGGCTGAGAGGGAGGGAGGGAACGAACGGCCTCAGGATTACCAGGTGTGGCTCCCAGCCTCGATCCATTCTACAGAGGTCACCGGGTCGGCCTCCCTGACCCGAACCCCCCACCCACCCTTTCTCAGAAGCACGCTCAGCTGTTTTCCTGATCAGGAGTCGGGGTGGAGTCACGGCGGGGCTTGTAGCGATGCAGGGAGGGAGGGAGGGAAGGAGGGAAGGAGGTGATGATTGCACTTTTACAGGACGGCGTCGCTCACTTGCGCCCACTCTCATCTGGTCTGACTCATCGCTCGACCCCGGCAGATTGGATCCAAGTTGGCTCGAGCCAGCAGAGTAGGGAGCGGCGGCTTCCTCCATTTAAATAATGGCCTCCTCGTCTCCTCTTAATCTCCTGAAGATATGTTTTCTCTACGCTTGATCTCCTGCGTCTGACCCCTGCTCGGTGCCAAGGGAGCCACTTGCTCCCTCCTCCGTTTCTGCCTCTCGTCTCACCTGTCCTCTCGAGACGAGGCCGGGTGCAAAAGGAAACCGGAGAAATGTAAACACGAGGGAGAACGGGCAGATATAAAAGGAGGGAGAAGAAGGGGAGCCTCTCTTCCTCCCTCCTCCTCCTCCTCTCCCTCCATACCATTCTTCTATCAAATGGCCTTGGTGCTCTTTCTCCCCCGCGAAGAGTAATTGCTCGGTGTGTGTGCGTGTGTGTGTGTGCGCGCTGTGTGGTAGAGGAGTGCGTGCACGTGTGTGTGTGTGTGTTTAATCGTGGGTTTGTGTGACAAAGGGGGGGGTGTGTACACGTGAGCAAGATTGACAAAATGTGTACGTGTACCTTTTGTGTGTAATTGTGGGTTTGCGTGTGAGGGAGGATGTGCGAGTACCAACAAAGTGTGTGTGGCTGCTTGTGCTGGAGGAGGAGATCTGGCCGACAGATTGAGAGCAGCTTGTTAGAGAGGAACAATGAGGCCACAGCCCCTCTCCTCCTTCCCTTCCCTCCTCTCCTCCCCTCTCACACTTCTCCACCTCCTCATCTTCACCTCCTAACTCCTCACACCTCGCTCTCACCTGTCCTCGCCCTGTCCGTTTCTTCTTCTTCTTCCTCTTCTTATCTCTCCTCCCCCCCTCCACCTCTCCTCCCCTTTCAGCTCAGATCTTTGTCTCCTTTCTTCCCCTTTCGGCTGTATTTCCTTTCCGCTCTTCTGATAAGGTTTCACCATCTGGGGTCCAGCCTCGCTAGTCCCTCTCTGCCTTGCTCCACCGGGGAGGTAGGAGAGAGAGAGAGAGAACAACCTTGTAACGATGAAGAAATGATACAAAATGAGTTGTGTGCACTTGCTTACTGCCGTTGGATTCATGATTCAGCTGTTTCAGATTATTATTATTGTCCCTTGGTGTGAGACTTGACAGTAATCTCTCCTTTGTCACAGTTTGTATAGTTTGAGTTTTTCCAATTTTGAATATTATAGGAGAATTAACATCTCAAACATCTCTAAGCAGTCTCATAATGATGGTTGAAGTGTCGCCCGTCTCCACACGGACTCCAACATGCGCGCGTTCCCTTACACAACCTCTGCTCACGAGTTGCGTTTACTGACGTGAAGAAGGAGGGGACGGGGGCGATTCCCCGCATGATGGGAGCCGTGCGTTGCGCCCGCGTCGTCAGGCTTGACGCGGAATGCGAGCAGAACCGAGCCCCTGGAGTGGAGGAATTTATAGACTGCAATCACCTGACAGGGCTTTTATGTGCCGCAGGCCGTGTAGCGCGCTGTCACAACGCGCAATTATTTACTCAAAACAAATCAGATCTGCACCCCGGTGTATTCTCCGGGTGAAGCTGGGAACAGTTGACACGAGGATCAGGAGAAGGAGAATTGGACGCGATTAGCAAGAGGCAAGAGTCAGAGGACTGAGTGGGAAATAGATGGAAATAAATTGAAAGCATCCAGTCTGGGCGTCCTCATTAGTACTGTATAGCTTTCACACACACACACACACACACACACACAGGCGGTGTTACACTGGAGCCACTCGCTCTGCCAGTTAGTCCCTCTTCATTTGCTAGTGAGGAGTGTGACTGGACCATGTCAATTCCTGCTCCACATGAAGCTCTCACACACACACACACGAGCACACACACACACACACTCTCGGAGGAAACTACCCGCCAATGTAGCAAATTGGAGAGAGATCAACAGTATTGGCTGTAATTGGGATGATGAAATGCTTTGGTTTCATTAATATTCCAGGGTTATCAAATCTGAGTGAATACCCACAGCATCTCAGCGCTTTATTCAAGTAATGTATTGAAAGCACTGCACAGGTTTAGAGCACACACACACACACACACACAGAGGCAGCTGCTTTCACTTGTTTAGGGCCAGTTAGCTCTGTTCTCAGGAGTGTGTGGGCGTGCAGTTGTTAGACCTTGACGGGCATCTCCCCGACTCTCCAGTGTGGTGCCTTCAAAGTCGCAGCGTTGCTCTGCTTAATGTCAAACCCCGAACAGCCCCGACCAGGCAGAATAAGCAGGTAAAGCAACCGTGTGGGCGTACGGGGTCTGTAACTTTAAGCACAGAAGTCTTAATCATCCATCAGTCTTTGGAGACGGTGCCAGAGCTCTGCGCTGCATCAAAGCTGCTGTGAAAGTGAAGGAAATGGTGTTTCTTATCACTTAACCTCACTGTCATCGTCCGACATCGCGCTGGTGAACCGGCGTCAAAAGCCCCGGCGTCCTTTGCACTCTGTCCGTTTGACAGAGAGCCAAAGAGACGGACAAACGGACCGCCTCCCCCGCCCTCCTCGTCCCGTCCTTAGCCCCCTTTTGTCTGCCTGTCCTGGAGCATTACCCCTACGGTTGTAGTCCCCTAATTGCTCCGGACCCTGCAGAGACGGGAGGGCAAGCACAGGGGGGCCGGGAGGGGTCTTCAGCCACCACAGGGGCCTTTCTTCCTCCTTCCTCCTGCTCCATTTCTTTCTTTCTCTCTTTCTTTCTCCTAGTTCAGACTTGCTATTAAACAAGTGTGCTCATTTGGCTAAGAGGCTCTTGCTCTCTCCAGCCTCCCATCCAACGTTGGCCACCCATTCACATGCAGCTCCTGCTGGTAACCACGGCAAAGCCCCTCACAATGCTGACATAAGGATCCTGGTGTGCACACACAGACGGCGGATGTCACATTAATGTCGATCTCTCTACCTGTGAAGTTTGTCCAAGAAAATGATGATATATGTTTTACTGTAAGTCTATAATAGTCACATTTATTTCCCTTGTCTAATTGTCCTCTCTTTCTTCTCAGGCACCTCTACAGCCGCCTCCAGGGTCCTCTGCCTCCGTGGTGGCAGCAGCTGCAGCAGCGGCAGCAGCTGCGGCATCTGGAGCACCCCAGTCTCTGAAACTGACCTACCCAGAAACCCTGGACCGCATCAAGGAGGAGTTTCAGTTCCTCCAGACCCAGTACCACAGGTGGGCACGTGTGTGTGTGTGTGTGTGTGTGTGTGTGTGTGTGTGTGTGTGTGTGTGTGTGTGTGTGTGTGTGTGTGTGTGTGTGTGTGTGTGTGTGTGTGTGTGTGTGTGTGTGTGTGTGTGTGTGTGTGTGTGTGTGTGTGTGTGTGTGTGTGTGTGTGTGTGTGTGTTCAGTCTGCTGCTCTGTGCCCCATTGTTAAAGCTCCAGATCTTGGCCTGTTTTAAACATACCTTGGTGTTGCATAAGGTGATGTCAGGTGATCAGACGAGCGTGTCACTGTTGGGTGACTTGGGAAAGAGAACAGGTTGTTCAAAATATGGCCGGCCTCGTCTTCCGCCCACATTTTCACCGGCAGCTGTGCTTTCGTTCAGACAGACGCGTTCCAGCGTTGACGAGGACGTTGTCAAGAGGAGCTCGTCCCACAATCAAACCGTCTGGCTCCCATTCAGACGCCGCGCTCCTACAATTTGCAGGCACATTTACAGAAAGCTCTCCGGCTCACTCTTTGTGTTGAGTCCGGTGATGTAAGGTCTATTGAGATCACCTTCCAAGGACAGAGGCGGGAAAATCAATAGGAATACCAAAGTAAAGGCAGGAGAGGAGCAGAGAGGAATACATTTAAAGCAAGTGTGTGTAACAAAAGACGTACCTTTTCCTTGCAATCTCAGTTAGATTAGTGTGTGTGTGTGTGTGTGTGTGTGTGTGGGTATTTGAATGTGTGACTGCATGTTAAGATGTAGCTGGACTACAACCCACTGAGCTACTGTGTGTTTTGTTCCAGAGGACGTCTCCTCCTCACACACACTTACCTGGACAATTAACGTCTGAGCTCAGCCTGTGTGTGGGGTGATTGATCTACAGGAATGTGTCCAAAAGGCCTTTTGAATGTGGCGTTAGGCCCGTCTGTCCTCTCTCTCTCTCCCTCTCTCCCTCGCTCTCTCTCGTTCTCTTGGCACACCTTCACAGGACGATGCCCCCTCACTCCCTCCCTCCCTCCCCCGTGTTCCACCTCACACTGCTTGCTGTAAGCTCAAACCTCCTTTCCAAACAAGGATAGCTCATTTCACCCACACACACACACACACACCATGTCTCTTTTGACCCAGATACCTGCTGGGAGATAAACCTCAGATGTATGCTTTTACTAGACGAGCTTCAACCATCATATTAACACTACATATGCTGGGAAATTAAATTCAGCACAAGACACCAAAACACTAAACGGGATACAGATATATAATATGAAAACTAAGAGTGAGACACACACACGTATAAACTGTGAAATGTTTCTGTGCTGGAAGTGGATAAGCATCGATAAGAAAATAAGCAAATATCGACCATTAAGTGCCTCGCTGAAATCCATCCGCCCCACTGATCTGGAGACGGGCCAAACTTCTGCTCCGTGTCTTTGTTCTCTGTGGTCGTGACCTTGATCCAGATAAAGTGCCCTGATCAGCACACACTCCAATTAAAGCAGTACGTTGAAAATATTTCTCAATCAATTTCTTTTAAATGGAATGGAGATGAAACGCCGTGATGAGATGGAAACTGTGTTGCACGTCTGCGTCACGTCTGTCTGTCTGTCTGTCTGTCTGTCTGTCTGTCTGTCTGTCTGCGGACGCACCGAACATCCGGACGGATCAAACTGTTTGTCCAATACGAGTCACCCCGGATCCGAGGGAGACGGTGCGGTCAGCTCCTCTGGCAGCAGCTCGCCGCTCCGACCTCGTGTTACAAAACACCTGGAGCGCTGCCCTCTGCCAAGCGCCGCCGCTGTGAACGCAGCACACAGGATAGAAAGAATAAGTGAGAGACAGGAGGAAGAACGTGAAGGAGAGGAGGCCGCAGTGCGTTGTGGCACGTTACTTCAGCATCGGTTTGATTTTTGAACAAATTAGTTGAACATGTAAACCATGAAATTGCCCGACATCACTGAGCACGGACCAATCAGCAGGGAGACGCTCTCACACCACGCTGCAGTCTGGGAAGACGAGACAATTCAGACCATAAAGCTTTAAATGAGTAATGGCCGAGTTGTTGTGGGACTCGTGTTGAAACTCGACCTTAAAATGAGTTTGGCAGCAGTTGGGCGGTCAGTAAGACGAGCGGCGGCTTTGTTTAGGCGTGGAGCAGACGGATCTCACCAGAGAGTCACGTCTGATTGCTGAGCACACCTCCATGTAATCAGAGCCACTCGTACACTAATCACACTCCAGGACAACACGACCTGTGCGCCCAGGGATGACACACACACACACACACACACACACACACACACACACACACACACACACACACACACACACACACACACACACACACACCGGCTCTGACCTATTCAGACCCACTCACAAAACCAGCACGTGCTCGTCTCCGGCGTACCGGCACGCACATACATGTTGCCTGGAAATAGCCGGGGCTTAGTTGTGTATTTTGGCTCCGGAGAAGGTGGCTGGAATCTGATGGACTTTGGATTAGACGGCAGGAAAGAGACAGAGGAAAAGGGATTAACACTGATGAGCTATGGGTGTGGTGTGTGTGTTTGTGTGTGTGCACCCGTGTGTCTAAATTTGTGTACCACTTGTTGGTTTGAGGGATCCCTTTTCTCGTGGTGTTTGTGTGGTTTGGTGGGAAAGGATGAGCTAAGAAAGAGGGGGGTTAATTAATTAAAGGGACACGGGTGGGTCACCTATTCCCGTGTGTGTGTGTGTCATTTATCTAAACAGGCTGTAATCAGCAGACAGAGAGGGTAGACGGGAGTAGCTGCTGACACAGAGCTCTCATTACTGTAATTCTCCCTCCTCTCTCTCTCTCTCTCTCTCTCTCTCTCACACATACACACACAGACAGAGTATACACATGCATTATTCCAGGAGCACATTCTTGCTGTATGACTGGTAGTGTGTGTGTGTGTGGTCTGTAGGGTGAGATAGGCTCTCCACTCAACACTAACATGCTGCCACTCAGCACTGGAGAGCCCCTCCACTCCCCGCTGACCAAATACTAGTAGTAGTAGCGATTGCCACACACACACTGAATGAGTGTGTGTGGCGTGTTGTGTCACCATTAAAATATTCCACAGCCTGTGCTTCTCCACATGTAAAAAAATATATAGGGTCGCGTGTGTGTTAACAAGCTGAATGAGAAGGAGGGTGGTGAAACCAGGTGTGTGTGTGTGTGTGTGTGTGTGTGTGTGTGTGTGTGTGTGTGTGTGTGTGTGTGTGTGTGTGTGTGTGTGTGTGTGTGTGTGTGTGTGTGTGTGTGTGTGTGTGTGTGTGTGTGTGTGTGTGTGTGTGTGTGTGTGTGTGTGTGTGTGTGGTATTTTTCCTGCACATCTGTCACTCACCAAATTATGAGATTATCTTTGCTTTGGGCTTGAGGCTTTGTGGTTTGTTTATGAGTGTGTGTACATTTTATTTGTGGGTTTGTCTGTGTGGTACAACCTCTCCCAGTTCTCTCTATGTGTGTTTGTGTGGGTGTGTGTCAGCTATCCCAACAGCTATGAAAGAGCAGCCCTTACAGTAAATTCCCCAGCCTGGCAGCAGGGAGGGGTACGGTCGGCCTGCTATTGTACGACAAGATCCCAGCTTAAGTGTGTGTGTGTGTGTGTATGTGTGTTGGCGCTCGTACACGCCCTTGAGAGATGATGAAAGACTGCACAGGGGAGTTGGGTGGGTCTCTGGTGTGTGTGTGTGTGTGTGTGTGTGTGTGTGCGTTTCTGTGCGAGAGTGCACATTTGATGTGGGGAAAGGGAGAGAGGGAGGGCGAGGACGCAGCGGAGGATTTTCCAGCGTTTTAGCGGAGCAGAGAGGAGAGGTTCATTAATAGTTAATGAGATGTAAAGCCAACATGCACATACCTGGAGGCACAGGGGGGGGTGGGGCGGGTAAATGGTTCTGACACTTTAAAGGCACATGCTGGTACAGTCTCTACATGGCTCTAACGTGTGTGTATGTGTGTGCGCACTGTACTGGCACATGTACGGCTTTGCTGGCTGAAACAAAGATGCAGCAGCAGCAGCAGTCAGTGTAAACCATGCAGCTGTGTCAGCAAGATAAATGATCATATCTTTATTTGGACTTATATTGCTTAAACTGTATTTTCCTTTTAATTCTATATCTCCCGGTCATGATTATAACCTCGTCTGTGTGAAAATGAATAGAGGAGGAACTCAGAGTTCAGTGGCCTAAACATTAAAGATCCCAGTCTGGTGCTTCCTGTCTGGGGTTGCATGAATTCTTCAAAAGATCAAATTACAGCACATGTTGTCTTTACTGTGACGGTCCCATACCAGCAGAGTGTTTACTGTTTATGAAGTGAAAGACTGCTCTTTCACCACGCTCCCTAACTGCTCCCTGTTGTCTTCCTGAGCAGGTTTTAGGGCCTTTGTGTCACAGCACAGTAAACATCTTGAAGTCGTCTGTAGAAGCTGCTGCTGCTGCTCCTGGTCCTCTGACATGATGCGGTCACATGAGTGCTTGTAGAGCTTTGTTCTTGGCCGTCAATCTAATTTCTTGTTTTTCATTGTTGCATAACTCGTCCACATTAATGCTTACAGCCGTTGACGACAGCGACGTTGTTTGGTTGTTTAGTTGTTTGGTTGTTTCTTGGTGCCAGACTGTTTTCATTTAAACTGGTTTCTTACCCAAAACATCTTTTTCTCCAAACAAAGCAGCAACCATGGAAGACCACATCACGTTTCAGCTCTGTGTTTGTGTGTGTGTGTGTGTGTGTGTGTGTACATCAGCCGTACTGGATAGTTGCGGGGGGAAATAAGAACAAAAACAGAGTTGTCTGTGTGTGTGTGCAGTCCCCGTGCTCACATTCAGTGTGATTCTGTGGAAAGAGAATCAATGTTCTCCTCGTTCCTATCATTGTAAACGCAGTCAAGATTATTCCTATAAACCACAACAGTGGACAGAACGAAGCTTTGACTTTGTTTGTCCAGCAGAGCCATCGCTACGGTAACAGAGAAAAAAGGATGGAGAAAGAGAGAGAGGAGACGTCTTAAACACCCTGTAGTCCAGCGTAATGTGCAGTGGACTCTTAATTAGGTGCATTCTGTCTGCAGCGTCTCATTAGAGTGTGTGTGTGTGTGTTTGTGTGTGTGTGTGTGTGTTGCCAAATTAAGCCATTTTTCCCCACCGATGCCACTTAAGCTTAACACACCGACCAGCACAGTGATACTGCAGGTTGTTGTGCAAAGCAGCAAGCCAAGTGTGTGTCCATGTGTGTGTTTAGTATGTTTGTGTAGATAGATGTGTGCTTCTGTGTGTAGCAGTTGTATGTGTGCCCCTACATGCAGTACTTGCAGTACAGTATATGCTTTGAGAAGTGTGTGTGTGTGTGTGTGTGTGTGTGTGTGCAGTGCAGCACTGACAGAGCTGTCTGAAGGCTGGCAGGCTGCAGATTTGTAGCGCACTCGGCTGATCATCTTATCTCCTGTCACCGCCAGCGAAAGATTGGCGGAACTGAGCCCACCGTCGCTCTCACACACATACACATGCATACACACGAGGGAGTTAGTATCTCTCTTTTTTCTTTCAGTCTTGTTTTCTCTCCATCTTGCTCTTTCATTACCGTCTCATTATTCTCTCTCTCTCTTTTTCTCTCCCTCCCTCTTTTTTTTTGCCAGGGACTAATTATTATAGGAAATCATTTGAACATGAAATGATTGCACAGGCACACACACATACACACACTCACTCCCACAGTCACTCACATATACACACACACACACACACACAATTTCCATTCCTTGAAGTCCATTTTGTTGGGAATGGTTATTGCTTTCTGAGTGCGACCTTGGGGTCTTTCCTGTAAGTGTAAAACATGGCCGTGTGTGTGTGTGTGTGTGTGTTTGTGTGTGTGTGTTGGTATGTGCCCATTCACCACGCAACCTTGTGCATTTGTTGCCATTTCTGGATGCTGCCTGCACCAAAAAAACGGACCGCCCCCATTCTTTTGCTTAAACTGTAGGGTCCACTGACGGGTCAAGATGGTTGGGTATGTGTGTGTCTTTGTGTGTGTGTGTGCAGGCTGCTCCACAAATGATGTGTTGGTAACGTATCAAGTCTTCAGAGCTGTCACACCATCATCATTATGTCAAAGAATATGGTGTGAGTGTGTGTGTGTTATCCCATCGTAGCTCTGCCTCTGCAGGCTCATCCAGAGTTTGTCATGATTAACACACACACATTTATGTACGCAAAAACACTCTCTCACACACACACACACACACACACACACACACACACACACACACACACACACACACACACACACACACACACACACACACACACACACACACACACACACACACACACACACACACACACACACGGAGGCAGCATTACTTCTCAGCCCAGCCACGGGTGACTTTTGCCAAGAGGCAATTCCACTGTAATAAAATCTATAGGGGCGGAGGGGAGGGGGGGTTTAATCCTCACTCCACCCCTCCTCCCCCCCTCCTCCTGCTCTTTGTCCTCCTTCTCTCCCTCTCTCCTTTCTCGTCTCTCTTCTCCTCAACTGGCTGGCAATGATAAATGAGTCAATTATGTGTGTGTGTGTGTGCAGCGGCTGGAGGAGGCGAGTGGATGGGGCTGTTATTACCTGTTGCGGCTGGGGGTAATGTTGTGGTATTAATCATATTCTAATTTTCCTCCGCCAAACGACCCCCCCCCCCCTCCCAACACACACACACACACACACTGCAGAATCCCCCCCCTCCACCCCCCCATCAATCTATCTGGTGCCCGCAAACAAGTCGGCGTAAACTGCCAAAGGCCCAAAATATACTACCTCTCTGGGGAGGGGGGGAGGGGAAGAGTGTGTGTGTGAGTCTGTGAGCACAAGAGTGAGACGTGAAGGTAACAAGGCAGGTGTGTGTGTGCTCACACCTGAGGCACCAGTACATTTAGAAACAGGAACGAGTGTGTTTGCACGTTGGAAGCTGGAGGAGTGAGTAAGTAGCCGGGAGTGGAACCTGCAGAAAAGTCAAGTTAAGATGAGGTCATCAGAGACGAGAGCTACTTAACGTATCAGAAAGTCTTTTTTGGATAATTACTGTGCTGAAGTGTTGGAAAGTAAAAGTCAAAGAATTCCTCCAAGCTTTTACGGCTTCAGTGAAACATCGTCTTAACACACTCGTGAGAATGTGATCTGTGGAAAAGCAAACAGCGGCTCAGAGTGCAGCAGGTGTGTGTGTGTATATATGTGTGTGTGTGTGTGTGGGAGAGGCGTTCATGAACCACCGCTGCCTCATTTTCTATATATTTTGTAGTGAATAACAAACTGGTTTTCCCAAAAGTGGCGTAAACGTAAAGATTTGAAGTAATTTACACCACTGGAGAAGGGAGAAAGAAAGAAACGGTGTGTGTGTGTGTGTGTGTGTGTGTGTGTGTGTGTGTGTGTGTGTGTGTGTGTGTGTGTGTGTGTGTGTGTGTGTGTGTGTGTGTGTGTGTGTGTGTGTGTGTGTGTGTGTGTGTGTGTGTGTGTGAGAATTAGAGACTGAGGCTGTGTCATCGCCGCAGCACAGGTGGAAGAGAGGAGGGATTGTTGAAGAGGAAGAGGGCAGAGTTGCTAACAATAGACGACACGGGAGAGTATCGACGCTTTTGACCCATTTAACCAGAGGCCTGGACGAGTTAAGACAGAACTCTCAGAGCCGCGCGCAGGGGGGGTGTTAGAATGCAAGTGGAGGGGCTCGGTAACGGGAGAAAGGCAGGGGTAAGAAGAGGAGGAAGAGGAGAAGGAGGAGGATTGAAAATTGTCCAGGCAGAGACACCTTGGATGCTGCCTGCCTGCCTGCAGTCTTGGCTGCGTTTCAGGCTCGGAGCGGGAGTTTGTCTATTTCTGCTCTGCTCCGAGGTGATAATGGGCTGTCAGCACCCCAGTCTCACACACACACCCAGTGTATGTGCCTGTGTGTGTGTGTGTGAGAGAGAGAGAGGCAGTGAGAGTGAGAAGGGGGGTAATTTGTTGCCATGTTGCTAATTGCGATGGGTATTTTTATTTAGAATACGATACAAACCAAAACCTAACATGCATTTTCCCCCTCTCTTCTCTTTTGCACTTTGGCAGTTTAAAGATGGAATGTGAGAAGCTGGCAACAGAAAAGACTGAGATCCAGAGACACTACGTTATGGTGAGACACACACACACAAACGCACACACACACACACAAAGCCAGACAGTCCATGCCTCTCCACTCACAACAAGTGCGTTGCCAAGACCGCTGAATCCCTTTCATCTGCTAACAGCTGCCAAACAACACCCACTGAAAACCACATGCAAGACCACACACACGACCATACACACACACACACACACACACACACACACACACACACACACACACACACACACACACATTATAGGACTGCAGAATAAACAGCACTTACATTCGCTGTGCAATCTTGTGCTTATGTTTGCAAGCATTTTTGTGTCTCCTCTTCTTCATGTGCGACAGAGCGGCTCTGTTGATGCATGTTGGCGTGTGTGTGTGTGTGTGTACGTGTGTGTTTCTATTAAAGTACCGCTCGAGCACAAGTGGACCGTAAGTTCAAGGTCGCACACAATCGCACAGTCTAAGATGTGTGTGTGTGTGTGTGTGTGTGTGTGTGTGTGTTTGAGGTGCAGTTATGTTTGATGTACAAATTGGCGAAGATGGAACTTATTCCAATTTATATGCAAGCTAAAGGATGTCTGTATGTACATGTATGTGTGTGTATCTGTGCTGTGTGGTTCTCTAGTACAGCCCTGCATGTTTACATAAACCCTGGCAGAGTGGCGTCCATCTTCCTCCCACTCTTCCTCCGAGCCACCAGGTTTTGTTTATCAGTCGGCACGTTTACATTTCAAACCTGGATTATACTGCAATTAAAGCAACATGTCTCCTTTTTCAAATGTCACACACACACACACACACACACACACACACACACACACACACACACACACACACACACACACTCACAAACGCACACAAACGCACGTTAATGTGTCGGCACCAATCGAAGAATGTTTGTAAATGGATTTATGAAGGCATGTAAACGTCTTAATTGGAGCCTGTCGCCCCCCCCCCACACACACACACAGACACACACACACACAGCTCATGTATATAAATGCAGTGGCGACTCATTGATTCTTTGCACGTTTGTGGCTCAGCTGCATTTTTAACTTTAATGGCCATCAGGACTGTGGAGGATCAGAGGCGTGTAAGCAGCAGTTTGATTGTAGGAGGAGTTTCAGGGACAGATGTGAGGGTGTGACAGGAGGGTTGCTGGTTTGAGTTCCACTTTGTGCTGGCGTCCGTTCACTCGGTGCTGCTTCCAAATGTCACCAGCAGCAGGATCGGTGTAGCCGCTCTGCTGCTCTGCTCGGGCCTCATTTTGATCGCCCAGTGTGAACACATGAATGTAAAACATAACTGTTGATTAGCTCTTTATCCTAAAGAGGCGCTTAGCCTCAACGTCTGGGGTCAGAACCCCTCCGGCTCCTGAATTACCTGTGATCAGTGCTACACTAAACCCAGCTGACCGTGTGTGTGTGTGGACTGACCGGTGCCCAGTGTGGCGGTTTTTGGCACGCAGCAGGGACTTATGGGGGATTGAAGTTAGGGGGCGGGGTGGTGGGGCGCTAGCTGGCACCAAAGCACAAACCAGGTCTCCTTTCCTGGCCCATGATTTGGGGGAGTTTGGATGTTGCTAAGCAACAGGCAAAACTTGGCACACTCACTGCCAAGCAGAGCTGCCAGCTGCCAGGAAAGGCGTCTTTTATGGAGGCACACAGAAAAGGAGCGCACACACACACACACACACACACACACACACACACACACACACACACAAACATAAGGAGGAACACACACACATTCTCTAAGAAACATGCACACAAAGCGCATGGATACACACGCCTACACAGTTGCACACTGGAGACACACACACGCACACGCACACATATGAGCCTCCTGCCAGAGAAGATGTCTAGAGAGAGAGAGAGAGAGAGAGAGAGAGAGAGAGAGACCCCTGCCATCTCCTCTTCCTTCCTGCCAGGCGGCTCCGACTGCCCAACTGCCAATCTCCACTCCACACAAACCGGGCAGTGGCGGCGAGCAGCAAATGTCAGCCCGTCACTTTCCGAGGCGTCTGACTTAAGAGCGCCTGCTCGTTGCCTCTGAGACGGCGAGCGGAGGAGACGCTCACCTGGCTCCCGCCGACATCCCTCTCTCCTCCCTCATAAAAGCCAGGGTCAAATTGCAGCATTAGACATGATTATTGCAATAATCCCTCACTTTCTCCCCGCCGCAATTTTCCCCGACTCCCAAATGCACCTCAGGGTCATTTTAGTGGAAGAAAGTGGAGGTGAAATCTGTGGCGCTGTGCTTTTAGGGACATACAGGCCAATCAGCATGGACACAACCGCAGAGATGTGAAGTAGTGCGGTGTTTACAGAGCAGCCAGGGCTCCTCACTGCTGAGATGTATGTGTGTAAAGCAGAGACTGTAAAGTAACGTCACCTCGTCCTTCATCAGTGAGGATAAGAAAGTCACGGGTCGCTTCACACAAACACATTCACACACTCATGTCATGAAATCTGCAAGCATGTGTATAGCAAATGTGCTCTGATATTAAAATAGTATCAATAAACGTGTGAAGTATTTCAGTGTGTGTGTGTGTGTAATCATCATGTACTGACTGATGTCTTTCTGTCCTCCTGTCTTACAGTATTATGAGATGTCCTATGGCCTTAACATTGAAATGCACAAACAGGTGAGGTGTCGTTCTCTCTCTCTCTCTCTCTCTCTCTCTCTCTCTCTCTCTCTCTCTCTCTCTCTCTCTCTCTCTCTCTCTCTCTCCCCCCCTCTCTCTCTCCCTTCCCTCCCCCCACAGAGCTGCATTATGCTGTGGAGGCGTTAATAGGATCCACAAACAGAATTCATTTCTCTCTGCTAGACAGATGGATGAGAATTCTTTGCCCTTCCTGAGCCTCTGGTCGAGCCTTTCTCCCCTCTCACCCCTCATAAATCCCCGTCTATTACTGTCTTCCCTGTTCTCTCTCTCCTCCCCTGTCCCTCCATCTATTCATCCCTCTCTCCTTCCTTCCCCGCTCGCTGTCTTTCTGTCCCCTATCCCTCTCTCCCTCTCTCTCTCCATCTCCGTCCATCACTCTCTCTAACTTTGTCTTTTTTAATGCCTCTCTACATTCTCCTTTTCTTCACCGTCCCTGTCTGTCTCAATTTCTGTCTGGCGATTGCCGTCTTTCTGCTTTCTCTCTCTCTGTCTCTGTCTGTCTCCCTCTCTCTCTCTCGGTTTGTACGCCCCTCTCCACCCCTGTCTCCTTACAGCCACACAGTCCATGCTGAATTTCACTTGAAATCAGGTCACTGCCTTGCTGGCGTCTATTCTCTCTCACACTCTTTCTGTTGCTCTCTCTCTCTTTCTCTCTCTCTCTCTCTCTCTCTCCATTCGTTTCACCATCTCAATCGCTTCACTTCTGACACGCCGTCGCCAACCCTCCCTTCCAACACCCCCCCACCCCTATCTTGATTTCCCTCCCCCGCCCTCCTTCTGTCTCGTACTTTCTCTCTCTCCTCCTCCTCTCCCTCTTTCCTGCATCCTTTCCTTCATTGGCTGTCATTTCCTCAACCCAATCTGCCCTCCGCCTCCTCTTTTCATTTCCCCTCTCCCATTTTGTCCTCCCCCTCTTTATTCTTTCTCTCAATTGCTCATGTTCTTTCCCCCCTCTCTCTCCCGCTCTCTCTCGCTCTCTCTCTCCTGAAGATGTCATTTAGTAGTTGGAGTTCTCTAACAAGAAATCATTGTGTCTCCCTTGGGGTGGGGGTGATGGATTCAGAGGATGGAAGGAGGGAGGGGAAGGGGGGGGGCGGGGAAGCATGCTGCCTGGCTGAAAAATTGAGAGTTGAGGGAGGGGAGGGATGAGAGAGCGAGAGCGAGTGTATGAGAGAGAGGAGAGTGAGAAAAAGGAGGGGGTGGAAGTTCAGTCCAGCATCAATAAATCACTTAAGAGAGAGAAAAGGGGTAGGGAGTGTGTGAATGTGTGTGCGCCTGTGTGTGTGTGTGCGCGCCTGTTTTGTGTGTGTGTATACGTGTTCAAACACGCACATGCAGTCTCACGCATGTTTTTTTGTGCACACACACACACACACACACACACACACACACTCAGCAGAGGCTAGCTGTCAACAAGACGAACAGCCCGCGGCCATAATGATGTTGTCATGATCTCTGCATGCATATCATTAGTGGGACTAACGGCCTTGTTGAGCCTACTGCTCAACATGTTTGTGTGTGAGTGTGTGTGTGTGTAATTCTGGGAATGGAATGTGTACGGAAGTGGAAGGAGGAATGGACGTTACTGGGGAGAGGGATGGACGGAGAGGTGATGAGGGGAGAGGGAGGAAGAGCTGGCTGTGTAGCAGAGCAGAACAGACACACACACACACACAAACAGCAGGAATCACTGACCCCCAGCAGGAAACTCACACACACTCAAGTATGCACAATGCAAACACACACACACACACACACACACACACACACACACACACACACACACACACGGCCAGAAATGCATGCAAACAGAGGGAGAGGAGAGAGAGGAGAAAGGAGAGAGAGCACACAGTGTGGAGAAGCATGCACAAAGAAAGAGAAACATGGTGAATCTTGCATCACTACTTTCTCCCTCTCCTCTCCTCTCAGACACACACACACACACACACACACACACACACACACACACGCTCTGTGTGGGCTGGCTGTGGCCACAGCAGATGCTGTCCATGAATATTTTAGCCAAGCTCCCTGGCAGAGTTTCCATTTGCATGGACCAGATGTAAGCAGCTGAAATATTTACCACACCGGCCCTGGGAGAAGGAGGTCAGAGCCATGCAGTGTGTGTGTGTGTGTGTGTGTGTGTGTGTGTGTGTGTGTGTGTGTGTGTGTGTGTGTGTGTGTGTGTGTGTGTGTGTGTGTGTGTGTGTGTGTGTGTGTGTGTGTGTGTGTGTGTGTGTGTGTGTGTGTGTGTGTGTGTGTGTGTGTGTGTGTGTGTGTGTGTAACTTTTTAAAGTGTGTTTTCTTTTCATTCATGCCCTTTCTTGGCTGCGTGTTTGTGTGTGTGTTTGTGTGTGTGTGTGTGTGTGTGTGTGTGTTTTCTCTTCAAAGTGACAGTATCCCTCTTTTTTCTGTCTTTCAGACGGAGATTGCCAAGCGGCTGAACGTGATCTGTGCTCAGCTCATCCCATTCCTGTCACAGGAGGTGGGACAGACGACACACACGCACACACACACACACACACACACACACACACACGCGCGCACAGTAGCCCCCCTCCTTCCAGTCTGACAGCAGCCCACACAGAATGCACACACACACACACACGCATGCTCAGAATAACCAATAAATCAGTTGACACACATGTCGGGCTGCAGATGGACGCCACATCAAAGCTCATTGATTTCTCCTCCACGCTTGCATGAATCCATATATTATAAATTCATTTTCACACTATTTAACATGTATAATAAATATTCATTTGGGTTCACGTGTCTCACCGCCCTGTGTGTGTTCCTCCACAGCACCAGCAGCAAGTGGTCCAGGCCATGGAGCGCGCCAAACAGGTGACCATGGGGGAGTTAAATGCGTCGATAGGGGTACGTGGGCTCCCCCCTCTCCTGCATACCGTGTATACCAAAGCCTCCCAAATATTTATTTCTCCTTCTTCTCTTCCCCCTTTATGGAGCCACGCTAAAACGCGCGCTCACATTCACCCCAAGAATCTGGAAACGGGTTGAAATGACCTCGTCGCACTGGCAGGTTGAGATAACGGACAGAGCGGAGCTGAAACCTCAAATCATGTTTCTGTTGTTTTCTCACTTTAAACATTCCCAGGGTTTTCATGTCCATTTGCATTTCAAGTTTATTACCATTAAGAAAAGAAGGCAGAAAACCTTCCTCTCAGATTTAAGAGTGTTGCAGTACGACAAAGACACCTCCTCATGGTGATTTCCCATCAGCCCCTGCTCCCCTCTGGGTTTCCCTCCCTGGACCTGAGCCTCCCAGCCTTTAGTCTCCTCATTCCCTCCTTTGCTCCCGTCGACCCCCTCCGCCCGAGCCGCTCCCTCCACTGCCTGTAAGTCATTCCAGTCTCTCCTCCTCTTCGTCCCCTTGCAGCAGCAACTCCAGGCCCAGCACCTCTCCCAGCACGCCCAAGGGCTCCCCATGGGCCCCCACCCGGGGCTGGCCCACCCCGGCCTGGCCCTGGGCGGAGGGTCCGGCCTGCTGGCTCTCTCCGGCGCTCTCGGGGCCCAGCTGGCGGCCAAGGACGAGCGGGCTCACCTGGAGGCCGTCGCCGCTGCCGCAGCTGCCGCGGAGCACCACAGAGGTACGGAGCCGGGGCTGATGGGTAACGAAACGGGCAGAGTTTAGTGTGATGGGCACCAAGAACAACATCCAGCTTCATCAGATATAATGATGTGTTACGGGAGATAATGTGTGTGTGCTCACCCTAATTTGCATTTGCTCTGTCTGTGTGTGTGTGTGTGTGTGTGTGTGTGTGTGTGTGTGTGTGTGTGTGTGTGTTTGTGTGTGTGTTTGTGTTTGTACGCTGGATCTGCATTCCCTCTCTGGTGACCTGGAACACACACAGACAGAGAAGCAGGACCGGTAAGTAAAAGAGACATTTTCTTCCTCTAACAGCTTCAGTTTGGCCTCTGAACCATAAGAATTCAGATATCAGACAGTTTGTAAAGATTAATCTGGTTTTGAAAGTGTTTGTAGAAGATGTACACTCACACACACACACACACCCACACACATGCAACCCTGAGATCTGATCACAAAGCGCTGCAGCCAAAATGAAGACACGGTTTAAAATAGTTAACGATAATTAAAAAATCAAATCTAATGATGGCGAGGCAGACTGAGAGGCGTCCACTGTCCGTCCTGCTGGCGCCTTTCTCTCTCTCCATCTCCCTCTCTGTCTCTGTCTCTCTCTCCTTCTCTCCTTCTCTCTCTCTCTCTCTTTCTCTCTCACTCCTGCAGTGAGTCAGCCGATCAATGTGTGCTGATATTCCCTCACATTCATCTCTGCAGCTTATGAGCCTGACATGATTTATGCAGTCCCTCACACCTCATTATCACCCTCCACCCTCCTCTCTGCCCTCACACACACACTCACACACTCACACACACACCTCCTCCTCTTTGCACTTTGCCTCACTCTCTTGCTCTCTTTTCCCCCCGATTCAATCACCTCCTCCCCTCTGCTCTCTCTCTCTCTCTCTCTCTCTCTCTCCTACAGAGCTCTCTGTCCAACGGGGATAAGGGTCGCTCGGCAGATTACCTTAGCAACGGCAAGAAGAGGAAAGCCGACGACAAGGAGTTCATGACGGACTATGTAAGGACGTCTTCATAACACAACACGCCCAACTTTGGTTTCCACCCACATTTGCTGTTTTATATGTGTATTTATTATCTGTACGTTGAGTCAGAGCATCGTTGCTATGACGTCACAGAGCCGCCGCCCCTCAGAAGCTCGTCTGCTGCCTGTTTTACATCAAACTGGCAGCGTTGTCGCTTTATTTAGGCTTCATTCCGCTGTCATTTTGTCACTGCTGGTTCAGTACGATGAGCTGTGTGTATGGGCTCAGTTAATCCTGATGAGGTCTGAGTTTAGACCGCCGGTTGACGATTTGACTCAGAAGCCGGCCGCTGATTTCACCTCACGACACAGGAATCACACACACATAAGGACGCAGACACACACCTCTGTCTGCGTTTGAGCTTATGTGTTAGTGTGTTGTATATTTCTACATGTAATCTACATACATCAGTGCAGCAGCATATCTAATCTCTCTCTCTCTCTCTCTCTCTCTCTCTCTCTCTCTCTCTCTCTCTCTCTCTCTCTCTCTCTCTCTCTCTCTCTCTCTCTCTCAGGGCAGCGACGCAGATAAGAGTGATGATAATTTGGTGGTGGATGAGGTTAGTAGTTTGCCGCCGGCCTCTGCTGGCCTCACTCCGCTGCTCTCATCTGCATACATGATGTAAACACACCCGGAAGGACCGGGGCAATAATAAAAATAATAATAACAACCCCCTCGTCTCCAAACATACGTAAACATCAAATATGCATGCACGCACGCTTTAAGAGCAGGTCACCGCATCTGCAACAGACCAGGGAGAACGAAGCAGCACAGCATGTAAATGTGTGTGTGTGTGGGTGGGGGTGGGTGTGTAAGGGTGTGTGTAAGGGTGTGCGCCAGTGAATTGAGCGTCAGGATTCAGCCTGCATGCGGTTGATGAAGGTGTGTGTTTACCTCTGTAGCCAGGATGTGAAGTGTCCTCTTTGCTCGGTGACCTCGTGCTTCCTGTCCTCTGCTGTCCTGTCCCCTAAATCTTTCTGTCCTCTGACTCCAGGACCCTTCGTCCCCACGCAGCGTCCAGTCCTACTCGTCCAGGGAGAACGGCCTGGACAAAATGCCCCCCTCCCGTAAAGACGGCCCCCCACAGGCCAGTCCCACCTCCCTCGCCTCCTCCAGCAGCGCCACCTCCCCATCCCGTGGCAAGGAGCCGCCACAGGTACACACACACACCTACGCCAACACACACACAGGGTTAGCGTTATTATAGTGTTTTCCTCTTTGTTGTAAACGTATTTCCTTTCCTTCTGTGTTCCAGAGGGAGAAGTCCAGTACTCCAGGAATGAAACCAGGCACCCCCATGTCTGAGTCCAGCACCCCTGGACCCAGTGGGCCCCCACAGTTCCGCCCGGTGCCCGGCAAGCCTGGAGTGGACCCTCTTGGTAAGGGCGTCCCCACAAGGTCACAGACACACACACACACACACACACACACACACACACACACACACAGAGCAGTGTGTGTGTCCTCAGTGTGTGTGTCAGTAGTTGGTATGGGTGTCCTCCACCGCCCGGCCTTAATCAGCAGCTGTGGGTGAGAATGTTTGGCGTGCCTCAATTTTTAAATGGAGAGATGAGACGAGGCGAGGCTGAGCTGCTTTATAATGAGCCTGCTGCTCGTCATCCCTCTTCCTCCTCCTCCTCCTCACATCACCTGTTCCCTCTGTCCTGCTCACACACACATTAGCCCTGCATACGTGGATTCAGCTCAAAGCACATTTAGTGGATACATGGGACACACACACACACTGACTCACGCTCACACACACTCATGTCACTGCAGGATGATGTGCTGGCCAGCAGGGGTCAGTAGTGATCCAGTGCTGCAGAGTCCTGCCTGGTGTCTGAGCTGTTCACAGGCTGTCAGGCTATAACGTGTGTATGTGTGTGTGTGTGTCTTTGCTGACATGTAGTGATGTTGTGTGACATGATTGTTGTTTTTGATTTTAAAATCTTGGAAAGATTGTGTCCACTTAAATATTGCAGTAGAAATATTAACCTCTTCTCTTCCACCCCTCTGTTTCCTCTCCCCTGTTTCCTCTCCTGTGTCCTCTCCTCTGTTTCCTCTCCTAGCTCTGGGCCTTAGGAACCCCCTGGCGGTTCAGGGTGCGTACCCCCCCGGGGCCTTTGGTCTGCCTCCAGGAGTGAACGGCGAGCTGGCCGGAGCGGCAGGCTACGGCGCCGGCCTCCACCTGGTCTCCCCACAGATGAACGGATCTGCAGCAGCAGCTGCAGTGGCGGCGGCGGCTGCCGCGGGCTACGGACGCTCCCCTGTGGTGAGATGGACGTCCCTGCAGACACTTTGTCTTTCCAGTCTCTCCGGTGTATGAAAGCCTTCCATTTTCCCAGCATTCCCATCCAAGTGCTGGGAAAAGTGGCCGCCTGTGGAGGAAGAGGAGGAGGAGAGTGATGAGGAGCTGTGTTTCACATTTCTCCTTCAGCGTGGATGACCTTGGCTCTTGGAGTCTCTGGGCTCTGATCTCATCTCACTCTGATGTGTCACTGTGTTACTCCTCCTGTACTTATGAGTGTATTGTCTCAGTGTGAAGCGTAGTGCTGTAAGGTGTCTCCCTCTCTTCCAGGTGGGCTACGAGTCTCCTCACCCACACATGAGGGTCCCCGGGCTCCCTGCCAGCCTGCAGTCAGCCGCCTCAGGAAAGCCGTGAGTCCCTGGTTTCCTCCCTCACCTGTTTGCTGTTAGCTTCACTCACACGCCCACATGGTGATCAGGTCTCAGCTCTGACTTTACAGCACACACACACACACACACACACACACACACACACACACACAGGGAGAGAGGGAGAGGGAAATAATGCCAGTGTCTAACTGATGGAAGTCTTCCTCCTCTGAATGACCGACAGAAATCTGTTACATATAGATTAGAGTTAGACTCCAATCTCTTCATCTGCTCTAAGGAAACCTTTACCCATGAAGCACAGAGTTTAAGAAGCTCTACATTCGAAAACAAGAAACTTTCTCCTCCGTTTGTAAAAGATGAAGAACCTGTGACCATTTTCTGTCACTTTGTTGTTTCCTCTTCATTCTCACCGGCGAGTCCTTGTGTTGTTGTTGCTCCCCCACATTCAATATCTGAAAAAGTCTGCAAAGATTAAATCAATAAAATCTAATCTGTGTGTTTGATCGCAGCTTTTAATCACCGTCTCCCTCTCTCCCCTCTCTCCCTCTCTCTCTCTCTCTTTCCTCTCTCTCTCTCTCTCTCTCTCTCCCTCCCTCTCTCTCTCTCCAGTGCCTACTCCTTCCACGTGAGCGCCGACGGTCAGATGCAGCCCGTGCCGTTCCCTCCGGACGCCCTGCTGGGCCCGGGCATCCCGCGACACGCCCGTCAGATCCACACGCTGAGCCACGGCGAGGTGGTGTGCGCCGTCACCATCAGCACCTCCACGCGTCACGTCTACACCGGGGGGAAGGGCTGCGTCAAGGTGTGGGACATCAGCCAGCCCGGCAGCAAGAGTCCCATGGCCCAGCTGGACTGTCTGGTGAGACGTGTGTGTGTGTGTGTGAACCCATGACTTAAAGTTGTGTTCCATTGTTTCATTTTGCACCCTAAGTGATCCTTTTGTTTCTCATCTTAACTCTTCTCATGATGGATTACCTGCACGTTTTCCGCCCCAAGGCCAAATCCTGCAGCGTCTTTATTTACGCCGGTGATAATGCTGAAGTAGCAAGCTCAACTTTAAACTGTACAGATGGTTTATCCCCTCGGGTTGTTTACGGTCCAATGAACGTATATCAGCATGTAGAAATAGGCGGCGATCTTTACGAGATGTGCAAACGTCCTGTTTTACTGCGTCCGTTCAGAACAGGGACAACTACATCCGCTCCTGCAAGCTGCTGTCGGACGGACGGACCTTGATCGTGGGCGGGGAGGCCAGCACACTGTCCATCTGGGATTTAGCCACGCCCACCCCACGCATCAAGGCTGAGCTGACCTCGTCGGCCCCCGCCTGCTACGCTCTGGCCATCTCCCCCGACAACAAGGTCTGCTTCTCCTGCTGCAGCGACGGCAACATCGTGGTCTGGGACCTTCACAACCAGACCCTGGTCAGGTAGGAAGAGAGGGACCACTGGTGGGCAGGTAGAGGGGTGTGTGTGTGTGTGTCAGTGTGTGTTCATCTCTGAGGCTCTCCCCTGTCTCCTCCTCCTCCTCCTCCTCCTCCCTGCAGGCAGTTCCAGGGCCACACAGACGGAGCGAGCTGCATCGACATCTCCAACGACGGCACCAAGCTGTGGACGGGAGGACTGGACAACACGGTCCGCTGCTGGGACCTCAGAGAGGGACGGCAGCTCCAGCAACACGACTTCACCTCACAGGTACACACACACACACACACACACACACACACACACACTTAAATCAGAGGGGCTACATTGTGCAGATCAGTGAAGAGTGAGACTTTCATCAAACTGTGAGTCTCTGAACTTTCTCTTCTTGATCAGACATAATTCAGGAAGTGTATAGTAACAACTCCCTCTCTTCCTCCCTTCTCCTCCTCCTCCTCCTCAGATCTTCTCCCTGGGCTACTGTCCGACAGGCGAGTGGCTGGCCGTGGGTATGGAGAGCAGCAACGTGGAAGTCCTGCACGTCTCCAAACCAGACAAGTACCAGCTGCACCTCCATGAGAGCTGCGTTCTCTCTCTCAAGTTTGCCTACTGTGGTACGCACACACACACACACACACACACACACACACACACAGACAGACTAAATTGGCGGCTGGGTTACATCATATTCCCTGAGGATATTTAATCACAGGCAGGCTGAACAAATCTCTGCTTCTCTCATTATTCAAGAAAGTTTCTTCGTCTTCACCTTTCCCACTCTCCTCTCATATTTCTCCCCCCTGAGGCTTTATCTCCTGATGGGTGTGTGTGTGTGTTTGCCTTTTGTCACGTAGGTAAATGGTTCGTCAGCACCGGCAAAGATAACCTCCTGAACGCGTGGCGGACGCCTTATGGATCCAGCATATTCCAGGTCGGCCATCATCCCTGTCTTTGCTCCTCTTCCTCCTGCAGCCGTCACAGAGCTGCAGACGACCTCATCCTCTTAACTTCAGACTTTCTCTAACATTAACAATATTTCCCTCTGTTATCCTCTGGATGTTTCCTTTTAGCTTACTCACATTTCTATTCTGCCTTCAGTCTCAGCTGCTGTGGTTTCTGTCTGTGGCTCATGACTCTTCCTCTCTTTGTCTTCAGTCCAAGGAGTCTTCATCAGTCCTCAGCTGTGACATCTCGCCCGACGACCAGTTCATAGTGACCGGCTCCGGGGACAAGAAGGCCACAGTGTACGAGGTCATCTACTGAAGAGAAGAGGAAGAAGAAGAGGAAGAAGTCTGACGGGCTGAGAGAAGAAACTAATGACCAGGGGGGCGGAGCCAAGGCTCCCTCCTGCACCAATGACTGTACAGAGCATCGGTGGCATGGAAACAAGAGACACTCACTCGTACTTTGTTTTGTTTACGTTTGTGAAAGAAATGAGAGAAGTCAGTGAGAGAGAGAGAAAGAGAGAGAGAGGGAGAGGGAGAAAGAGAGGGAGAGAGAAAAGCAAGGGGCAAAAAGTCAAATCTCTGAAAAAAAAGCAAACTTTGAACGTTTTAATGCTCTGAGAATGCTGGTTAGTCTTTAGCTGCGCAAATTGTGGGATTCCTCCAAAGAACCTTTTGTTTTTGTTCTTTTTTTCCTTTTTTACAAAATAAAACCTCTGTAGTGAACAAGAAATTAGCAAAAAAAAAAATATTTTTTTAGCCTTTGAATTTTTGGCGAACAGCTGGACCTCATCCAGCGACAGATGAGCGGAAGAGGAAGAGACGCAGCACGCCGATGAAGAGCGAGGGGGGTTCTGTGAGGCCTGAGGAGGACTCGGATGGAAAGCTTCAGGTCCAGGTTCTGTTCTGTGCTGTGTGAAGCTCCGGCCCGGCTCAGCTCGGCCCGGTCAGGCCCGGTTGCTCCTCGGGGCAGCGGAGCCGTGACAGACGGTGGGACGGTTGTGCTGTCGGGGTCCAGCCTGGTTTCGGTTTCAACGGCAACATGATTGTATCATCCCCACAACACACACACACACACACACAGACACACACTACACAACCAGGACCTGCTCTCCTCTCAAGTGTTTGCCTTTGTTCCATTTCCTCCTCACTAAAGAACAAAGATGGACTTCTTCTGGAGATGTTTTGTGGAAACAGAGCTCAGAACCCTGGACCACAAACCCACAGACATAAAACAGATGTCAGATCACATTTCAGGGAGGCGGCTACTACTACTATATCTCCATCCTTAACATTCAATGTGTTTTTCTATTGTATTTGTTTAGGGCACATAGGCAGACAGGTATTTTCACAGCTGCATCATGAACCTTGACCTTGCTATATATGGACATGTAAATAAAGTTCTCCAAAGGCAAATGAGATGTGATTTGTTTCGACGAGGCAGTCTGGAGCGGCGGGAATGCTTTTCTGAGACATCTGCGCCGCTCACGTGTGTGTGACTGGCGGTGAGGTGAGAGGAAAGGAGGCAAAAGGAGTGGGCAAGTGTCAAAACTCGACAACAACCGGCAGCTCAACCTCAGACTCCTTAAGGTCACCAGGTTTGAAAAGAAAGGAAGGTGAAGGTTTGGTGAAGCCTCTAATGAGCAGAGAAGGGTTTACTGCTGAAAAGCTTCAATGTTTAGGTGAAAGAGGAGTGTGAGGTAGCAGCTGCTGTGAAAACCCGAGCATCAAACTGAGATAATGACGTCATTGTCACTTTGAGGTGAGGCTTGCCAGAAACCGCACCAATCAACATCCTATATGTTTATGTATTGATTTTTCAACAGTGACGATTTCACCCCGCTGCTGCTCTTAGAGATGCGTGGCTGGAGCCTGAACGCGTCTTGGGATTCAAACCCACAGCGTGAACAAGTTTCTGATTCATCGCCTCGCTGTGACTTGTGAGTTCCCAGTATATAATGCAGCCGCGGTCTGGTTCCTGTGTCGTCTGCCTGCAGCGTGCAGAGACCAAGTTGCTCTACAGTTTGTGTTTGGGTTTATTCCAGCCATAATGACCCAGAGGGAGATGTTGTCCAACGCTTTGGCTGTGTGAGAGACAAAACGGAGAATAAAGTTTGATCTTCTGTCTGGTGGAAAAACTAACGGATTCCTCCAATCAACTGTCGTTCAGCATTATGCAGTTACTTCATGAATTAGTGGACATCATGGCTCCACAGGTCTACAAAGTGGGGGCCGCAGCTAGTTGGAGGGGAAAATAAGAGCAAAAATACATAAACATATTCAGAGAGAGAGAGAGAGAGACTAATGTGAATGGTGGGTCTAAAGGCAACATCCAATATTGGCATTTCAGATAATATAACGTTATATGTGATGTATTTCAGATAAGGTAACAACATATTTCAGATCTTCAGATATACATTTCAGATCTAACATCCATTAAATGTGTGTGTGTGCTTGTGAGAGAGAACAAGAGAGCAAATGAAGCCAGTAGTTAGGAAGGAAAGGGCCTCAAATTTGAAGTCCCATGAGAAAGCCATAGCAACTAGCTCCTCCTGTAATTACAACTCCAGACCGCGGTCACTCTGTTGTTCCCTATCATTGCAGCGTTCCCGTCCGAATAATAATAAAAAAACGTAGTAAATTAAATAGGGCTGTTCATTGATTACGCAGACGATTATTTTATTGTAAATTAACGCAGTTTTTTTTTTTGAGTGTGGAAGATGTCGCTCTGAGGAACGTTCTTAGGATCGCAACGAATGACGGCACGTGTGAGCCTCCCTCAGGACCCACAATCACAAGAAGACTACACAAGTTAACAAGGAGAGGACTACAAGAGCGACGGCATTACAACGCACACCAACTGTTGCTCTCACTGGAGACTACTGGACATCGCTGCGTAACCATGATGTGATGCTAGACCTGCTTCCTTTTCCCTAGTTGTAATGTTTGGACCTTATAAAAGCTTTTGGGGCTTCACTCTTTTTTGTTGACATCGGGATGTAAGACAGCTGTTCAGCCTTTTGGACTTCAGTCAATGTCCTTACTGTGGAGATTAGGTTTAGGGAAATGTGGAAGTCAAATAAACTTCAACACGGAATAATGCGAGGAGCGGCTACAGCACAGTCACATTATACGTCAGATACGTCTGTACTGATAATGTTTTGCAAATTAATGAATAAAAGTGTGATTTAAAGACTAAGTGTAAGGGTTAGATTCAGATCACTACTACCATCACTTCAATACATTTGGTGTGATTTCCCCAACAGCAATGTATCCTAATGCCATCTAGATGATGTGTTTGAAATTCTACAGCTCTAGCACTTTCCTTTCCAAGTTATGGGCTTTTTACAGAGATTTGGTCCATGGTTACACATGTACAAAGTCATTTTGGGAAATTTTATTTGCCCCAAACATACAGAATATGATCCGTGTGTCCTGTAGATGCTGCGTTTGAAATTGTAGAGCTGGTTGTGGAATTCTATTTCATAACCACTTTATTACAGTGTTTGGAAAACAGGGAAGGGAAGAAGAAGAAGAAGAAGAAGAAGAAGAAGAAGAAGAAGTAGTAGTAGTAGTAGTAGTAGTAGTAGTAGTAGTAGTAGTAAGTTTCTATATTGGTGGCATTCACACATCAAGTGAGAAGTTGCCACCTGTAGGCCAACGAGAATGAGGACCAAGGAAAACATAGATGAAATTCATTCCTCTCTGGCTCAGAGAGTAGAGCCATTAGTTGGTGACCACAAGGTTGTGTGGTCAAGGCTTACTTTAATGTTCTTCGTTGTTTGATTTAACTAGCTAATTGTCTGTGTGACATTGCACAGAGTGGAATGCTCTGTGAAAAGTGTGACTTGGTCTTTATTTGATGGTATGAGGATACATTGCTGTAAGCCAAGGGTCTTCAACGTTTTTCAGGCCAAGGACCCCCAAACTGACTCAGAGATGGAGCAGGGACCCCCTATTATATATATTGTGTAAACTTGTGTTTTATATCAAACTGAGCCTAATGTTATGTATAAACATGGCTACCCTGTTGAGGTGAGGATTGCCAGAAACCGCACCATTTAACATCCTATATGTTTATGTATTGATTTTTCAACAGTGACAGTTTCACCCCGTTGTCATTCTCGTGCTGCACTTAGAGATGCGTGCATGAGGCAAAATGAGCTAAAGTTTTCATTCATTCATTATTTCTATTAAACATGTCCTCTTTGGGGTGTTTTCATATTTGTTCTGGTAAAAATGCCATATTGTTGCAGTGTATCAGCAGTAGCTACGTCATTGAAAGGTGGACTCGCACTGTTGCAGCTCTTCGTGTTGAATGGCAATTAGTGAGAATACAGCAACATATTAATTTAGCGTTCAAAACACAGAACAGACGAACACAGCAGACGCCTGAAAGGATGAACACAAGTTTATTTTATTTTCCACACATAGTATTTCATGTACAGCACATTGGGGAAACCCGTCAGGAGGGAAGACAGTGCATTAAAAAAAGATCCTTGGCTTTTCAGAAGAGAACGGATGAACTTCGTAGAACAGAAAAGTCTTGACTTGTTGGAACAGAGAAAGCACAGGCAGGGAGACGGATACTAACAGTGAAAGAAGGATATCGCTTACAACGTCCCGAATATTCACGCTATACCACCAAATGCATAGCCATTATACAGCATCATTCAGAGAAGAATACTAAGCTTGTGTGTGACGACGTCGTGTAGCTCCGACCGCCAGTGGCTGCCGCGCGCCGAGGACTCTCTCCTCAGTTACAGTGATAGCCATTGTAGGAGGCCCCGTAAATGAAGTAATTAGTGACAAACACGAACCAATCTTTGCAAATGCTTGTTAATAAGTGTACTAAATATGCGTAATGTAATCATAATATCCCTCTTGCGTCGGAGCCGCTAGGAAACGTTTTCCACTCTTATCAGATTAATGTTGCGGCGAGTGAGACGGCTTTAAAGTGGGACTTCTTCCACGGCTAAATCTGTGTGTGAGCCACAGACGGGACGGAACAGAAGTTATGGAGTTGCGTCGTTACACCGTGAGGACTAAAATAGACTAAAAGTACGATTACTACCACATGGAAACAAAACAACAAACAAACAGGAGAACTTCCGTCCCGAAATGGAGGGTCTACTTTTCCTTCCGCACAGGCCTGCTGACGTCACAGAGCGCTGAGGAGAGAGAGAGACTCCGGCCCCTCCGCCTGTTTACCATCACCAAGGATACAAGTACACTGAATAAACAAAAAGTGATAAAAAAAAAAAGAAAGAAAAGAAACGAAAGAACAGAAACAAAAACATTTTTTCCCACCTGTGTTCCCCTTGAATGTGTGTGTGTATATGTGTGTGTGTTTGCACCCCGCCCGCCCCCCCCCCCCCGTTTGGACAACAACAGTGCCCCCTCCCGCCCCGCCCCCCGCGATACATAAACATATTACGTAAGACGAGTAATCACTGTTTCATAAAAAATACTGAAATAAATGAGTAAAAGAAAGAAGCTGGACATGTGCCTGTTTGAAGTTTACACGTGTGTGTGTGTGTGTGTGTGTGTGCAGAAGCTCTGATATACAGCTGCCTGACTGACGGACGCCAAAATGGAGGGGAGAAGGGAGATCTGGGGGGGTTTAAGGTGTTTTTAAGTATTAATATTGATCAATCGATTCAGCCTGATCACTTTGTCAGCAGGTTGTATTGGAGATCGTGATGTGGAACCTCATCTGGTTGCATAAAGTTTGACTTGGATTAGGTCGATTGCGTAATCTGGTTGTGGTAATCTCTCTCCTCTCTCTCCTCCTCCTCCTCCTCCTCCTCTCTCCCTCTCTCTTTTTTCCCCCCTGTGCAGTGACGTCGTGCTTTGCTACTTGGTCTGGCTGACAGTGGCTTTAATGAGAGCGAGTGTGGCGCCTGGTGTCAGGAGAACAATCCGGAGGAGTTAGAGGAGAGGAACAGCTCGGGCCGATGTTGTGTGTTTGTGTGTTTGTGTCTTCTGGGCTTGGGGAGATTCCCATCGACTTCGCTTGCTCATTAGTCGCCGCCTTTGTCAGGACCAAAATAAAACAGATATTAAGCTATGAGACGGGAGCGCCGCCATGAATGTCTAATTGAGCGCTCTGTGTGTGTGTGTGTGTGTGTGTGAGATGTGTGTTCATGTCTTTCAGCGCATGATCACTTCCAGGATTGTATCCAAATTGTGTGTATGCGGGTGTATGTTTCATGTCATGGTGTGTGTGTGTGTATGTGACGCAGGCGGCCCCCTCCTCCTCCTCCACCTCCACCCCGCCCCACAGCGTCCTCTTCCCCAGCTCCTGACACCTCTCGCTGGGGAGAGCGAGTTGCGGCGTCAGCCTCATTAAGGCTTCCACTGTCTGGCTAATGAATCGATTGTGTGGTATCAGTGCTCCTGGCTGGCGCTCCCACAGTGCCGCTCTACGCCTCCTCTGGGGGCCTCCCTTCCACTGAGCTCTTAATCAGGAAACAGCCCTAATTACCCTGCCCCCCCCACCACCCCCCCCTCACTCCCCCCTCTCCCTCCTCCTCATCCTCCCGTTCATTTCTCTTCCTTCCTGTTTGGTCGTTCTCTTTCTCTTCCCGTCTTTATCTTTATGCTCCACTGCCCTTCCCTTTGTCCTTCTTATCTCACTGCCTTTCCTTTCTGCCGCTCTCTCTCTCTCTTTCTCTCTCTCTCTCCTCTCATGCCTCATCCTTTGGCTAAAAGTGGAAGGCAGGAGGAGGAGGGGGGGGGGGGGGGGGGAGCTTCCACAGTAGCTTATATCACAGTAGAGGGGGGGTAGGGGTGCTGCATGGGGAGTAAAGGGTCAGGAGGACTCAGTTCTTTAGAAGGAAAGCAAAGCTGAGATGAAGATGCTGCTGTTGCCGATGTTAAGAGGACTGGGTGGGAGTGGTTGGCAGGGCAACGCAGAGCCAATACAAAACCCCGCCCCCCCCCTCACAGAACCCAAATCTCCATCCTGTTCCTCCCCGGCCCCCCCTCCTCCTCCCCCGTCTCGTCCCGGCCCTCAGTAGACCACTTCATACACTGTGGCCTTCTTGTCCCCAGAGCCCGTCACTATGTACTTGTCGTCGGGGGAAACGTCACAGCTCAGCACAGACGAGGACTCCTTAGACTAGAGAGAGAGAGAGAGAGAGAGAGAGAGAGAGAGGGAGAGAGAGAGAGAGAGAGAGAGAGAGAGAGACGTGATGAAGACAAAGAGACAAAGAGACAAAGAGGAACACAAAGAGAGGCGTTAGTAAAGATATGACTCATCACTTCAAACTAAATTGTTGGAGGCATATTTGCATTTCAAAACAGTGCAATTATTTCCAAACAGATAACAGCTTCATGACGCTGACTCATTTGTCTCTCTCTCTCTCTCTCTGTCTCTCACACACAAACACACACACACACACACACACACACACACACACACACACACACACATTATCTGCACGTTTAAACACCACCAACAGCAGAAACCTGAAAAAAAAACCCTGCTCAGTCCTCTCTCTCTCCCTCCTCTCCCTCCCTCCCTCCCTCTCCTCCGTGCCTTCGACCTGGACCTGGGCACCTGGCTTTAGATCATCTAAGCTTCCTCTGCCCCCCCCCCACCCACGCCTCCACCGCCTCCCTCCCTCTGCTCCATCATCATTTATCTTTCCTCCTTTCTTCCTCCTCCATCGCCTTTTGCTCTCTCTCTCTCTTTCACTCTCACTCTTGCTCTCCCTCCTCCTCCTCCTCCTCCTCTCTGAACTCCAGCCTCACACAACAGAGCTGTCGATCAACAAGCCACTGGTGAGAGGCTATTTCACACAGGATCCCTCGCTCTATATACCAAGACAGCAGGTGGGGGGCGTGGGAGGGAGGGAGGAGGGAGGAGGGGGTGGGGGTGCACGGGGCGTTCAGGAGGGAGGGATGCAATGACAAGCCAGAGGACGAGTGGAATTTGATGGAAAGAAAAGGGAAGGCTTAGAAGACGAGTTTCAATGGAGCAGAGATAAAAAATGAGAAAGACATGAGGGATCAGGAGAAATAGAACAGGAGAAAGGAGGAGAGGACGCAACAGAGCGGCCAAGAGAGAGAGAGAGAGAGAGAGAGGGAGAAAACACTAGAGAGGAATAAGTAGAAAGGATATGCAGGATGAAGGGTCCAGGGAAAAAGAAGTGAGCAGTGGAGGAAGAGAAAGATTTGGGGAGGAGGATGAGAATGTCTCAGCAGGGGGGAGGAGAGGAAGGAAGGAAGGAAGGAAGGACGGCAGTAAACACAGAGAGACGGGGAGAGAGAACAGAAGACAGATGGGAGGAGATGGAGCTCAGAAAAGGTGAGGCAAGGAGAGAGAGAGAGACAGGACACACACACACACACACACAGACACACGGACACACACACACACACCTTGCTGTACCTTTCATTCTCATCCAGATGAACTCGCTCAGTTTCCTCCCTGCATGTTCACTTTTAAATATTTCCTCGTAAGGAAAGATTTAGCAGGATGAAAGTATTACATCTGTTGTGTGTGTGTGCACTTGTACTATGTGTGTGTGTGTGTATGTCTGCATTCCATGATAAACCTCAGCTAGTCCCCTCCCCCTCCTTAGCACTCAAAGTGTGTTTGGATACGTGGATAGTTTAGGGAGAGGAAGCAGAGATCACCTCAACAACATGAACATCCACACTGACAGAGGGATGACTCACACACACACACACACACACACACACACACACACACTCTTACCTGGAATATACTGGCTCCATACGGTGTCCTCCATGCATTCAACAGATTGTCTTTCCCTGTGCTCACAAACCACTTGCCTGAAATAGCAAACACACACACACACACACACACACACACACACACACAACACTTCAGGTTTGACAAAGGCATAGAGGTGCAACAATATACATAATGCATAGAGATAGTGTAGAGTGCAATGACAAGAGTGTCTAAGTGGCAGATAGAAAGCTGGAGACAGTCCAGACTGGATGTAAACACGTGTGTGTGTGTGTGTGTGTGTGTGTGTGTGTGTGTGTGTGCGTGTGCGTACCACAGTAGGCAAACTTGAGAGAGAGAACACAGCTCTCATGGAGGTGCAGCTGGTACTTGTCTGGTTTGGAGACGTGCAGGACTTCCACGTTGCTGCTCTCCATACCCACGGCCAGCCACTCACCTGTCGGACAGTAGCCCAGGGAGAAGATCTGAGGAGGAGGAGGAGGGAGGGAGGAAGAGAGGGAGGAGGAGAGGGGGAATGAGAAGGTAAATGGAGGCAGAGGAGAAAATGTTTTAGGGAGAAAAGCAGGAGCCAGAAGAAGGAAGGAAACCATGAGAAAGAGAAGGTGGGATATGATGGATGAAAGAGAGAGTAAGGAAAGAAGGACAGTTAGTGGAAAAGACGAGGTAGGTGAAAGAGAAGGAAATGATGTCATAAATATAGAATGAGAGAGAGAGAGAGAGAGAGAGAGAGAGTGGAAGAAGAGAGGCGACAAGTGAGAGAGAAAAGTCATTACACGGCAAATCGAAACTTATCTGACAACAATGATCGACTCTATAGGTTTTTTGGGACAGCGTGTGTGTGTGTGTGTGTGTACCTGTGAGGTGAAGTCGTGTTGCTGGAGCTGCCGTCCCTCTCTGAGGTCCCAGCAGCGGACCGTGTTGTCCAGTCCTCCCGTCCACAGCTTGGTGCCGTCGTTGGAGATGTCGATGCAGCTCGCTCCGTCTGTGTGGCCCTGGAACTGCCTGCAGGGAGGAGGAGGAGGAGGAGGAGGAGACAGGGGAAAGCCTCAGAGATGAACACACACTGACACACACACACACACACCTGTCCTCCTTCACCACGTCTACACCGTTCCCATTAAACTTCACCCCCTAACACCCTCCTCACCCTCTCCTGATCCGTTCCTGTCCGCCCTGAGCTGCAGCCTTCTCTCCTGTTCTCCCTCCCGTCCTCGTTCTCCTCCTCCCACCTTGCCAGACTGTTGTTTCGCAGGTCCTGACTGCAATCTTCCGCCCTCCTCCCTCTGTCTCTCCATGATGCTGACTGTACAAGTCCCAGACTACAATGACTCTTTTGTGCTGCCATCATTTCCTTCCCACAACGTTCATCTTTCATTTTCCTCTCCCTTCCCTCCCTCCGCTCCCTTCCCTCCTCCCAACCTGAGCCTGCTCAGAGTTGCCGTCTCCTCCCTCTCTTCCTACCTGACCAGGGTCTGGTTGTGAAGGTCCCAGACCACGATGTTGCCGTCGCTGCAGCAGGAGAAGCAGACCTTGTTGTCGGGGGAGATGGCCAGAGCGTAGCAGGCGGGGGCCGACGAGGTCAGCTCAGCCTTGATGCGGGGAGTGGGCGTGGCTAAATCCCAGATGGACAGTGTGCTGGCCTCCCCGCCGACGATCAAGGTCCGTCCGTCGGGGAGGATCTTACAGGAGCGGATGTAGTTGTCCCTGTTCTGAACGGACAGAGAAGATAATTCACTCTGTGAGAGCGGAGAGACACCTTCACTGTCATCAGAGGTTAGACAGGACATAAGACATAAACTGGATCAGACAGAAGAGCATTATGGGTCAGATCAAGGGGACTCAAATGAAGGACAAAGGACGATGAAACCAAATATAAAATAAAGTCCAACCAGAGAGAAACAAGGTCATCACAGCGTCACCATCAGGCTGACCAGTACCAACATTTAACGGGTTAATCTCTGGATCCAGTCCAGTCCAGTCAAACCCGACCCTCCCTCCATCATCCGTCCCCCCCTGCCTCTCACCAGACAGTCCAGCTGGGCCATGGGACTCTTGCTGCCGGGCTGGCTGATGTCCCACACCTTGACGCAGCCCTTCCCCCCGGTGTAGACGTGACGCGTGGAGGTGCTGATGGTGACGGCGCACACCACCTCGCCGTGGCTCAGCGTGTGGATCTGACGGGCGTGTCGCGGGATGCCCGGGCCCAGCAGGGCGTCCGGAGGGAACGGCACGGGCTGCATCTGACCGTCGGCGCTCACGTGGAAGGAGTAGGCACTGGAGAGAGAGAGAGAGGGAGGGAGAGAGAGAGAGGGAGAGAGAGGAGAAACGAATCCCTGTGAGAGATGAAGAGCTATAGCTTCACATAAAATAAGGTGGAAGAAGTCGGCAATCGTAAGCAGCTGCAGGACGGAGCTGGAGGACAGCAGGGAGGGACAGAATGAATCATTGACCCGCCGAGTGATAGCTACAGGTAAACACACACACACATACTGTATCACACCGCGCACACACACACACATTCGGTCTACACACACTTTGAGGACTGACAAAACCATAATGGCTTTGGAACTGTCGTAATATTTGTCCGAGTTCTGGTAATTACTTGGCCCACAATAGCTGTAGGCGGGAATGCATAATGGCAGATTGTATTACAGGGCAGAGTCGCTGTGCCATCGCTAATGGCCGATCAATACTGCAGCAGTTGGGAGCCAGGGCTATTTTATGATTTCAAATTAGCGCTGCGAGAATGAAGCTACGCCGCAACAAACGACAACAACAACACAATGTTTCAGTCAACACCGCTGCTGGAGCGACCCGGGCCCCCGGTGCGGTCCGGACCTGGAGTCCTGCTTGATCTCCTGGGTTCAGGGATTCAGGTCTGGGTCGGTAAACAAAGCGGGTAAACATGGAGGAGAAGGCATTGATTCCCTTTTGTTGTTTTCATCCGATCCCAGCCCCAAATGAGTCTGAGATCTCTGCTGAACTCCTTTCTGAGGGCAGATGTGTCATCATCTGCACGATTTCCTCATGTTTCTCTTTTAAGGCGATTAGCAGGAAACAAAATGAATAATTAAGAGAGTGTGTGAGCGTCTGGAGCACAGAGCATGACGGGAATATGCTGCGACTCAAGGTTTGATTCCCACTGCAGCTCCCCATGCTAATGTTAACATTAATGGTCAGAGTAAAAGCCTTTTTGAATATTTATCCACTAAATAAAACAAAATGGAGCACACAGCACTGTGCTGGGCTGGCAGCTGTGTAGGCACATTAACAGGAACCCCACAGCGACCCAGATGGGATCTACAGGAGGAATGAATACTTCCTGGGCTTCAGACGGGAGAACGACTCCAACAAACTGATCAAGAAATGAATGTTAGCTTCCCTCCAAAACAACACATTTCCATATTGGATCTGCTCGCTGGCTGCAGGCGCGCTGGAGCGACACGCCTCATGTTTGTTTATATCAGGAGGCTGGAGTACGGCGCAGAGGAAGAGGGAACTTCACACTCACGGTTTGCCACCAGATGAACCGGGCATTGAGGAGGACAGACCGGGGGCCCTCAGGTGAGAGCGGGAGTCATACGCCACCTGGTGGGGACAACAGTGGAGACAGGACTGAGCACTTCAGAGGGACAAGTGTTTTCAGATGAACGTTTTATACAGATGTAAAGAGCGGGATGAGCAGAAGCTAATGCAGACTTGTCCATGTAGCGTGAGTGAGCGCAGTGGGAGCTACAGGACATGTGAGGTTCTCTGCACCACCACATGTGAGCAAAGTGCTGACAGGAGACTCACACGTTCAATCAGCAGCTTGTGTATTTCTGCTGCCTCATTTTTTCCCCAGTAAACTTAAAAAACAAGGCGGACAGTCGGGAAGTCTAAGGAAGAAGAAGTGGGAGGAACCTACAAATCGTACAAATACTGAGGTCATGTAGCTGGAACCGCTATGGAAGGAGTATGAGGTTCAGTGTCACGTGTTTGACCAATCACAGCCTTGGATATGTGTGTGATCTGTACACAGAAGCTCCATAGTGGGAACATGTTGAGGATCCCACTGTGACTGATAAGCAAATCCTCAAATATGTAAACAAATGCAGGAAAACATTGATGAAAGGCTAAAAGTTAGCAGCTAAAGAGCCTAAACTGCACCATTTCAGTATAAACCTACAGAAGCAGCTGTACAAAAAAAGATCAGATTTTCAGGTAATTTCTGCATAAACTGGGTCAGTGACTCTGTTATATTTGTATCATTCTGGAGAGAATCACTGCATGTTCTCTATGCTCCAGGGTCACAAATAGAAGTGTTTTATGCTCCGATGTCGGTCTTAAAAAAATGGATTTTCTTCAGGTGCTAAGATTTCCTGCATTCACATCTACGCCTCCTTCTCTCAGCGAGCTCACATTATGGGACGACATCATGCAAGCTGTGAACTGATGTGAGAAGGAACTGGGAATTTATTCTAGGAGAGCGATCTTTGAGAAATACAAGAGGTTTTCATGGGGGAAACATTTTCTGAACATATTTGTATCCGACTAAATGTATAACTTGTACAGAACCAAACAGGAGCGTCACTCGGGCGTCTCTCAGGCGTCTCTCAGGCGTCACTCACCATGGGGCTGCGGGAATAAGCGCTGGCTGCCGCGCTCATCTGGGGGGAGAGAGTCAGCGCCCCCCCGAAACCTCCTGGACTGGCCAGCTCCCCGTTCAGCCCTGCGTGGGACACCACCCCAAAATGAGCCGGGTATGAACCGGGGGGCACAGACATGGGACTGCGGAGAGCTGGGGAAGAGGGAGGGATGAGGGGGAGAGGGGGGTGGGAGGGAGGAAGAGGGACGACAAATAATACACACACGGTCACAGGGGGAAAGGAGGAACTACTTCACTGGTACTACAACAGTCTTCCCTGCAGACCAGACAACAGTTCATCCTGATGCTGCAGATTGGGCTTGAGTGTCCTGAGTATTAACTGAGCTGAGATCAGAGCCAGAGGAATCTCACCAAGTGGGTCTGCAGCCGTCGCTGCTTTGCTGACCAGGCGAAGGCAGGAGGTGCTGGGACCAGGAGCTCCGGGGGCTCCAGGGGTCAGAGCCTCACGGTGGGACGGTGATGGGGTGCCAGACTTGGACAGAGGAGACTGAGACTTGTCCATCTGCACAGAGGTTTGAGTTGAAACAGACTGCACAGACAATTGCGCAAACAAGGAAAGTAAACAGGAAGTTGTCTTGTCTGTCGGGTGCTGATCTGACCTGTGCAGGGTCTTTGCCCTTCCCCGGTGTGGGGCTGCGTGGGTTTGGTGTGGAGGGGGCCTCTCCTGTGCCCGAGGAGCCCGGGAGCTCTTTCCTTAGGGCGGGGGCCCGGTCTAACCCGTTTCCATGGGGAGAGTGAGGAGGGCTGCCGGAGGGGGAGTTAGGCTCCTGAATGATGCGGGGAAACATGAATACATAAATGAAAGTTGTTCCTAGAGCAGCAAAGTAGATCAGCAGCGGTGAACCTTCTCTCTGAATTGATCCAGAATGTTCTTTTTATTTCACTGACATGTTTTGTGACAAGCAGCTTTACTACAGCGTTAAAGCCTTTGGTGAGCTCGGCACAGTCTGATGGTTTGTAAAGGACGTGTAACCGCTGACTTATAAAGGGACTCAGAGTGGTGGCATGTAGCATTAGGAGGAAGAGGAGCGGCTGCAGAGAGTCACTGTCATGCTGGTGTGTGTGGGCCTGGAGACAGTGTGTGTGTGTGTGTGTGTGTGTATGTGTGTGTGTGTGTGTGTGTGTGTGTTAGTGTTCCAGGCTGCTTTCATCACTCCAGTCTGAGCTTTCTGTGTTCAGCCTGCAGAACACAACGCTGTCGTCAGCACTTCTCACTGGGTCACAGTGATCAGCACAAACACTTTAGCGCTTCTACACACACACACACACTCGCTCAGTATGCTTACATAATCAATGTAACTCACATGTGCATGTTAAGTCACACAAAGACACACACACATGCAACATTAACCACAGAGCTCCCCTCCCTTTTTCCACCATTACCCACATTTGTCACATATTCTCTTTCTTTTGTAGCGGTTTAACCACACAAGAGACAGACGCTGCTCTTTTATGTGCAATATCAAAATACAGGCAGCTTAGATGAAACATATTTAGTACACTGTGTGAAGTATTTAAAGAACTAAAGTATTCTTGGGTTAGGGCATAAACGGCTTTGCATAAATTAAATGAGCTGCAGTTACCTAATGAGAGAGGAAGAGGAGGAGGAGGAGGGAGTGAGAGAGGAGAGGAAGAGGAGGGAGTGAGAGGAGAGGAGAGGGAGAAGAGGGAGGGAGAGAGGAGAGGGAGAAAAGTGAGAGAGAGAGGAGAAGTGAGGTGGTGGAGTGAGGTGAGAGGAAAAATAAACAGGGGACAGACGGAGGAGAGAGACATTTTATAGATCCAGGATGCGTGTGTGTGTGTGTGTGTGTGTGTGTGTGATATCAGATAGCTGAACACAGACAGATGCAGTTCACAAGAACAGAACACGAGCAGTGGCAGATGATAATGAGCTTACAGTCAACTTCTCCTATTTACAAGCAAGCTGCAGTGGAAAGCTAAACTCTACAGAACTGCTGGCTCATTTGTCTCACACACACACACACACACACACACACACACACACACACACACGCACAAACAGATCGATGCATGAGAAACATTTCAGCAAAACAAAACACACTAATGACTGCTTTGAATGAAACGTTAGGCAAATTAAAGCCACAATTAAGCAATTGGCAATTAGAAAAACAATGAAGTAAGATCAGGAACAACAATTCATGCCACAAAAACAACTGAAATAAAAATGAATCCATTCACATTTTACATGATGCCTTTTATTCGCATGTAAGAAAAAAGTATCAGCAAAGATCTGAAACTAAATCTTCATCACCTGGCCGTATGATGAAGACATTCTAAAGAGTAGAGAAGCACAACTCACTTCATTGGACACGTCCACCACCAGGTTGTCTTCACTCTTGTCTCCGTCACTGTCCTGAGGAAGACGGGCAAAAAGCAGACAATTAGACTTTGGAACCTTATAATACTGCGATCGATACAGTATGTATACACAGAGGTGTGTAATGTGACAGAGGCAAACACACACGAGTGCACACACAGATGGATCAATGTGCTCTTTGCTTCCGTTCGCTGCCAGTGTGTCATACAACATTTATCACATGGATATGCTCCATACTCCCAGGATGCTCTCAAACATCTCCTTCACATGCTCTCTCTCTCTCTCTCTCTCTCTCTCCCTTCTTCTCTCTCTCTCTCTCTCTCTCTCTCACATACACACTTTTGCTCTTTACCCACCCATGGCACATTTTACTCTCTGTCTAGCCACATCACCACTCTCCTCTCCTCTTCTCTCCTCTCTCTCTCTTTCTTTCTGGGGTGAGAACGATGGCACTTAGTCACCATGGCAACAGCGCTTTGATGTGATCATGACATCAGTACCTAATTATACAGAGCCAAAACAGGCCCATGTTATCCCTCGAATGATGATGATGATGATGATGATAATAATAATAATGCAGAAGCGGAGGAAAAGGGGAAAATGGAAAAGAAGAAAGGCAGAGAGGAAATTAGAGGAGAGAAAAAAAAATGACAAAAGCTGAGAAACCCAAGAGGGAAAAACACAAAATGAGAGATGGTGATGAAGAGAAATATAAAAGAGGCAGGAGGCAGACGGAGAGATATGGCGACTGTAATGTGGCTCGACAAGAGAAGAGGACGGGGAAAACATTGGGAAAGTGGAAACTATGTGTGTTTGTTCTTCCTCTAAAACTAATGGGAGGACTTGGGTTGCTGTTGTTGTTGATGCCGGGCTGATTTAGCTGGAGGCCGTCTTGTACACACAGACTCCCCGTGTCAATCAATCGTCCTGACTGCAAACACAGCCATCTAATTCATTACAGCTATCTGCCTTGGCTGTCTCTCTTCTGGCATTACATCGCCTCTGGCTGCCTCGCTCTCCCCCACCGGACCCTTCCAAACCAAACACGGCTCTAATTGGCAGGGAGCCCTGGACCTGTGATGTCACCGCCACGCTCTTATGTGCCTTTACATTTCATTCTAAGGTTTGCAGTTTATTCTTCCCTGTTGTTTCCTCTTCTCTTTACCTAATTTCCTCGCAGGCATCACAGAAGACCTGTCGTATAAGGAAAAGGACTCAAACACACACACACACACACACACACACACACACAGATGCACGTACATAGGAGTGAGGTGGGAGGGGCTCTTTGTCATCGCAGCGCCTCCTCTTGGCTTCGGCTGCTCCCTGTGAGGAGGAGTAACCTCCTGACGGGCCCTGGCGCTCCTCGGTGGGCTGACTGTCTGTTGATGACACCGACTTACTCTGGCAAAGACACAAACACACACACACACACACACACGTTAATGTATAAACACACACTCGCTCACTGTCAGTGCAAAAGCGGCTGATGAAAGCTGGAGACTCACATCTAAACATGTCCTTGGCACACACACGAACACACACACACAAACAGACACACACACACCCACACCCACGCGCACACACACACACACAGCAAAGACAGCAGACGTAAGCACAGGCTAAGATGTGGACACAGAAGCACAGTGGACAGCCTATAATGCTAATTAGCGTTTTCCCCCGACACACAAGTCCTGGTGTAAAATATGACTCTCATTATCAGGCAATAAAGCTGTGCAGGCATATTTACAATATCCCCGGCCTCACAAAGGCCGATCAAAGCATTGTGGCGTTTTGGGTCGGGGGGGGGGCAGGGAGGAGGAAGGGGGGCGGGGGCTCGGAGAGGGCCACTTGTCATGTCTGCGTCTCTATAGGGAGGGAGGAGAACAGTACGCTTTAACACAGCAATGAGTCACACAGGAAGGAGTCCACAGGGCCGACAGGAAGGAGCATGGAGGGAGAGGAGAGGGCTAGAGAGAGGGAGAGAGGGAGAGAGAGAGAGAGAGCACACAATGGAGCTCAGTGCTGCTCAACAAACATCCCTCTCTTCTTTCTTCTTCTCCTCCTGTCCTCTTCTTCCCCTTCGTTTAAAATTCCAAAATGTCTTACAGGACCGGAGCTTTCTGACAGACGTCGATTGATATGAATCCCCCCTCCCTCCCTTCCTCCTCCCTCCCTCCCCCCTCAGCCCCCCCGTCCTCGCGCTGCAGTGCCTCGGCTGAGTTCAGCACGAACCTCAACTCATGAGAGAAATATTTTCCTGGTGCTTAACAATCAGCATTGTGTTTTAGCAATTAAATTATGCTAAGGGTTTCAGTGCGGATGGAGGGAGGGAGGGAAAGTAAGGTCTGTAGCGGTTTTAAATCATTTTCATTTTGCAATAAAAGCCAAAACAAAGACTTGCCAGTGTTTTTTATAACCCTCCATCTATTTCTCTTTTTTTTCTTCTCTTTAGTGGCTCTTTTTTTTCTTTTCCAATTTCAGTCTCCCTCCCTCCCTCCCCTCCCTCCCTCCCCTCCCCTCCTCTTCTCTCTTTCTCTGTGCTATCACCAGATATGCTGATGAAGGCCAGCTGTCCACTGCAGCCCGTACAGTAAGGGAGCGTTCTCATGGCGTCCACAGAGCCGAGCAGCCAGGGTGAAGACGACAAACCTTTGAATTTCTGCATTCGCCCGCCAGGCAATTAGGGATTTTACTTTTAATGACATTAACCCGACTCTCACTTCATTCTGTGTCTTCTCGGTTTTCCTGAGGACGGTTCTTTACAGCGACCCCCTCACCATCCTAACACATCTCACCTTTACAGTTAATTAAAGGAGATCAGTGTTCTATCTGAGCCCCGTGTTCCTTTGATGCACCTGGTCTGATGTGTAGCTCCGCTCCTTCATCACCTCTTCATCATACAGCAGGAACATTTTGTTTTCCCTGCACTGCTTTACTGCTTAACAGAATGTACAATAAATGACTGGTTTACAGGTTTGTCTCCCCTGCCGACGTCCTCGGCTCTGCTAACATCACTGCAGGGGTGAAGTCAATCATAAGGAACTCTAATAAAGTAAGGATCTTAGCTCTGAGCTCAGTGACCTGTGAGAGAAGTGCCAGCTCATGTGAGCCTCTGCTGTACTCCTGATGTGTTTGTAGTTGACTCGACTCTTCCTGGAGCCAGAGTTGCTCATTCTGGTTCCACTATTTGCCATTGACGGGCTTTAATCCCTTCATTTGTTCTGTAAATCTTGTAGATTACCAGAACATTTGTGTTACTGATAAACAAATAGTTGCTTGTTCAGCCAATAAGTTCCTCCAGATAGCAGTTAAATGACAGCAGCTCAGACATTAGTGTGATGTAGAAAACCTTGAGGAGCTCAAGGTTGATCAGTGCGCAGCAGCTTTTGTGCTGGTGTTGAATTCTGCGACTCCTGGCTGAGCTCCAGCAACACACAGCCTTTATTACAGGCCACTTTACACTGCATCTCCATTTCCCTCCGTTTATCACTGTCACACACACATGCACGCACACACACACACAGACACACACACACACACACACACACACACACACGCAACACACACACACACACACACACACACACACACACACCCACACACACACACACGTTACTCACTCTGCTGGGTGCTCCCTCTGGGATGGGCCGGAGAGAGGGAAGAAAAAAGAGAGAAAGTTTGACGTCAGTCTTGATAATAATAACAATCTCCCAGTCAGCCAAGGTTAGCCTGAACTACGAGTGCTCCTCTCTAATAAAGACACAGACTCACTATTGTGCATAAATATCTCTCTCTCTCTCTCTGTCTCACTCTCTCTCTCTCTCTCTATTTTCCAACTAGACAAAGCTGGCTGTCTTCCCCTGCTGCCTCTTTCACCTCTCACCATCTTTCTCATTCATTCTTCCTTTTTCTCATGAAAGAACAGAAACACACACACACACACACACACACACGACTGCAGACATGCATAAGCACACGCAGATGCTAAACATGTCAACATATAGCGCTGTGAACGCGCTGATGTCTCTGTCTCTGTTTTAAGTCGCAGTCTCAATCATTCCTGCTCTTTTTCCCTCCCAGCTCTCAGTTTATTCATGAGAAAGTCTGTGTTGGCTCGGTGCCCGACACAGAGAGCAGAGATAAGACATTCTATCGGGGTGAATGGAAGTTCATAGCAACAAACCATTTCTCCTACAATTACACAATTGCCATGAATGCCTCCGTCCATAATCTGACAACAGCCTACAAAGGGGGAAGTTCAAACTGAGTCCAAAAGGTCACGTGGTGAAGAACTCACACTCACACACACACACACACCACTCAGACGCTCACACAAGCTGCCAGCCTGCAGACGTGATGGAGAGCTTTACTTTACTTGTTTAAAAATTATAAGAGTGCACTAATGTCAAACTTCCATTCTATGATGAAAACAGGAGGGCACTGTTTAGAGCTCATACCTCCGCCAAGGCCGAAAAAGCCTCCAAATATAGACAAATAAATGATTTACTTACAATGATAATCTTTACTGCTTTATTTGTCATAGGAAACTGTAATCCAATCATAATTAAGTTTTTTGTTCATCATGGGTTAAATCGTCTTTTCTGGGCCACGCCTCTACCCCTAACACACGAACACACACACACTCTACTAACAAGATCTGTTAGAAATGAATCCCTTCATAAATTCTTAACTTTTTCAGTAAACATCCTCACCAACAAAGAGGCAGGTGGACTCAGTCTCTTTGAAGACGACGTTCATTCAACCGGCTTACGTGTGAGGAGCACAAGTACCCAGACTGTGTGTACAGGATAGGATATTAACTGGAACACTGTGACGACCACATGCGTGTAACTGTGTCTTTAATGGCTTACAGCCCCAGAAACTTCATCAGTATCTTCATCCAAACTTTAATCTGCCCTTCATCAAACTCTGATATAAAAGCCATCACTCCCTCCATGATCAATCAGGGAGCGGCTCTGTTTATAAGGCAGAACAGATGAGAAACCGTTCTGATCTCCTCTACTTCACAGCACAGAAGCTCCAAAAGCTCATCAAACTCAGAGTACGTCTGAGAAAAACACATTCTGAGCACTTCCCTGATAATTTAGAGCAGATATATTGACTTCATTAGCTTTATTGAATATAATCTGAATTCTCTGGCTTCTAATCTTTTTCCTGTGAGGGCCGGCTGCAGCTCGCTCGCTATTTAACTTACAGAAACATAAATCTGTAGCATAGTGCACACACACAATGTGATCTACAGTCTATAATATAAACTGTTTATACAACAGTGCAGCTTTAATGATTATGAATGCTCCTAAATTCTCTCTGGGTGTGTGACATTATAAAGCGTAAATGCAGAGGATAACAGGAGATTAAACTGAGTTGTGTTTTATTTGTGTTTACTAATTGAAGTGCAGTTTTCAGAGCATTTACTTGTTCGTTAATTTAGCGGTTGAATATATCTGAGTGGGTACCTCTGAGGTGTTCGGGGTCCAGGTGGTTGCGGTCGTCTTTGGAGGCGAGGTGAGCCGAGACGCCCAGAGCTCCGGTCAGAGCCAGGAGCCCCGAGCCGCCGGCGCCCAGGGACAGGCCTGACGGGTGGGGCGTCAGAGGGATGCCAGGGGCGTGGTGAGACAGGTGCTGGAGCTGCTGCTGCTGCGGCCGCAGGACAGGGAGGAGGAGGGGAAGGGGGGAGGGGGGACGGTGTGGGAGAAGAGACATAAATGGTTAGAAAAGAGGAAGAGACAAGAGGACAGAAGGAAAGAAAGATGGAGAAAGTTTGAGGAGGTGAGGCGAGAGCCAGAGGGAGGATTTGGTGAATGTCACCGTGAGAATAGAGATAAAAGAAAAGAAGGAATTGCGCAATTGAATGACACGGATATGTGTGTGTGTGTGGGGGGTGGGGGGGGGGGGGGGGGGGGGGCGAGACGGAGAGAAGAAAGTAGCCATGAAAGCCAAGGAGAGAGGAGAGAAACGGGGGGTGGAAAGAGTGAAATATCGAGGCGATGAATGCAATTTATTGTGCAAAGGAAGGCAGGAGGAGCAAGATGGAGGCAGAGGCCAAGGGAACAGAGAGATAAAAGAAGAGGAGAGAGAGAGAGAGCGAGTCAGAGAGTAAATGATGGGGAGGAACAGAGGGAAATCATGAAAGCGATGGAAAGTGAAGGAGAGATAGATGTATGGGGGGAGGGGGGAGCTTAAATGAGTGCAGGAAGAGGGAAGGGAAGAGTGTGAGAGACCTCAGAGAGCGAAAGATATGAGAGGGGAGGAGGGAGGAGAGAGGAGAGAGGAGAGAGGATGGAGCCAAAGAATGATAAAAGAAGGAAAAAATACAGGAAGGAGAATTTATTAGAGAGAAAAAAAAGGGAGAAAGAAGGAGGATAAAAATAGACAGGATGGAGAGCAGGAGCTGACACACACAGACACACACACACACACCTTAGATACAACAGTGTTGTCGTGCTGGGAGGAACAAAGGGGTTTAAGTAGACGGTAATGTGATCAGTGCTCTGACAAGATCAGGAAAGCCCCATCCACTACACTTACAACCTGCACTCTGTCTGTGTGTGTGTGTGTGTGTGTGTGTGTGTCTGTGCTGGTGTTGGCTAACTTTCATGTTGAGAGAACAATGGATCCTCCAACTGTAATTATATTTAGTAGGGATGATGCATAATAAATATACAGCATGGTGTGCGTGTGTAGATGAGTGGATGTGTGTGTGTGTGTGTGTGTGTGTGTGTGTGTGTGTGGGTTGACATGACGATAGAAGGTGACTCACCCCGATAATGGCGTTCAGTTCAGCCATGGTGACCTGCTTGGCCCTCTCCACCGCTTGGACCACCTGTTGTTGGTGCTATATATGGAGACAGACACACACACAGACACACACACACAGACACACACGCACACAGACAAGAATACCACACAAACACATGGATTGAGAGGCAGTAAAGGCAGCATTTCCTCCAGCATGTGAACACATTGGTGTGTGTTGCGCTGTAATCTCACAGAAATAAACGCCTTGAAAGTTTCCATAAGTGTTAAACAGTGATGGCGTGCAGAAACAATGGCAGCTTTATTTGCACCGAGTGTGTAAATATGTGCACTTTGGGAAATCGCACATACGCACCAACGCATACACTTACACACACACACGCTCACACACACAAAGCCACAGTAGAAATCTCAGTTGCGTGTACATATGTGGATAAACCAGGAATCAGTCAGGAGAACGCAAACGTGTGCAGGCATGCCAACACACACCCAACCACACACTCACACACACACACACACACGCGCACACACACCTACACACGCAGAGTCAATATTGATCAAACTGACAGAGCTGTGACCTTCTTGTCTCCGTGTAGAATAATCAGCGCACACTCACACACTGTGTCTGCAGATTTGTACTTCAGCCTACACATACAACCAACACACACACTTACACACACACACCTACACAGTGAAGCACAGCGAGCGTACCCAGGGTTTTGTCATCGCGTCCACAGTCAACAATTCTATACAATAATCAGATTCATTTGTCTTTGAGCACCAATTAATGTGCAGAGACAACCAGGATGTTTCACAATAAGAGAGGAGATTTAAGGAAGAGTTGTGTTTGTGTTGTGTTGTTAGTGAACCCAGCAGTAATGGGGTGTTGACATTTAAAGTAAAGAAGCCAAACCAATGGACATTTAAGCACTGTGGAGGCGACTGTGATGGTGGCAGCACTTCTCTCATATGAACTGATCCTCTTTGGCACGACTGCTTCACTGGATTGAGACCAAATTTAAAAAACAACAACAAAACAAACAACTTCCTTCCTTGAAACCTGGCAGCGTGACTCGTCTCCCTGTGAGAGACGAGATGAGTCACTACACAGAGAAGGGTCTGAGCTCCACGCCTCCGAATAAACTTTACACTCAAACAGTCAGCTGCTCGGTGTTATTGAGGACACGAGCGCAGTAAATAAACTTATCGACACGAACGCAGAGAGATAATAAGCAGAGAAGAAGGAGGCCATGTTGTTTTGAAATGACACAGGATGTCGCTTATACACTCAGCTGAGGTCAGTCAGAGGGGCGTGGCCATAGCGAGCGGCGCTGTTATATGTGTTTCTAGTGTTCCGCCCCCTCCTGTGTGTGTGTGTGTGTGTGTGTGTGTGTGTGTGTGTGTGTGTGATTGGGCGTGGACACTGTTTGCTTTAACCCATTGATTACATTAGAGAGAGAGAGAGAGAGAGAGACTGTGATTTATGCTCTATTACAGCACAGGCCCGGTGTGAAAATAACCAGCTGATAACATGTGGGTGTGTGTTTGTAAACTGTGTGTGTGTGTGTGTGTATACAGCATGTTTGTGCAGGTGTGTGACAGCGGTGACATTTACCTCCTGAGAGAGGAAGGGGATGATCTGAGCGCAGATGGCACTGAGTCGCTTCACGATCTCTGCCTGCCACACAAAAACACAGAGGAGAGAAAGGAGAGAGATTTACAACATACAGCATATAACATAGAGGAGTGACGCAAGGTTAGAGCAGATTCAGCCTTTCTAAAGAGACGAGTGCGTGTGTTTGTGTGTGTGTGTGAGTGTGAGGGAGAGAGAGGAAGAGGGGGATAAGGGAGTGAATGGTGGAGGTGGAAGAATGGAAGCAGCATTAAGGCTCCCTGTCATCATCTGGTCTTTTAGCACCATCAGACTCTCATTTAGCTCAGCCTCGCACACACACTCTTACCCACTTCAAGCTCCCTCTTTCACTTGCTGTCACACACACACACACACCTCTTACACTATGCTTTTATCGACACTGTCACATTTGTCCATTTTCTAAAAGTCATAAAATCCATAAACCCCCCCCCCCCCCCCCACTCCCACCCTCACACACACACCACCCATGACCCCACCCCAACACACGCAAACACACACGTGTCAAAACCGGTGAACACATCCCCCTGAATACAGCTGCAGCCCACTTGCACAATACAAGCACACACACACACATACACACACACACACAACGCGTGTACACATAAAAGTACACACTTTCTCTGCCTCTCTCTTTCACACATACACACGTGCAAACACACACGTGCAAACACACACACTCTCACACACACACACACACACACACACACACAGAGCCATGGCGGTGTGTCTAATTCTATCTGTCTGAGTGCCCTCAGCCTCATTTTGTTCTCTTCCTCACTCAGCCGTTCGCTCTTTCTCCACAGCAGCTCTCACACTGAGCCATTATTACCCTATTCATCCTCTTCCTCCCATTGCGCCCGCTCTCTCGCTCTCTCGCTCTCTCTCTCTCTTCCTCCTGCTCCCTCCTTTTGTCTCTGTTTGCTCCTCGTTGTATTTCCTCTCTCATTCCCTTTTAATTCCTTGCCCTTACGTTCCCTCATCTGCCCCCCCCCCCCCCCCCCCCCCCCCACTTGTGTGTTTTTGTCTCCGTTACAGTTTTGTCACACATTAACACGGTTGTATTTTCTCAGTTGTTCCTCTTTGTTCATACCTTGCTCTCTCTCCGTCTCTCCCCCCCCCTCTCTCTTTCTCTCTCTCTCTCTCTGTTGCTCTCTTCCTCCCTCTATCCTCACTAACACATGTTCCTGGCACGTAAAGATACTGGAGAGTGAAAGGCAGCAAAGGCGGGAGGTGCTGGGCAACGAAATGAATGCATACAGCCATCAAGCAATGTCTCTCTCTCTCTCTCTCTCTCTCTCGTTCAGACACACAAACACACACAGGAAAGCAACACACCTGTCAGTTGCAGCCACTGTCATTGTGATTTTATAAACTAGCAATCACTGTACACACACTCGCCCGGCTCCAAGGACAGACAGACAGAATCATCATGTCATATATGTGTCAGGGTACAAATGTGCCTGTGTAATGATGTGTGGGCCAACTACGGAGGGAGAAGTGTGTGTGTGTGTGTGTGTGTGTGTGTGTGTGTGTGTGTGTGTGTGTGTGTGTGTGTGTGTGTGTGTTTGAGGGATAAGTAGAGAGAAAGAGAGCAAGGAACTGAGAAACAGGAGGAAACACAAGAGGTCTTGGGTTGCGAATACAGATTCATCCACCAACGGCAACACAATTGGCTTTAATTGAGATTTCACAGGGTTAAGAACTGACGGAGTCGAGTCTCACCGCGGACAAATCCGAGTTAAGCCTCCATCTTCGCCACTTATGAATAAGTAAGCAAGTGTGAGACTCCGACGTTCTCCAGTCTGAAGCTCTGCTAAACACTTGGATATTTATTTTCGCTGCTTGACCAGATTTTTATGTAGCTTGACTCCAAACCTGGCCGGCCTCCTTGTTGCCGTGTGTTCTGGATACACTCTGCTCAAAGCCATTCGTCACAAACTGAGCACAGCAAAGCTTCGCGGTGGAAGGAGAGCAGGTTGCGCCGGCTCTTATCTGTCTGAAAACACTACAATCTGTGAACAGGATAAACAGAGAAACCTGTGTGTGTGTGTGTGTGTGTGTGTGTGTGTGTGTGTAAAACGGCAGAAACATTCACTGTGGGAGTCAGAAGCGATCGATAATCTTTTGTATTCTGTAAGCTAAGCAGGCGCAGCGCCGTTTGACAAGCTACAACCCCGGTGACAAACGTGTCTAACGTCGCTCTTTGCTGTGCAATTATACAATTTTCATCTACAACATGTCATCCGTGCCGAGGCCTCTATGATGTCCGGTCCGCCTGTCTGCAGCCGCACCGCATCGCCTCCCCGCAGAACGACAGGTTGACCTATGGAGTCGCTCCCACCTGAGATCAATCCAGACGACACGAAGCGGCGAGCTAACAGCGAATGAAGCTGGACCGCCGCCCAGATGCCACCGAAACAGAAGAGTGTTTGTATGTAGGAGCACTTTGTTCTCATGGTGGGCTCGGTAAGAACGCTTTCACTTGTGTCATAATGTGGCCAAGAACGTCGATCGGGGAAGATAAACAAGTAAAGCGAACAGATTCAGATGGTAAATAGAAGGAGAGAGAGACAAAGGAGAAAGGAGGCAAACAAAGCAAAGACGACCGATCACAACGGACCAGAGGAGATTAGGAAATGAAAGACCGAGACAGAGAGGAAGAAACGTCTGACTGAGGACAACTACTTCACTGTACTACTGACTAGAGCGCCATTTATATGAGAACTAAGAGAAATCACAAACATTTGCAAAAAGATCAACTTGATCAGATGAAGTCTCTGAATCTTTGGGAACAAACCATTGATTGATTGATTCAATGTTTATAAAGTTACTCTTCCTTTTTGGTCCAACTGCATCCATTCATATTGTCCCCGTTTCCAATGCTGGGGCTCCCGACCACGATACATTTCTTATTTTGACGTTTCCTAGACCAAACAGCCGATCGATTAATCGGCATAACAATTAATTAACTTGTATTTTCTGACAGCTCTGACAATACTCCATATAATTACTGAGCAGAGAGTAATGTGATCCTCACCACCGGATCTGTATGCTGCTCCTGCACAATGTATCATTAAAAAGGCAATTTGTGCCTCTACAGCAGAACGCCACCAACTCCTCACGCCGGCCAACAGGAGGAAGATGGCTGCGCACTCACATCAGACCTTCAGCGAGCGAGTGTGAGAACAGAATGGAAGCGAGCCGGGACGGGGCCAGACCCAGCCGAGCCGCGCCAGGTGTCAGAAAACAACACGGCACGGGCTCGTTCAACCGCCCTGCCAAAGCACAGCCGCCAGGGAGGGCTGGCAAGGAGCGGCCCGGATGGAGAGATGAACGGATGGCGGGATGAATAGATGGGTAGATACAAAGGGAGAGAGGAAGAGAGGGTCAATAAACACCTGAGGGCAGAGAGGCTGCCAACTGGCGTGTGGACAGGGAGGGAGAGAGAGAGAGAAAGAGAGAGAGAGAGAGAGAAAGAGAGAGAGAGAGAGGGGGGAAATGGAGGGAGTGTGTGTGCATGAGAGTGAGACAGAGAAGCTGAGCAGGTCGAGAACAGCAGCAAAATCCCTTTTCCATATCCTGTAAGAGACAGACAAATGGGAAAGAATGGAGGCGTAGTTAGAGGAAATGAGTATATGAGGAGGACAGGAAGAAGGAGTGAGTTTAAGGACAAGGACAGCCTGTTCCAGTGGAGCACATTAGCCACTTGGTGCCTGAAGGACACACACACACACACAGCCACACACACACCCACACCGACACACACGCTCAGATATGTAGGGATCATTGACAGGATGATGATCGTGACCAGAAAATGTTTAAATGAACACTGTGACTTCTTGTTTAATAATGATAGAATCTGAGACGACACACACACACACACACACTCACACACACACTATCACATTATATGCTCCAAATTCCAGCGTATTATGTGACTTTTGTGTGTGTGTGGAGTCAGTTGACATCTTTTGTTTTGGACGAGTGTCTGGTCAGGTGCACTTTTAGAAAAATGCGGGCCAAACGAAGAAGACGACGACAGATGAAGGATAAAAGAACAAAGAGATAAAACTATTCAGCAAACTGAACTGTCGGAGAGACAAGTGTTCAATTCAAAAGAGCGTTTGGAAATAAAGAGAGCGAAATGACGGCCAACAGAGAAAACTGATGCGGCAGAAAGAGAAACCTGATCTGATCCGACGACTTAGGACACGAAGTAAAGTGTTTGTATGGTTCTTAACCCTGTAATGAGTGAGCAGACATTTTGTTTGAGGGTTACAACTATCAAACCCAGCAGAGAGATCGGAGACGGCGGCAACAAGAAGTTCAAAAGACCAGGATGCAACGCAGGGGCCAGAGTTGAATCGTGCATGAAAACGAGTTTAGCTCTCAAGATCTCATTCTCCCAAACTGGCTATACAATCGGCGCCGCTACCGCTCCTGATCTGCCCACCTACACGTTTAACCTGCCGCGCAAACACAGCACTCCTGAGCCTGTCAAAAGGCATTGTGGGAAATGTAGAGAATGACTAAGTGGAGTGGAAACAGACGAAGCAGGTGGGCAGCAAAGGTAGCAGGTACTCCAAAAAACAGACTAAAGTGTTCCTGCAGGTAGAACTTTTGACGAAAAGGAGAGAAGTTTGTTCCAGGGTGAGGGAGCAAAGGGGAAAGTCGGCTCCAACTGCCAACGCTTCATTCTTTCAAAAACGCCCGGAAGCGCCCGGCTCCCCTGCGTTGTCAAAGTGCAAACACCTTGGCAAGCGTGCGAGAGGTAACAAGTTTAGGTTTTCCCTTTTGTTTGCTTCTCAGCCGTGACACCCAGAGAGAACTTGAACAGGATCAGCAGGGGGGGAGCACTTCTCTGCAGAGAGAGAGAGGTAGAGAGAGACGGGGGGACACATTGTGTTTGGCCTCACTGCGTGACGGCGAGCAACAGCGATCACGTGCGCGCTGCCAATAAAGCTGGGTGAATTTGAATGCGATGAGCAGGAGTTCAGGTTGGCACAGGAGGAAGAATACGGTGCCCAGTGTGTTCGGGCACTGCCAGCTGCGCCAGGCTCCGAGTTCCACTACAGCTGAGCAAGCCAGCTTTGTTGGGGGATGGGGTGTGTGTGTGTCTGTGTCTGTGTGTGTGTGTGTGTCTCAACAAAAATCCCTTCCACCTCTCTTAGCTCTGATTTATTTTCTATTCCAAGCTCTTCTGTTTGGCAGCGGATATAAATACCTTCCCCCCCGCCACACACACACACACACACACACACACACACACACAGAAGTTGCTAGTTTAAATCCCTTCCCCTCACAGGAAGATGGTGCAAATGAAAGAGCACGGCAGAAGACAACATCCAAAGTAACTGCGTGGCACGTCAGGATGTTTACATGCACTGCGATAGCATTTGTCTCTCCTGCCATTAAGGGGAGATGCGGTTGAACAGTATTTGGCGCAGGGTGTTACGTAATGTTGCGTGGCAATGCAGGCGGAGGCGGCGTACTCCGATTAAGATGTTTACACGGCGGAATAAATGGATTAACCGTCGCTTAATCTAGGTCTGTTACTTGGAGTAAACACACTTTGGGTTTGGTGCCAGTTTCAGCCGCAGTAGTGTGTTTACGTGACATTTGGAACAGGCGGTTTAGTGCTTTAATGGCACTGCGAAGGAACGTCCTGAGTGGGAACGATACGCATGATGTCACCGCGGGGAGAGGAGGAGAAGAAGAAGAAGTGCAATTTATCTGGTAAAAGATTAAATGAAAATGCTGCAATACTACCACAGCTTTGACCTTTGACCTGGCTTGTGCGTATATGAACTTTAGGGATCTACTGCACACACACACACACAGACACACACAGACACAGAGCTGCAGTGTGTCGTCACCTCTCCCTGTGTGAGCAGTTTAAGGTAAACGTCTGACGCTCTAATCACCGCCTGATTGGGGTTCCAGGCTCAGAGTAACTGAGTGAAAACAACCATTCCTGCTTCCTCTCTCTCTCTCCCTCTTCCTTCTTCTCCAGGCAATCAGCCTCCTAGTGCCTCCCTCCTCCTCCCCCCTCCTCGTCTTCTCACTCTGCTTCCCTCGGTGCACTTGGCCTCGCTCTTTTGCTCTCTCTGCCCTCCTTCTCATTTTCTCTCATTCCTTTCTCCTTCTTGCTTTATCTCTCTGCCCTCCTTCCCTGTCAGAATCTCTTTGCAGCCTCCCTCTCTTTTCTTCCTCGCTCACCCTTGTTTTTTCCCTCTCCTCCATCTCTCTCTCTCTCTCTCTTTCTTTCTTTCTCTCTCGCTCACTCCTCTGGGCAGCGTGCCAGCTCCTCTTCCCTGGCGCTGAGCCAACTGCTCTCCTCCTCTTCGCCTCCTCCTCCTCCTCCTCCTGCCCTCCCTTCCTCTATCCCCCTTGCCTCTGATTGATGGCCCCTCTACTCGGGAAGGAGAGGAAGAGAAACAGAGAAAGAGAGAGAGAGAGGAAAGGAGAGCAGCAAGGCACACACACACACACACACACACACACAAACACATGCATCCTCAAATTGTGTGCACAAATACACACTAACAAAGGTACACACACGAGTATGCACACTTAAACCCTTACACACAAAAAGCAAAGTGCGCACACACACACACACACACACACACACACACACACACACACATACACTGAAAAGCAATCCAAACAGAGCAGGGAGAGCACACACACAAAGAGCTGTGTGCAGAGCAAGCAGAGCCTCCCAGCATGAGACCAACAAGCACACACACACACTCCTGCCTGCCTGCCTGCCCAACATACGCACACACACACACACACAATGCCTCAGACGCATACACACATAAAGACAGCAATTCAACCTTCAGTGCAGAACCAATACAAGATAGGCAGTGGACCCATGACATGAAAAACAGAGACAGACCGCTCACTTCTATATGTCACCCTAATAGTGCAGACACACGTGTGTACACACACACACACACACACACACAATACATAACATACATACAGATGCACCTGGAATATACGAACAGTTCAGTTTACAGTTTTACACCAAACTGCATCTCTTTCGTCTCTCTTTCATCCACATACACAGACATGGTGACACCTGGACAACGTCTCACACTCTCACCTTAACACACACACACAAACACACACACACACCCACAGAGATGAGCAGCCTATGTAGCTCAGAGCCCCACTGCCAGAGTGACAAAACCATTATGCTAAAAGGCGAAGCTCCCCGGGAATTTAATCACTCATTTTCTCTCTCATCTCATCTTTCTATCTTTTCTCTCCCTCTCTCTCTCTCTCGCGCTCTCTCTCTCTCTCTCTATTCCCTTCCCTCAACTCCCTTTCTATCATTCCTAAAGGTCTCTCTCTCTCTCTATGGCTCATTATTCACAAATGAGCTCTGATACACATATATGCACAGATATACATACACACGAGAGAGAGAGCAAGTGAGTGAAAGAGAGTGAGAGAGAGCAAGAGAGAGAGAGAGCAAGAGAGAGAGAGCGATAGAGAGGGAAACATCAAAGCCACACGCACATACAGCACAGATGCTACAGCATGTGCAAAGAGGCGGCATGCACTACTGATCAGAGCAAGTACAAACAAATACTGTACACACACCCACGCGCACACACAGGCCCCCACCCACACACACACACACACACAATCATTTGACCTCTCCAAAGCCTGTTCTAATTGACCCACATATCCACGCTCGTCCTAATCCAGCCCTTTAAAATAAACCCAGTTAAACACACAAGCACACAACCCTAAGATTATGGAATGACTGGGTGTGTCGACAGGGTGCAAAGATGAAGAGGCAGGGGTGGGAAGAGCGAGATTGAAAAAGAAGGTGAGAGAGAGAGAGAGGGAGAGAGAGGGAGAGAGAGAGAGAGAAACCCAATTATATTATGGACCGCTGGGTGAGCGGAAAATGAAGGCATCTCTCCGTCTTGTTTGGTTTCCCCTCTCGCTCTCAAACTAGACAGCGATTCAGGTCATAATGTGAGCCAACACACACACACACACACACACACACACATACGCACACAAACGCACACAAACGCACACGAGGAAAGGCGAGACAGCTCAAACTAATTAGGCGCAGGGATAACTGCATGCACATTTTGACGCGAGGCAAACAGATAAACATTGGCTCGTATGCTCTCCCTCTCCGGCGTTTACTCTTCTTTCTCTTAATCGTCTGGTTTATTCATTCTCTCATTTCGTTCCGTCACTCTTCCCTCAGTGTTTTCTTTCAATATTTACTCTCTTTTCAGCACAATTCAAAGATGGTTTATCAGAAAACGACACAGCACACTATAGGAGCCAGAGTGTGAGGGGGAAACAGCCCAAAAGAAAGATAGAAAGATATTCACTGTCACACACACTCGGCCTTGTGTGTGTGCTGGTGAAATGAAAGTAGGGAGCAGGAAGGAAGGACAGCCAGCTGCTTCGTGTGTCCTCAGGAGTCCACAGGGGAAACAGTCTGGCTTCCTTGCGTCCTGAGTATCACACACACAGCTTCCTACTACATCCTGCCTAGCATGTGAAGCTAGCTGCCTCTCGCGCTAACATCCTGAAACTCTATACACAAGCTATTTACACTCATTTCAGTTTCAATCATTCTAACATTAACAGTGTTTATAACAATTCCTACCTTCCAAGGAGGAATTTCTCATCTTTAATCTTGAAGTGTTAATAAACCAAACAGCCTCAAATTAGCGAAGAGCCGTAGCTTCACTATGCAGCTAAAGCACAAAATTGAAAAATAAAACATCTCGACACCTTTGACTAACGCACCCCTGCTGCCTGTTTAATTCTCCCGGTGGACATGCAAGGCTGTGAGCTCTGTGTTTTCTAGGAATTCCTCCTGTTTACCTGGTAAGCTCGCTGTTTAGCTCCTCGCAGAGTCAACTGTCACGGCGGCGCAGGCCTTTCTAATCTCTCATTAAGCTGCCGAGCAGACCCAGTGGCCTTGTTGCCTAGCATCCTCCCGCTTACAAAAACAATGTTACAATCTCATCTACGCCACATCAGGAAATTCTCTCGCAAACATCAATTGATATAACAGCCCAGTGTGTGAGCCTGAGACGGAAACGCGTCTCGTTTGAATGCTTTTAACCTTTGAGCTCACAGTGTTTCAGTAGAAGCTTTGACACGATGCTAACAAGCTCCTGCGGTTGATTGATCCAATAACTCAGAGACAACCTGATAATCAATGCAGAAAATAGAATCAAAGAGGCCGTTTTCCTCCGCCAGGGAGGAGGAGTAACTGTATGATGAAACCTTTTGAAAAATAGAACTACTAAACACGGATTACATCATTCTAGTATCGGTTAATATGGAGTAGAAGAAGATTCAGGACAGAGACAAGAGGCCAACCAACCGGTGTGGAGGCAACAACCAGACCTGGTTAAGAAAACAGAGAGGAGTTGAGGGGTCAAACGGGGGTCAGAGCTCATGTTTACTGGAACAAATGGAGCTATGAGTGACACACAGGATATGATTAATGTTGATAGAGAAAAAAGGAACGTCTAGTACCAGGAAGTTCAAACTGGGGCTGTGATACAGATGAGGATGAATCATTTGTTCCAGGTAAAAATATTTAAACTTTTCGTCAGTGCGTCCAGCTAATGTTACTCGTCTAACTTCTGCAGGGAGCGGCGCTGATGCACGGTGGTGATGCACGGCGCTGATGCACGGAGGCTCGGCGGCGGCGGTGCCAGCCGGAGCGTTAATAAGTCTGGGAATGAACGTGCGAGAGGACTTGGCTGACTCGCTTTTAAATAGTTCATCAGGTTGAGTCGCAGCATCACGTAGTAACACACGTTCAGATCTCTTTGCACACTGCTGCTTAACACACCACCCTGTTTAGATTAGGATTCGGAACACACACACACACACACACACACTCTACAGTATCAGTGAGTAGTGCGCCCTCAGGACACAGCACATGTGTTTTTCATGAGCCCTCGTTTCCTTTCCCAGTAACATGACTGCTGGTGATGCTGCGCAGCGTTTCTCTCTGATAGGAAGTGGTTATGATGAACACTGTAGATTACGTCATCCCATACACCCGTCGGATCTTTCTTAATTGTGATAAGCTGTCAGTTCCCCAACTTGCCCAGGCAGCTGTGCACGCTCGCTCACACACTTCCCTTATGGCCTCGAGGGTCAACCAGAGGACACTATCCCAGGGAAAGGGATAATGCCAGATCCTTATCGGAGAAATATCCCCACATTAAAATCAGCCACGACCTTTAAAATTATGAGTAAAGTCAATATATATGCACATGTCAACATTAAAGTCTATTATTACAGTCTGGAGCCGCCCACACAAACCTGAGAAAAGGCCTAATCAGTCAAAATCAGGAAAAACACCTCACGTTCCACTCTAGGAATTTGCCCCATGGCTGCTTATGGCCAAAGCCACCTGTGTGTGTGTGTATTACAGCGCCATTACAACGTACAAACTGTAGGCAATCACAACATAACAGCATACATCATTACAGCTTCACTCAGGATCATTACCAGCCTTTTAAACCCTTCCGTGTGTACTGATAGGAACAGAAAGAGCTCATCATCGTTTGAGACTAAACTCAAGCATTTTTCAACTTTGGGAGGAGGCAGAAGAAGTGTGTGTGTGTGTGTGTGTGTGGAGGGAGGTCGGTGGGTGCTGAACTAGTTCAAAAGCCAAACTCCTGGTTCAGAGCCAGCATATAATCACTGCATGGTGGCCTAGTTTGTCTACATGGTACAGATCATGGAGTAACTCTAGAACGCGTAGATTATAATCACCGTGAGCTCAAACTACTTCCACAACTTCCTTATGTGCCGAGTTTGAAGAATGATCAATCGACGTGTCCCAATTTTAGTTTTAGCAATTAATAACCACGGCACTTGCAAATGTGAGTGTGTGTGTAATTTTGTGTGGATATGCCCACTGGCAGAATGTTTGAGCAGCAACAGCAACCGTTGCCCTCAAATCATTAAAACAAGCTATCAGGGCAGAACAGTCTATTATTAAATAACAGAGTTCAGCTTATTTTCTTCTCTGTCCAGGTTTTCAGAATTTCCCAGCTTGCACTTTGGTCACAAGGGTTCAGGCTGCAGTCCTAGAAAGTCATCATCTTCATCGGATCATCCTGCAGGGGGCATCGATCCGCTCGCCCTCCTTTACATCATCACATCGTCGATACTGTTATGTGTGTGTGTCTGTGTGTGTGTGTAACGCTTTCTGAGAGTCGCTGTGAGCCTAAAGCATACGGCAGAGTTACAAAGTCAGCCTGAATATACATATATACATGTTGTGTGTGAGTGTGAGTGTGAGTGTGAGTGTGTGTGCGCATAGCAGGGGATATAGGCAATAACCAGTCAGGCCCCAGAAGTGCAATATCAATGAATATAGAACAACCAGAGAGAGCAGTGTAAGTCCCTATAGCATGGATCCTCCTCCTGGGGATACAGCCAGCATATATATGATATGATATGATAATGGAAGAGAAGCCGTGAGATAATGTGATGGTGTGTGTGTGTGTGTCCATAAAGCTTAGAGGATGAGGAGGAGGAGGAGGAGGGGGTAGATGCCATCTTCTCATCTGTGTGCCGTCATATAGCTCAGATACAATCATCCACCAGAGAGAGAGAGAGAGAGACGGAGACCAGAGAGGGAGAGAAGGGGGAAAGAAACCAGAGACGGAGAGACAAGAAATGAAAAGGGTCGAGAAGATAGAGAGATCGGGAGGAGAGGGGGGGGGGGGGGGGGGGGTAAAGAGCGAAAGTGTGAAATTCAGAGAGTGTGAGAGAGAGCGGGAGAGAGAGAGGGGAGGAAAATGGAGGAGAGAGACTGGAAGGAGGGTTGGGAAGGCATGAAATGACTGTTACTGCTCAATTAATGCCGGGACATGAGACGGCCGTGCCACAGATAATGACGAGAGTGAGTGAGTGAGAGAGGGAGAGTGTGAGAGAGGGAGGGAGGGAGGGAGGGAGAGGGGGAGAGGGGGGGTCTCAACAGGATGTGAGGAGGAAGCTGGAGGGGGGAGTTGAGGAGGAGGAGAGGAAATAAGAGCAGATACTGTTAAATCTATTCATGATTCATTATTTCTCAAAGCTAACCTCCCCTCCTTCATCTCTCTCTCTCTCTCCCTCTCTCTCTCTCTGTCCCTGCTCGCTCTCTTTCATCTTCATCTCCTTTTTCACCTCATCTGTTCGCTGTGGTCTTTATCTGTCTCTTTTAAGGCTCCATCCATCCTGTTTACCCTCTCCTCTTTCATCCCTTCAATTAATCTCATCTCTCTCTCCTCCTCTCTCTCCCTCTCACTTTTTCCCCTCATCATCTCTCATTTCTCTCGCTCTCTCTCTCTCTCTCTCCGCCCTCACAGCTACGCTCTCTCTCTCTCTCTTTTTCTATCTTGCGGTCTCTTACATCCTCAAAGTCCTCGTTTTTTAAATTAACTTCCTCTCTTTTTCAGACGATCCCTCTCGTCTGTCGGGCTCTGCCATTTGTAACGTCCTCTTTTTTTTTCTAAAACATCCTCTCGTCCTTTAACTCTCTCTCTCTCTCACTTTCTCTTAGCCCACTCCTTTTCTATCACTCTCGTATTACTTCCCGGTATCTTTTTTCGCCATTTCATTTTATTCTCTCTAACACTCTTCCCCACACTGCTCCTTTCTTCTCTGCTCTCGCCTTCCTCTTTTTACACACCACAGTGATTCTCTCTCTCGCTCTCTTTTTCTCTCGATGATCCTTCCTTTAAGTATCACATTTTGCTCATATGCAGTCCCCCCTCCCCTCCTCCCCTCCCTCCTCCTCTCTCAAACAGACTTTTTCCACCTTTCCTCTCTTCATACACTCGCTCCTGACACCCCGGCCTCCCACTCTTCATTCTCGCCCCTTCTCTCCTCCTTTCCTCCGCCGAGCTCTTTGGTCTCCTTCTGTCATCTTCTCCGCCAAACCCCTTTCCTCCCCTCTCTCCTCCTCTCTTTCCACTTTCCACTCCTCCCCTCCCACCCCACATCATCGCCTTTTCCACCTATCCTCCTCCTCCTCTTCCTCCCCCACCTCCGCTCTCTGTCTCTCAGAGTTGCAGCCAGAAGCTCCCCCAGTCCATTTCTTCTCTTTGGCGACAAGAGCTGACAGTCCAGTTCTGCCTGGCTTCACTGTCAGCCATATCTCTCTCTCTGTTCTCTCTCCCTCTTCCTCCATTTGACTCGGTTCCCTTGCTTGGTCTTTCCTTTCTCTATTCCTCTGGGTTCCCTTTCAGTGTCTGTAGTGCTGTGGGGGAAAGAAAAGTTTGTCTTCATGCTACTAAAGTGCAACTGTCACCGCTGGCAGAAGAAAAAAAACTGTTGATTGATTTTTTTATTTTTTTATGCCAGTAAAAACCGACACGCTTTTTATTTCTCCTTTAACCTAACCTGTGCTGCGGTGACAAACAAAAAGAAGCTCTCCTTAAAGATGGAATTCAAAGCGTTAACGCCGCTGTTGTCCCAAGCGAACAAAGCGAGGTTCAGATGCAGAGAATCTTTAGTGTGGGAACAAACAAAGCAAAGAGACGCAGACACAAACAAGTCCCCCACTGCAATGCTTTGTCTATATAAAGCTAAATGAGATACTGGAACGTGTTACGGTCGCTGCTAAATGAGCTACAGGTGACAAACGATCCAGACACTTTGATCGGATCAAGGATTACTGGGAATCGAGTTCCTTGTGCAAAATAGAAAACACGCACGACGTCTGCCAAAGGCTCGGACAGGTGGAGCGGCATGAAGATGTGACTGATATCAGATAAGTGAGGCACTGATCTCAAACTTCTTTCAGGATGAAATGCCAGATAAATTCTCTCTCTCTCCCTCTCCTGCTCTCCCTCTCTTTGCTCTGTCAATAGTTCTGTCTGCTGTAGCGTTTAAGAATCAATCCATCCTTAAAAGATAAAAAAATAAAATAAAAATCAATGGAAAACGTTTCATTGTTTTTGTACTGAACAACCCTGTTTATGGCTAAAAGCTTCTCAATGAAGAATTACATTTTGCTGCGTGTGGAAATCAATATGGATACAATATATTAGGCAGAAAGGGTGTGGCACACACTTTGTCACTGCCGCCCCAGTTTGATTGATCAGGGCTCAGATTCTACACAGCAGTTACTGTAGTTGCTAATTAAGGTTCAACCGCTGAAATGCGTGGAGTTTATTCGATGGTGCAGTGCTGACTCAGCGATAATGTGCAGGCGACGCATCACAACTCCAGCAGTCAACTATGCTGCAAAAAAATGGGAGTTTTTAAAAGTCAGAGTAAAGTTGGCTTTATATAATTTCACATTGTCATCATGATTTATTACAGAAATGATTGCTTAAAGTTCAGCCATTACTTTCCTCTCTATTGCTTTTAGTTTTCTCAAAGACACATTTGTTATAGAGCGCATCAGGGGGCCGTGTGTTTGCTTGTCCATCTTCCTCTAATAATCCTACAAAGCACACATGCAATAACTTGGATCCAAGCTGTTTCCCAAAAAAACAACAACATAAAAATCAACAAAATGCTCTGGAGTGTCGTCGTCTTTCGTCTCGTTTTCTTGAAGCAATTAGTGTGTGTTTGGAAGTGCGGCAGCAGGACGGTTAGGAAAGCCTCTTAACCTTTTCCATGAACTAAATACAGAAGCAGCGATGCAGCTTTTAACCAATAGTGACATTTTACCGCTCCGAAATGTTGATAGACAGAAAAGCTCACTGTCACGCTGTGCATATCTTCATTGAAACTTCTGTCTGATATGTTTTTGTTTGTGCCGCGCTATGATTCACTTTCTGACACAACTCCCTGAGTTAAAAATAGTTCCCAGTGTTTTAGGGAGCAATTGGTCATTTGTGACAGCCGGTGTACCTGCAGCACAATAGGTTAGAGAGAAACATTGAACTGGATCGGTCTTAATATAGCCGACGCTGAACATGGAGAACACACGGTGATAAGCCCCAGGAGTGATTATGCAGGAAACCAGAGAAGTGTTGACACCTTCATAACGCCGGTGTTGGAGATTGATGTACACAAGTACAAGTGCTCAAAGTATTTGGATAGCAACCCACTGTTTGATGTCTCAGCGCTGTAATTACTTTCATTGTGAAATGTCACAATGGCTACGAGGTTAAATTGCACACTGTCAGCTTTAAACTGAAGGGGTTTTCAGAAAAATGCTTAAAACAGCGAGGCCCTCTCTATATGGGCACGGCAAACTAGCTACTGGAGGCTCACAGGCAAGGGACAAAAGGATAGAGAAATAAGGGGAAATAAAAGGTGCAAAGAAGAGAGAGAGAGAGAGAAAGAGAGAAGGAGAGAAAGAAAGAGGGAGATAGAGGGATAGAAAGAAAGAGAGAGAGAGACAGAGAGAAAGAGAGAGAGAGAGAGGAGAGAAAGAAAGAAAGAGGGAGAGGGAGAGAGAGGGAAAGGGAGAGACAGAGAGAAAGAGAGGGAGATAGAGGGAGAGAAAGAAAGAGAGAGAGAGAAAGAGACAGAGAGAAAGAGCGAGAGAGAGAGAGAGAGAGAGAGAGAGAGAGAGAGAGAGAGTCACCTTAGAGGAGGATGTAGTTAAACTGCACCATGATGCTGTCGCTGCACGGACGTCTGTCACCACAACAAATCAGACCTCTGGCTGCTCTCTGTCTGCCTGCCATCCGGTCCGTCTGTCTGTCTTATCTGGCCGTCTATCCATCTTTCTGTCTGTAATTTCACTGTCTTTGGTTTTTTTACAATGTGATCCAGACAGCAAAATTAGCAGGAAGTGTGTGAAGTGACAGGCGGCCGTCGCCTCCTGAGAGCCGCACGCCGCCGCTCATCACACAGATAAGACTCCTCTCATGGCTTAGACTCTTACAAGAACACCTGACCTCAAACGGGAAGAACGGAACGGTTTGCTTTGACACTGTTCAGAGGAAATGATGAGCGATTATGTACCTCAGGCATAAGCTACACTGATAATGTCTCAGCCTCGTCCACATCTAGAGTCTGCTGGATATCTGTCTGTCATTACCGCTTCTATAAAACGTAGATTATCGCCGCTATGACCATGATGACGCCATTCTTTTAAATCATACCGCCCGTTAAATGCTGCATTTGTCTAATTCTCATCTCCTAATTGTTTCCTCACTTCCAGCAGATGCTCATTAGTTGCAACAGATGAGGCTGTGAACATGGTACAATGTGCGGCTGAGGTCAATATCTGATGTTTTTGGTTCCATTGTACATCTGTCCTCAACGCAGAAACTAAATATGATTATTAGAGAATAACCAATATGTTCTTCTTTAAAGTGAGCCCTCTCTTTCCCAAGCTAATTAAAAGTAGATTTTTACAAGCAATAAAACACACCAATCCTCAATTCAACACACTCAAGGTTTCACATTTGAACGGTGTGTAAAGTAAACAAGTAACGCTCTTTTTAATAGACATTGGTGTATAAATGATATTAATGAGTGAGTTTGCTGACTTTATTCTGTAATTGGACGACTGTTACGTGTTATTTAAGCAGGTCACACAGTATGAGAGTGTGTATTGTTTTCATTTTGACTCTTAGGGTTGGGCTGGGTTTCTTAATCGCGAGGTCTTGATTTTCTCATATCCATTTGCTGCCATGGTGACCACTATTCAGCAGAAGTGACAAAGGTTTCCATCAACAGGATGAATATTAATCCCACCTTTGAGACCACAAACAGAGACGCCAGAGTTCCAGAGTAACACTGGCTGGCTGATTATTTGCAGTATGTTGTGCAGTGGTTGCCATGGCGCTAAACCCTTCATTCATAGAGCAAGTTTACACGAAACAATAAATCTGATCCTAAAGATCCTATCAGATCCTGGATAATCTCGCCATGACGCTGATCCTATTCTACCCTTTAGTTTACCGTACAGATGCCAGATGACAGGAACATGCAAATACACACATTCATCCATATTCATACACACATATGCACACATGAAGTGAATACACACGAGAGGCAAGCGTGCTATGTCGCTGCATGGGAAACAATCAATTATCCCACCCACATGATGAGACACACACACACACACACACACACACACACACACACACACACGCACGCACACACACTTCCTTACCTGTTTGTGCATCTCGATGTTGAGCCCGTACGACATCTCATAGTACTGCAGAGACAAACACAAAGGACACAGCTTGGTTAAGATGTCAACCGTAACATGTCAGTTTTACCATACGTGATGACACATCGCCCCGGTGAACATCTGTTGCGTAGCGTAGCTGCATATGCATCTGTGTGAGTCAGAGAGGAAAGGGAGAGCGAGGGGAAAGTGTTTATAAATAATGAAGTATTGACTGAATTTCACAGCATGAGCTACATGTGATCACTGTCTGTGTGTCTGTGTGTGTGTGTGTGTGTGTGTGTGTGTGTGTGTGTGTGTGTGTGTGTGGGAAGAACCATTACTATTAGGGCTGTGTGTGTGTCCATGCGTGCCTGCCAAATGAGCATGACTCACCGTGTGTTGTGCGCCTTTGTGTTAGTGTGGATGCATGTGTGTGTGTGTATATATATATATATAGAGAGAGAGAAGCCATCTGAAACTATCATTACGTGGATGCGTGCTGAACATCGTGTGCACTGAACAACGACATCCATACGCAAACAATTAGCAACAACTATTTGACTTTCCGGGCCAAAGGAGGGAGCGGTGAGAGGAGGAAGGTGTGGACACGGACACAGCCGGGACATAAACATCATAGCACCTATAGATCTGTATGTTCCTGCTAAGTTCACGCTGAGAGTGGACGTGGGTGTGTGTATGTGTGTGTGTGTGCCTTGTAAATGTGTTCATTTCTGCACGTGTGTGTGCTCGCTAAATGTATTCCTGTGCGTGTGTGTGTGTTTGTGTGTGTGTCTCAGTAATATGCTGTAATAGTGTTGGTGGCGAGCGGCGTGCAGACAGCGAGGATCTGTCACGGTGACAGAGGAAGCTTCTGCTGCCGGATGAGCAACACTGACTGATGAGAGCGACGCACTACTCTCTCTTTCTCTCTCCCCCATCTTCATTCTCTCACTCATTTTGACTCAATCGCTCTTTCCTCTCTCTCCCTCTCTCTCCATTTATTTCTTTCTTTCTTTCAGTCCCTCCCTCTCACTCCCATCGTTATCATTCAGGCTGTCACTGCATCTTTTCCCAATCCACTTATTCCCTTCATTCTTTTTCTATATTCTTTCACTTTCTTTCTATCTTTCTCTCTCTCTATTGATATATTTCTATCTATCCATCCAACCACCCGTATTCCTATCTATCTATGCTCTGTGCCCTTCATCTGTCATCGCTCTATTCTCCTCTCTCCTTTGCCACCTCGTTCCTACAGAGCACCGTCTCTCACTCACTCCTGTCAACACCTCTCTCTCTTTCTTCCCAATTACTCTTTCTTCCTGTTCTTTTGCTCTCCATCCTCCTATGCCTCTCTCTCTCTCTTTCTCTCTCTCTCTCTCTCTGTCTCTCTCTCTCTCGCTCATTTAGTTCATCCTTTCTGTGATGGGTTCACACAAAATGTTCCTTCATGCATGTGAACATACTGTACACACTCATTTCTTGGAGTCTCTTTCACATGTAAAAACTCCACACACACTTCACACAACTCTCTCTCTTTCTTTCTCGTTCACACACCCATATTCACACGCACGCATGACCACACACACTCAACCACGCATACTTGAGCAACCTCTTTGTGCGTTTGCATGTCTGCCTCTCCTGCAGCCCTCTCAACATAAAAGACATGTGACATCTCTCTTTGTTCAACCTTTCTCTCCCTCTCTCTCTCTCCATTTCTCTCATCAGCCTCTCTCGGCACCCCTCCATCATTGCACCTCTCCTCAGCCCTCCCCATCATTTTTTCTACGCCATCCTTGCCTCTCTCCTTTTATTAATTCTCCCTCCATCTTTCCCATCAGCCTCTTCCCCTCTCCTCTCCATTTCTCTTTTTTCCCTCTCTCTTCCAGCCCAACATCCTCTTTTCATTTAGCATCTCCCTCTTTTTTTCTCCCTCCACTACACCAACAGCTGAGTGCTTCAGCAGAGCCCGGTATGTTAATACAACCTTGCGAGTAACAACATAGCTCATTTTAGCAGCCGGCCTCAACAAGAGCTCTTCACTCTGGACTGAAGCGAGAGGCTGAATAGAGCCGGCACCGTGTGAGGGAACGGAATGTCATAAAGGTATGATGGGAACGCCGCTGTGCTGAGGCATAGGGAGAGAAAGAAGCAGGTTTGAGTTGGAGGAACTTTGGTGCTGCCCCTGTCAAGCTGCACTGTGACTGAATGTGGAAGGGACCCGGCCGTGTTTGTCTTTGTTCTTCGGTCTGTGTGTTAGCAAGACATTTAAAGATATTACGGATTTCAATCGAACTTCACGGAGAGAAAATCCAAGGCCACGCCCATTTGTCACTGTTGTCACCTCCTCACTGTTGTCATTAACTGTATTTGGCTGCCAAAGTTAAGTGGGCGTGAATTAATTAATAAATCATGAATTAATCAGTCTGCTGCATCCAGAGCCGGTGGACGTGTACTCACAAAAAAAATGAAACATGGATGGACCCGATGGAGGCGCCATAACAGCAGTTCCATTTTGTTAATAACTATGGAAGCAGACACGGTGGAATCATCAATCAAAATATTGGCTTGTCAGTGCGGGAGGGGTTAATCATGGCCCTAATCAATAACCTGTTCAATTCACTGAGAGATGGTGTCAAACGGTGATGGAAGCTGAAGTGTTTTTGTGCTTTAAGGCAGTGGGAAGGATTGAGAATAGACTCTTATGTGAGAATAAGAACGTAGGTATCTGTATTATACGTCTGTGTGTATGAATAATAAGATCTGGAGGGCTATAACTTCCCAGGAGAAAGGTCAGAGTAAAGGTCAGCAGGAGAACAGAAGCACCTGGAGCTGTTCAGCCTCTCTTTACCGCGCTGGGATGCACTTTTGCCCGAGCTTACGCATGAATCCTTCAGTCTTAACAGAAACAGCGTTGCTCAGATCTCCGAATTCTAAACACCAGAAGACGTGAAAAGCAAAAGAGGCGGTTGGCTGAGCTCGCTAACACGCCACATGTGAGACGCGTCCACTACAACGCCGCTCTGTCGCAGTCACACGCTCCTCCGTCTAGAAACGAGCCGTTAAAGCATGTGACATTTGACTTCCGTACCAATCATGGCTTCCTTTGAAGAGGCAGCAAGGAGAGGTCCCAGTGTGTGTGTGTGTGTGTGTGTGTGTGTGTGTGTGTGTGTGTGTGTGTGTGTGTGTGTGTGTGTGTGTGTGTGTGTGTGTGTGTGTAGGCCAGACAGCAGTGAAGTGACTATTGTAGTATTTCTTCATTCTGCACAGCAACTCCAGCGACAATGCACAGTGGGAGAACAGTCTGGACTTTTGTCTGGTAGCTACTCTGCTCTGAGGTCTTAGACTGTGTTTGGGCAGCGGTCGGGTAGTTACAGGTGTTTCTAAGGCACTGGGCTACCGTGACTACACACTCCTAATGCTCCCAATTATTTGTATGTGTTGCGACGGAGGCAGAAATGCGAGCGCAGCATCTACATGGACAGACTTAATAGGATTTCCTCTGTTATCCCAGCGTATGTGATGAGTTGTGGAGTGGCAGTTTTGAGGAAGAGTCGGCCGCTCGGGGGAAACGCATGACGAGGTGTTTTACTCCAGCTGTGATGTGACACAACAAAACACTTTCAAATCACATCATTTAGGTCTGTAACTCTGAGTGTGTAGTAGCTTTAAGTTTATGCAAATTTCAACAACATGACGTTTGAAGGAAAAAAGGTTTACGGCTTTAATCTGAGTATAATCAAAGTTTTAACGAACATGTAAACAAACTGAGCTCTACTTAAGTAATGACGGGAAGGATTTGAGTTTTGGAAGGATGGCGTCAGATGGATCTGGGTTCTAAAATACAACTAACATCCTGATATCTTCACTTCCTTCTTCTCGCCTCCCCTGCTTTCTTAATTTCTTCCTTCCCTTCCACCCTTCCTTCCTTCCTTTCCTTATTCAATTCATCTGTCCCAAGCGGCCGTACCAGGAGGACGCCTGTCACCAAACAAACTACTTTATTTAATTTATTTATCCACTGGCTGTATTGCAGTGCAGTAATCAGAACTGTTCAACTGCTTGATATTGCAGCGGCACACTTGTGATGCAGCACATGTTTGCGTCTGTTTTAGTCTATTTCTTAAAAGCTTCATCCTCTCTTAGCTGCTTGCACTCCCCTCCCCTCCCGCCCCACAGACACCCCCCACCCCCTATGTTCAATTACCCCCCCCCCCCTTCCTGCCGCTCTGCCTTCAATAAATCTAGTGGCACTGTGTTCTCATTCAAAACGCTGTAAGATCCCCTGTCTATGTGGAGTGTATGTGTGCATAGCAGATTGCACATTGCATGGGGTGGATGCATGTGTGTGTGCGTGTTACAACAACCAAAACACACACGCGCTGACACGAAAGGGGCACTGAACAAACCGGCTGATGTTGCTCACTAACTCCTTACCAAGAACACCCAGTGTTGCCCACCCAGAAGGTAGTGTGTGTGCATGTGTGTGTGTGTGTGTCTACCTAACCCAGGGATCGGCAACCTTTTTAACTGAAAGAGCCCTCACCCACTTTCACCAATTTATTAGGTGGGGGGAAAAAGTTCCGGCAAAAGTTGTACCAATCAACTCAACATGGCCGGAAGAAGAAGAAACTGGAGAAACTTTTATTTTTTTGGGCCAGACAGGAAGTGAGATCAAGAGTCCAAACCAACTCACCTATATTTCTGGGGGCGCTTCACAATTTGCTCTGCCATCACCCGGTCTAACGGGGGGATTATGATCACAGTATAATTATTTATTACTTGTTAATAGTGTTAAAGTTAAACAATGTCAGCTCAGAACTTCAACCCAGAGGCTTTAAACTGTGCAGGTGAGCCCAGATCTTACAGTCACAGGTACCAGGATCGATTCAGGATGGATGCAAACAAACACATGATGACAAACAACCAAAGCATTCATTCAAACTAAACTTAAAAAGTACTTCCCCCACATCTTCACACTGATGTGACTGAGGAGTGTGAGCTCAGTTGAACTTGTAGCTGCACAGAGGAAACCCAGAGTCTGTCTCCAGCCACAGAGAAGGAGCCCTCTCTAATGTTGCAGGTGCTTATTAAAGATAATGACTGAAGTTCATCTCCAGTTAATTTGACAGTCAAGGGATTTTGTTATTGTAACACAGAGAAATCAGCCATTAGTGTGTCCTGTTATTACCTCAGTCAGTGTATTCATCTACAGGTGGTACTTTGGCTCTTTAATGCTGGGGCATTAAAGATGATATTATAGACACAAGATTACATGTTTACTTACCTGGGTTTGCTCTGTGGCTGATTTCTTTTACATAACGTTCACGTGTGTTACATACATTGCTCCACATATTAAAATAAGTCTTGTTGTTTTGTTTCCTGCTTTACTTTAATGAGGTTACAGTGCGGTGCTCGTTTATCTGATGGAGCTTTAACGTTCCTCTCTCTCTTTTGAACACACACACACCATATCTAAAGTCTATCTTGTGCTAATCACACACACGCGCGCACACACGCACACGCACGCACACACACACACACAGAGTGTCATCAGGGATAGAAAGACAAAAAGCATTCCTGTATTTCTCCCTCCCTCCCTCCCTCCCTCTCTTTCCACTCTTCTGGGAATGTTCACCCCCCCTCCCCCCCGCTGTAGTGTTGAGAGAGTGTCAGACGCCTGTGCCAGACTCTCTCTCTCTCTCTCTCTCTCTCTTTCTCTCTCCCGCTCTTCCTCTCTTTTTCTCCTTCCATCTCTTCCATGCATTCTGTGAAGGATGCTGGCAGACTTTGAAATGAGCTTTAGGAAGTGGGTCTAATCCAAGGTGATTTATCTAAATGGGACATCCGTGTGTGTGTGTGTGTGTTTGTGTGTGTGTGTGTGTGTGTGTGCGTGCCTGTTCCATTGGTGAACCGCCCGTGTGTTTACTCTTGCGTGCATTTGTGTGTGCACGCGTGGGTGTGTATGTGTGTAGAACCTTAACAAAAGCATTGTTCATCAGTGTCTCTCGGGGCAGCTTGTCTCTTTCATCTGCCCGCCCACACACACACACATTGACACACTCACTCTCACTCTCACACACACACACACACACACACACACATACCACCAATGTTAAAACATTTATTAGCAGGCTGCGCTAGCTCACATCAGAGGTGAGGTTAGCAGGCTCTGACTTCTCCATTGTGTCCTGTCAGTGGGTGACGACTAAATCAGTCACGGCAGACATTCAGCCTCGCCGCAGCTCCTCTTGCAGCCTGTTTCATCAGAGGGAAAAGGCTCAAACCACAACCGCACAGCTACGACCTTGAGTCCGCCGGGGGGGCGGGGGGGTTTGGAGCTGTAAACATACATGTGCGGCGAGGGAGACCTGCCCGGTCTTTGCGAGTCCTCCCGGCCTGTTTGTCTCTGGGGCTCCAAACTGTTCAGACGGGTTTAAGACTCTTAAAAAAGACACAATCCTTCCCTGCATCCGGCCACCGCTTAAATCCTCCAAACTCCTCCTGAGAAACGCTCGCCTCCTGCCCCTCATCCTTTTTTTTTTTTTTGCTCTATCTTGCATCACTCATCGCTCCCTCTTCCTTTCTTCTGCTCGTTCTCTTCATCTCTCATTTCCTGCACATCGGCCTTCCTCTCCATCTCTCTCTCACACACACACTCACATTTCTCTCCTTTTCTCCCTCCCCCTCTTTTTCTTTCCCTGCTTTTCCTCTCTCGTTTCAGTTTCATCTCTCCTTCCTCCTCTCCCGGCTCTCTCTTTTATCTCTCTCTCTCTCTCTCTCTCCCATCTTTCTCGCACAGTCAGTCACTGTAATGTTGTTGAAGAGAACACTGTGTGTCAGCGTGAATCAGACAGATGAGCTGGGAGTGTAGTAAGAGGCTGAGAGCACCACATTAATCCACACACACACACTCACACACACACACAGTCTATGCCTGAGGGGCTGTACTGAACTGATGACACACACAGACATATACTATACACACACACACACACACGCACAAAAGAAACGCATGATCACAATGTTCCAACAAATGACTGCACGGAGGGCATGAGACTGTTTACTCTGACCACAACACACGGATACAAGCACACAATAACACACACACACACACTAAACACCACCATCAGCGTTTGTCCATTCATTACAGCTTGATTATTGTTATTACGGATTTGCGATGGCGCTTAATTCCCATTTCAGATCACCGCCGCCACGAAACATTCTAATGAGTTTATTATGTATTCAGTATCAGTACGTTTAAAACATAGATTTTACTCCAATTAATCAAATCATCCCAACACCCACACCCACACACACACACACACACACACACCCTATTCTGTGTTTTGTCTCACCATTATTTTTAACGGTTACATCGGCTGATATTTCTTGCCTGGTGTTCTTAAAGACAAAACCCTGCAGAGCCTCACACACTCACACACACACAGCATCACAGCGAGGGAGCAGCCACCTAATCTGATTCCTGACTATGAGCTGTCACCCTCCAGTAGACATGTCTTTCTTTATATATTTAAGGGGCTTCGCGGTCCATTCCCCTTTGACTGCTTCTGAGAGTCTGCAGGAATGAGACGAAGGCTGCAGGACACACGAGGAGACTTAGAGAGGAGGAGGACACCAGGACAGCAGAGGAGACACAACATAGATTTATAATATAATTGTGGAGACCTCATTTGTATGCCGGTTCAATTCCGGTCCTGTGCTGGGGACAGTTTGATCTCATTTCCTTCCATATTCCAGCTTGTGCGTCCTTTGCTTTAACCTCAGACCGGCACAGTCTGAGTCTGAGTCTGAGTCTGAGTCTTTGCCCTGTTGTGGTGCACGTGCCTTAATGTGCCCATCACGTCTGCGCCCCCTGATTAGCTGTGGCCACAATGCAGCTTCATTTAAAAATACACAGTGGAATTCCAACAGAGCAGTGAAATCTGAGAGCCATGAATTATAAATACAGCTGCCCACTGAACGCCCCGCGTGTGGGACTCCGTGTTTTGTGAGTTCGTATCACTCACGCACACACACACACTTCCAGAGCAGCCAATCTAAACGGAAACATACAGAGGACGGAGCCGCCAAAAGCTCCGGCGGCTTTGCTCCGGCTTCCCTGCATCTCCACATCACAGACGGAGGCACTTTGAGGGGTTAATGGCGTCTTCCTTCCAAGCGTGAAAAACATTTCCAACGGCAACCGCGGAATTAGAAAAAGGAGCGAGAAAAACTACTAGTTCCTAACTTTGAAACATACACCTCTGATTAAACCGGACCGCTGTGTTAACACTCGGGCTGCTGGAGTAAAAGTACAATCCTGTAGGGAACGTTGCTCCTTTAACAGCTAACACTCTGTGCCAAAGTCCTTGTTTACAATGTTTAATGTATCGGCTCAGTGCAAACGGATAAACATTCAAAGTAACACATTTATGAGCTCGGTGTGACTTTTTTCTTCGGTGGATGAAAGCTGGACGCCTGGACTCTCGTTCCACTCCACTCCAACCAAACACACTTCAGGAGGATCCCACGTGACGACTCCTCACCCGCGTAAAAACATAATGATATTTTTATGTGCTTCCCCCCCCTCCTCCTCTGTAATGTGGAAACCTACTCAAACACCCTACGTGTGTTGTTGTTGGGCGGCTTGCTTGTGCTGAGCAGCCATTTTCAGGACGGTTGCTTAGGAGGGAAGAGATCCAAGCTACCAGCAGATCCTTTATTTGTGACGTAAACAAGAACAAGGCGGCGGTAAACATGAGCTCTTATGATCACCGCAAGAAGATCAGAGAGACGCCGCCACCTAAACAACCTAACCAACGAAATCAACCAGCCAATCCAAAGATGAAGACGCCCGAAACACCTAAACAACATTTCAACCATCGCTACCAGGAAAAGTCCCTTAACCGCCGAGTCTTCTTCTTCTTCTCCTTCCTCGCAACTAGTTCACGTGATTCCCCATGACCCGGTGTCGGGGTAACCGCGCCGCGACTGCTCCGGCAGCCTTTGCCTCATATTTAAAGAGCTTAGAGGTGATGAATAGTAAAGGAGCAGTGCGGCGTGATGAGCAGAGCCCAGCCTGTGGAAACAGGCCTCAGTGTGGATGACAGCCCTGAGCAGCTAAATATAGCCTTCTGGGTTATCTCCTCTGTGGGCGCAGCCGGCCCGGTGTTGCTTCACATTATTTACGTGTCTGTGCGTGCATCCTCTCTCTCCCTCTCTCTCCCTCTCTCTCTCTCCCTCCATCATTCTATCATTCATTTCACACACACAGACCCCTATAAACAAACATCCCTATCTCTCCATCTACTCTCTCTCTTCTCTTCACCGCCATTCCTCCTCTCTGCAGTGCCCCCCCTCCCCCCCTCGCTGCATCCCTCCCTCATTCATTTCTTCTTCTTCTTCTTCTTTCTTCCCGCCTGCATCTCTCCCCCCTGCTTATACAGAGCTCTCTCCCTCTCCTCTTTTATTCTCTTTATCTCTCCCTCCCTTTATATCTCTCCTTGCCTCCCTCAGCACTCCCCTGTTTTCTTCAGACACTTCAAGCCTTTTTTTCCTCTCTCTTCTCTCTCTCTTTCCCTTTGAGCTTCTCTTTCACCACCACCCCCTCCTCCTCTCTCCCTTTCTCTCTCTCTCATTTCTGAGCCGTGTCTATGAAGTAGCAAAGCGCCGCTCTAGCCCTCCACTCCGCCACACTGAGCCCCAGTTAAAGTAACATGGCCTGCAGCTGTGACAGGCGGCCATGCTAACCTATATGCATATGTCATCCACATCTGCACATTCCCAACCTTCTGCTCTGCTGCCCACTCGCCGCCACGGGGACACGTACAGCTGAAGAGATTGTTTTGGCCTCTCTATTCTTTACCAGTGGTGCAGTGGTCACAAAGGCCCTGACATTTAATATGCACAGAGTTCCATCAAATGTCGGCCATTGCCTCACCTCCCCCCTCCCCCCTCCCCCCTGCCCGGGAAATCACTGAGAGCGGTGTGTGAGAGCCAACGCCGCACTTCCTGCAGGGTGAGGTTTAGAGGCAAACGTCGGTCGGGGCCGTTTGTTCCGCACGGTAAAGCTGTGAAACCACAACTAAAACAGGGAGTGTCTGAGAGGAGAGTGGGTGGGTGGGTGGCTATTAGAAGTCTGCGGCTTTGACAGGCTTGTGTTTGTGTTAATCCTGCTCTGCATGTACGTGCATGTGTGTGAGCGCTGAACTCTGTTCCTCTAGAGACGCACTCTGAGTCTGGGACCGACCGCCGCAGTGAGGATCCTAATGGAACACCTTTACGACTTCAGACCGCCTCAATTATTCAGAGGACTTAAGGATCCTCAACAACCAAGCTAGACAGCATTTTGGATGCGCAATTGTATTCATTGATTGTTCCTTTCAGTGAAACGTCAAAATTTAATGATTAAAGGGAGAATTATACCTAAACTAGGTCACTGACTAAGTTTTCTCTGTGTAAAATAAGGGATTTCGGCACTCACTTATCAGATCCCTTAGTCAGTATGATGGATCCTTATGGAACCACAGAACACAGAACCATGAGAGAGAGCAGCTAAAAGCTTCTCTACATAAAGTTTAGTCTGATAACAACATCACCATGGCGATTTAACCTTAGCATATTCTCCCTTTAGTATCTTCCACTGTTGGGAGTCAGTTGAAAACGTTGTCTCTCTCCATGGTCTCATTCATGCCATCAGCTGTCACATCGCCCTACGGTTGGTTATGTTTGTTGACAGCGTCTTGGTTGATCTGATCCTTACTGCATTAGCTGTTATTACACACATTAGCATTAAGAGTAGTTTGAGGCTTGCGGCATTGAATGGAGACGTAGAAGGATGTGTGTAGGTGTGGAATGCATGGGTCTACACTTTATTTGTGCTGTGTGTGTGAGAGGGTGAGTCAGGCTGTGTATCAGTCTGTTTATCTTCTGCCTTCCTTTCAATTTGTCTGTGTGCCAGTTTCCCCTGTCTATCCATCAGTCTGGTTCTCCCTCTCTCTCTCTCTCCGTCTCTCTCTCCTGTCTCTCTCTCCATCTGTGTGTGGATCTATGGTACGGCCCTGATCCCGCCTGCTCTCCCAGGTTTATGAAATGTGAGCAGCTTAGCAGATGGGGCATACTGTATTCTGGTCAGCCCTGCCCGGGTTTTGTAGCGCAGACGAAGGCTTAGGGTACATGTGAGCCTTTAGTTGCACAGACACAGGCTGCTAGTGCACGAGAGAGAGAAAACAGAGGGAGGAGAGGGGGAGAGAGAGGCAGAGAGACAGACGGGGCAATAAAGGGACAGGGGGAGGTCAAAATGGAGAGGAGGGGGGGAATGCAGGCTGTAAAGAGATGAAATAAGCGGGAAAGAGAGAGAGAGAGGACAAAAACATACGGTGCACTTGCTGGTTTTAAAGCTTTGAACAATATGTTTGAATGTTTGGTTTTGTAAGAATTGAGTTATTATGGATCCTAATAATCATTCAGACACATTACATTCTGTTCTATTGGGTTGTCAACTGTGGATTAGGAAAATGAATAGTTGAGACAAGGGCAAGAAGGCAAGGTTGAGACAAACTGCATCAAAGAGAGCGAGAGTGAGAACCAGAGCAACACGGACAAACAGATTGATTGCATCTGAATGACATAAGCATTAAATAACGTTAACCTGGCTCTTCAGACGCACAGATACAACTCCCCTGATTGTAATTCCTGTATGAGGAGCCCATCACCCTCTTATCGGAGTGTGCGAGCGAGCGAGCGAGCGGCTGGGTAAGACTAATGGATGACTGCACGGCCCGGCGAAGGTCTGATTGGACTCACCATGATGTAGTGTCTCTGCATCTCCGTCTTCTCGCTGGCCAACTTCTCGCACTCCAGTTTCAGGCTGCGGCACAAGGTCAAAGAGGACAGAGGCGCACAGATTACATGCCTAATTTGCATCCCCACGGAAATAAATTCTAATTTCCACAGGAGTTTAGATATTGCAGAGGTCAAACACAGTTTAAGACCCGTGTGCGGATTCCAAGAATACTTTCCAGGCTTACCAATTACAGAGGAGAGGGTGTGTCCTACGCACTGGAGCGCTTCATCACACCTCCTGGCATGTGTGCTGGGTGCGTGTATTCAGTTAACATAATTAGAGCGTGAAGCCATATGTTATTAATGCATGTGTGTGAGTGATCTGCGTTTGTGCTCCGTCTGCAAACTGAGGCGCGACGCTAAGAGGCTGGAGGTCGGAGCTGACGGAGGTTTATCTCCTTCAGCCTCAAGGTCATCACGGGCCCGGTCTGATTATAAAGTGACCATCGGTGACCTCGGACTATACGGGAACTCATAAAGTATGGAGCGTGACACTGCGTCCCGTAATACTGTTGGAGGAGTGGGAATGTTGCGATGACCTTGATTAGAGCAATTAAAGCGGCTAATGGAGAGAAATCAAGTGAGATTTATTATTCTCACTGCAGAAACTCACACCGCAGCACGTACAAACACAACCGCTCTGTAGTATGCTGATAAAGTGCGAGCAGTTAAAAGCCACGACTTCTTTTCACCCTCACATTAACTTCATACTGCGTCTCTTAAACAATGTAGATGAGGAAGATGAAGCAGAGACGGTGAGGAAGGGTGAAAAGACTCGTGGCAGTTAAGATTTGATTCTATGCGGGTAAGAGAACGTACGCAAATGCCTTCATAAAACTCATAGCAAGAGTCCAATTAATCCCAGCTCCTATGATGAAGGTGCAATCATCATCATCATGAGCGGTACAAAGCATACCTGAGCATTTCTACAACGCAATTAAATGTAATTGACTGTGTGAACTCCAGCTAAAGGTTCAGCAAAGGGCCGCATTCTGTTTCTGGCTTCCTGCTGAATTCATGTGTGTGTGAACAACTGTGTGTACGACTCAATGGATCCTTGCCTGAGTGTGTATGTGTACTCTCTCTGGGTGTAATGTATGCTGTGTGTGTGTGTGTACCTGTGGTATTGTGCCTGGAGGAACTGGAATTCCTCCTTGATACGGTCCAGAGTTTCCAGGACTGTGAACTTGAAAGACTGGCCAGGCTGCAAGGGGACCTGTGGAGAGAGAGGTAGAGAGTGTGTGAGAGAGAGAAAACGAGAGAGAGAGAGAGAGAGAGAGAGGTTGAGTGTGTGAGAGAGCGAAAACGAGAGAGAGATAGAGAGTGTAAGAGAGAGAGACAGAACGGGAGAGACGAAAAACACTGAGATGCATGCATGTGTATGTGTGTGCATGCGTGTATTCGTGAGAACAGTGTGTGCATTTACACTTGTATACCCTTAGCCCGTATCCGTCTATGTGCACCTGCGTGTGTGTGTGTGTGTGTGTGTGTGTGTGTGTGTGTGTGTGTGTGTGTGTGTGTGTGTGTGTGTGTGTGTGTGTGTGTGTGTGTCAGAGAGCAAGGCATGGGAGGAAAGAAAGCTAAGATGAAAGTGAGAGGGAAGGTCACTTCCCCTTCCCACACATCATAAAGCCTTGTCCTCTCTCTGTGTTCTCCTCCTCCTCTAATGACTCTGCCTCCTTCCCTGCACAGCCCTCATCCTTTCTTCCTCTCCTCTCCTCTCCCTCTCTCTCTTACACATTAGCATCCGCTCCACTCCGCCAGGTTACTAATGTATTCCAGCCTACAGAGAGCTGAGAAGGGAGGAAACCTCAAATAAATAACTTATAGGAAATCATGGCATCGTCTCTCACCTGCTAAAAGCTGAGACCCCCCCCCCCCCCAACACACACACTCCTCTGTGTCCAACAAATGCATTTCTGACCTCCACCCTTCCTCCTTCACAGTCTGAGCGAGAAATCAAACACAACAAAGGTCAGAAAGCAAGCAGAGATCTCCAGTAGGGAGTTTCTAAAGTTACTTCTTCACTTCACTGGACCTCATATGAGTCAAACATGTATGACATCATGAGTTTGTGTTTGGGGGGTTAAGTATGTGGGCACTGAGCCTATGTGGTTGTGGGCGTTTTGGGTTTTTGGAGTAATTGTCTCTCAGTGGAGTGTGACCTAATGGAGTGTGTACAGTGATGTTCATGGTTTCTATGTAACCCGAGACTAAAGAGGTCCGGTCCAGGTGTCTCCTCCAATACACATGGAGACCCAGGCTGATTCCTTTGACCCCTCAGAGGCCCACAGCACCCTGAGGTCCACACCCATGCACCCTCCATCCCACACACCTCTGCACAGGGAGACGGACACCTCAGACATCGGTTGACAGCTTAAATCACTAAATAAGGAAAAGCAAACTAACCAGAAACATTTTCGACCATCATGAGCCTTTTCCTCACTCAGTGTGCACACAGCCGCACGCCGTTTCCTGCTGTCAAATCACATGAATTCCGGAGACTTTATAATTGCCAAAAATGGATTTCCTTCCCCGACATTACGGGGCTGTCAACAAGCCAGGGAGCATTAAAGCCGGAGCACCTTTCCTCCGCTACCTGTCAGGGAACACATGGAGAACGTTTCCTTTCTGGCGCAGCTATTTAGACATTTAAATAAGCTAGCCAACTCCTCATCAACCCGTCCATCCATCCCGAGCTGCTACACACACTGCGATCGGTGCGGTGTGGCCCGGGCGGCTACGGGCCCTACAGCTATGGCTACAAAGATTGGCGGTTTCAGTGGCGGGGCTTCATTAGTCTAGACAAGCACAATTCAATTAGATTTCAATTAGTCCGATGGTGGAGGTCAGCGACGCCGTGGGTTCCCCCAGTAATTAATCCAGCGAGCAGAGCTGAGCCGAACTGAGGCGAGCAAAGCGGGGACATCTAGATGGGCACAATACACGTAGACCCTCTGGGAGTGTGTGTGTGTGTGTGTGTGTGTGTGTGTGGGAGGGGTAGGGGGCTGGGATGGATGGCGGGAGTCTGCCAACAGATCCCCACTGACCTTGATTCACACCAAACATAAACAGAGGGGGAGGGGAGGAGGACGGGGTAGAGGAATAGATCAGGCACGTGCACGCCACCAGAGATTATGAAAGAGAGAGAGAGAGAGAGAGAGAGAGAGAGAGAGAGAGAGAGAGAGAGAGAGAGAGAGAGAGAGAGAGACGGGGAGGGAGAGAGAGAGAGACAGAGAGCCTCATTGGCTTTGCGGTAGTCTGTCCTGCATATGGGTCTGGAGCTGTTGTGATACTGCTGCCACCATCTGCTACCACGAGCATGAACACACAGATATGCTCATGCAGATACACACACACACACACACACACACACACACACACACACACACACACACACACACACACACACACACACACACACACACACACACACACACACACACACACACACACACACACACACAACCTGTGAGCGGTGAGTTACATCAGCAGCACTGAGTCACATAAAAAGAGCTCAGAGAGGCGAGAGTGACGACTGTGAGTTTCAACATGGCAGCTTCCACACTCGTCTAGATGAGGAAGACTCCGGTGGCTTTTCATCTGTTTTTAAGTTTCAGGGCTGTGTGAGTAAAAAGGGTAGAAAGGAAATGAGAAGCAGAAGGCTTTTGGTGCTGAGGTGGTTGTGTAGAAGCAGCGCTGTGCCCCTCTGCCCACAGAGTCTGACAGGAAGCTGAGATCAAACTCATCTGTGCTGTTTAGTGAGAGCGCCAGCCCCAGAGCTGGTGGGCGATCCGTCTCTGGCTGAAGGACACAGATGTCCTCACACGGCGCCTTAGAGAGGCGGCGGCTCGTTATGGCGTGATGACAAAACACACTTTACAGGTAGAAGTCACAACGAGCTGTTAGTTAACCTGCAGGGGGGGGGGGGGAGGCGTGTGTTGCTCTGTGTGTGTTTACAAAGATGGAGGCATCAGCGACTCGTACACATTTGTATTGGTGTGTGTGTGTGTGTGTGTGTGTGTGTGTGTGTGTGTGTGTGTGTGTGTGTGTGTGTGTGTGTGTGTGTGCGTGTTTCGTCTCTCCTGTGCTGTGACAGATGGCAGCCCAGGCTGTTGGGGGTCCGTAGCACGCAACCGAAGGGCCAAAAAAACAGACTAACGCCTCCTGTGTTTGTGTGTGTGTGTGTGTGTGTGTGTGTGTGTGTGTGAGTGTGAGTGAGTGTGTGCGCAGTCATCACAGAAGATCCTGAAACTCAAAACTGATCCGGTTAATATCTGAGAGATGGAGGTCATAGGGGGAGGGGAGAGACGAACACATTAAACACACACAGCACCATGTGCGACAGGAGTCAATCACAGTTTGGATGATCCGGCACGTGCAGCAGAGAATTAGGAGGGATTATCTGAGGGGAGGAGGAGGAGGAGGAGGGTTTGGTGTCGGGGGTCTTGTTCCATTGGATCACATGACAGCACAGAGGCAGGACCCTTGACCCTGACCCACCCTGACCCCGTCTGTCACCTCCTTTATCCCCCTGTATGTCTTCACGTCGGATCACGTGACCCGATGAGCCGAGCGGCAAAGCGTCTGAGAGAAGATGGTTGATGAAGTGACTTCACACTGCATGGATCAGGCAAAACAAGGAGAACAACTCTGCTGTGTGTGGCAGTGAGGGACGATGTCATGCGGTTTACTAGCTTTAAGTTTATACCATCAGGCTCGAGTTTCTTTCAGGATAATCAATACGTTCTCTGTTCATCGTAGCTTTGGTAAACTTTCTGGTTGGATGTTCCTGTTGCAGATATGAGGCAGTGCAGGACTTTAAGAGTCTGGTCGATGTTCCCTTTGACCCAATTTGACTTTAGTGAGGCTCATTTCCTCTCTTCTTTAAATTGAAAAACTTTAAAATGAGCAAATCTGAGCCCATTAACATCTCAACCAGCACCGCCCTCGTCTTCATTTGAATCCTCATCATTTATTCAAACTCTGCCAGAATGGGAATTGGGTCAGTCTGGTTCCGTCTGTCTCTGCGTGTCTGTCCAGCAGACGCTCGTACACACACACACACACACACACACGTCTCTCTATTCGAGCAGTTGTCTGGTTTTCCCCCGCTGGCAACGGCTCCGTGTGAGAGACGGCAACTGTCTAACAGATGCAGGTCTGGGAGTTATTGAGAAAGAACAGATTCTGTGTGTCTGCTCGTTGTGTTTAGCCCGTGGCACACCTCCTACCAAAACACGCACACATACAGGTACGCACACGCATGCACTCCACACACACAGACACATGCTACTGCAGGATACCTTCACCAGAACAAAAACACTCTAAACTAAATATCTTTCCCCTGTGACTCCTTTGCTCCCGCGTCTCATTCCTGCTTTCCTTTCCTTCACCCCTCCTCCTCTCTCCTTATTCTACACTTCCTTCTTACCCTTCTTTTCTGTTTGCCCATGTCTCTTTGAGACAAGTAGAGACACATTCAGATAGCACATGAAATAATAATTGGCTGGTGAAATATTTAGGGAAAAGGCACATGAAGAGATGAGAAATGGCATGTGAGGCAGAGAAGTGTCAGTGTGTGTGTGTGTGTGTGTGTGTGTGTGTGTGTGTGTGTGTGTGTGCGTGTGTGTGTGTGCGTGTGTGCAGGCTGATGTGAGCAGCAGGCAAATAAGCAACAGCTCGCTCTCCAATCATCATAAACCAGCTAAGATTAAAACTGGATGAGGATGAAAGACCGCAGGGCTGAATGAAGAAGGGGAAATGTATCTTATATATCAGCCAAGAGAAGCTCTGCAATCTTTTCATCACACTCGCTTCTTTTCTCTCTCTCTCTCTCTCTCTCGCTCTCTCTCTCTGTGTCAAACACACTTTGGGAGCCAGCGTGCTCGGAGCTAGAGAGCAGCCCTCATCCTGACCACTCAAAGGTCCTGATAATAAGTTAGAGAGCGGTGCCACCCTGCCAGTTTCCTCCAACAATGGAAGCTCATTTGGAGTTAGTGGCACTCCCATTGTGCTGAGACGCAGTGAATAACTTTGCTCCGCCAAGCTAGTTAGACAGCCATTCACTGCAGCAGTCAATCAACCAACCGGGGCCTGCTGATGGGTTATCCAGCCAGCCAGGTCCTAAAATTCAACCAGCCACACAGTCAGCAAACCAGCCAGTCAGCCAGTCAGAGAGCGGGTCGGAGCGTTCCCCGCTCCGCTCTGAGCCAGAGGTGGATTACAAGTCAGGGAAAGACTGGCAGCAGAAACCGGCGTCTGGACTCCAGCCAAGCTTCACTCTGCTCACTTCTTCTTTCAATGACAAGAAGAGAAACACAAAGAGGCACAGACGACTTTATCTGCATGGCTGCTCGTGTCTGACCGAGGAGACGCTGGGTTGGTTGGAGGAGTTCCGGCTCTTCTGTGGGCCGTACAGCAGCACGTCGGGCCATTTTTCGGGGGGTAACCTTTGGTTTAAACGCTGAATGAAATTAAATGCAAACAAGAAGAGGAGGGAGCAGACAAGGGAGAGGAGGGAGAGGAGGGAGAGGAGGGAGAGGAGGGAGACTCTCATCTGAAGGAGGTGAGAGCAATCTGCTGCCATGTTTACCCGGCCTGGCTTTCATTTCAGCCACACATGCTGGGGAAAAACAAACCGCCCCGTACGGACACGTCCACTGGGTCCTGGAGAGAACAGCACACATGTGCAAAAAGGGCTGAGCCGCACACACACACACGCACACACGCCAGCTCCATGTGCACACACACTCTACACACACTAATAAGTTGGCATGCATGCACTACCTCCACGTTTAAAACAAACATCCAGCACAGTCACCTCCATGTCGTCTCTCTCTCTAACACACACACACTTAGACACACACACGCACACACTCTAGCACAAACACTCCTATAGAATATTGTCTGCGCCTTGTTAATGGGGTACATGTGATTTTCTCCTGCCACATATTTGGCATGGGTTTGTTTACTTGGCTGTAAAAAGTGTTAATCTTCTCAGGGCCAGAGAGGAGGATACACACACACACACACACACACACACACACACACACACACACACACACACACACACACACACACACACACACACACACACACACACACACACACACACACACACACACACACACACACACACACACACACACACACACACACACACACACACACACACGGTTGCATCAACTTTCTGTCTCTTCTGGTTGATCTGGACTGTGAAATTATTATTTTATTATAGTTGGCACATCGCACACACACAACGCACACACAAACACTCTAAACCAGCTGTGAACACACACATATAGGCACAAAGGGACATTAAACGCACAAACATACATTCACACATACATGGTACACACACTCACACACTCAAAAGAAACTGCCAGAGGCTCACAGCGAGCCACATGGATGAAAGAAGATCATGTGATATACACACACGCACACACACATATACACACATGTACACACATATACACACATTTACACACACGCACAAACAAGCAAACATTTAAATGGAGACATTGATAGAGAAGCAGCTGTATGCAGACTGAGACACACACACATTTAGTGAAAAGAAAAGAAACATGCCAAATACACACACACACGCCTCATGCATAACCACACACACACACACACACACACTTCTGATAACGCTCGCCACAAAAATCCAGTGGAACCAATTACAGCTCAAAATCAGCCCTCAGCTTTAACCCTTTCCTGCCACAGAGCGAGGAGAACAAAGTGAGAGACTCTGCTCTGATACACAACACAACAACAACAGCAACAGTAGCAACAACTCTTCATCTTCTATGTACACTCCAGGTAACCTTCTGATTGCTTCCAAAGGGACAGGCGAGGGTTAAACGTCTCCCTCCGTCTGTCAGCCGCAAAACCGCGAATGTGAGACGTCCAATTTATACAACAGCAGTACAGTGAGTCAGCTGGGAGCGGGCTAATGGCTCCATCTCAACATATATCGCATATAAATAGTTTGAAAATAGAGACGTTAGAGGCAGGAAGAGAATTTAGAGCCGGTGTACCTGCCAAGGAATCCACGCTGCCAAAACGGCACCACACCAACTTTTTCCTGTGTTAAAGCGGCTCTCACACACACACACACACACACACACACACACACACACACACACACACACACACACACACACACACACACACACACACACACACACACACACACACACACACACACACACACACACACACACACACACACACACACACACTCAGACCAGTAAGTGCTATTAAAAACAGGAAATTAATCGTCCGGCTACTCTGAGAGAAGAAACTGCGTGTTTTAGGAATAACGCTCTCCTGGATTTATGGGGACGAGTGTACACCTGCACCAGATGCAGCCTATAGGACTGTGTGCGTGCAAACACACACACACACACACACACACACACACACACACACACACACAGATGCAAACACACACTGTTCTTTGCACCCTCACACCTCTCCACGTATCAAATTTCATAGCAACACCAGAAATAAAGCTCCTTTGGCAGAGCCGGGGCTGCAGAAAGAAGAGAGGGAAAGGAGAGAGAGAGAAGAGAGAGAGAGAGAGAGAGAGAGAGAGAGAAAGAGAGAGAGAGAGAGAGAGAGACTATCGATCAGTTGGAGTTGGCTCAATCTGAGACTGAACTTTATCACAAACGCAGAGCATGGCAGCAGGAAGCTCTCTGATAGGCTTCTAAAGGAGAGAACAGAAGGATGTTCACACTCTATTCTTCCTTCGCATCTCTCATTCATTTTCATTTCTCTTTCCACCCCCGGCTGTGCCTTTTTAAAGAAAACGCGCTCTCTCTCTCTCTCTCTCTCTCTCTCTCTCGCCGTCTTTTCCCCCCCTTCTTCTTCTTCCTTGGCTCTTGCACATTGCACTTTCTCCCTTTGTTTTCCTCTCCTCTCTCTCTCTCTCTCTCCCTCTCTCTGTCTCTCTCTCTTCCTCTCTCTCTCTCTCTTCCAGCGGCTGACTTATTAGCATTCTCTCTGTACATATAATTGATTCCTCATGCCTTCCTCTTGTGAAAATGTCATTCATAATTCTCTGTGATAGCCGGCTTGCTGGCTGGCTGGCCGACTGTCTGGCTGACTGGAAGGCAAAGTGGCCACTGAACCATTTGTAGCCGATAGAAGAAGGAGGAGGAGGAGGAGGAGGAGGAGGAGGAGAGGGGGCTTAAAGGAGGTATGAAAGGGGAAATACTTCTCCTCTCTTAATGCGAACCAAAAATGTGCCATTAAACTATTAATGAAAACGTCTGAGGTTGTGTGTGTGTGAAGGTCTGTGCTCACACACACACACACACACACACACACACACACACACACACACACACACACACACACACACAGGCAGAGAAATTGAGATTCATCTATGCCACCTACACAGTTTAACCCTGTGCTGGGTCTGAACAGCACCTGGCTGCAGCTTACAAGGGTGTTTGTGCATCTGTGTGTGTGTGTGTGTGTGTGTGTGTGTGCGGGTGCGTGTGCGTGTGCGTGTGTGTGCGCGCGTCTGTGTACACAACAGTGAATCTCTTAGTCCCTAAACTCCCCTCACCCTCTCTCCCGCCTCGCCGTACTCATGTTACAGTAGAGTCACTATAACTAAACAAGAGAGATAGAGAGACAGACAGACAGGCAGGCAGGAGACAGGCAGACAGGCGGAGGATAAAGAGGACAGAGGACGGAGCAATGGGGAGGTAATGGTCACAAAGTGGGGAGGGAAAAAAGATTTAGAGAGACTGTGACAGAGAGACCATCGCTGAGAGACAGAGAGGGAGAGAAAGAGGGAGAGGGAGAGAGATGGACAGAGAGAGAGAGAGAGAGAGAGAGAGAGAGAGAGAGAGAGAGAGAGAGAGAGAGAGAGAGAGAGAGAGAGAGAGAGAAGGGCAGGAGAGATGGACAGAGAGAGAGAGAGACATAAGGAGGTACTTACCGGATGCCTGCCCTGAGGGTACATGATCCCAGGAGAGGAGAGGCTGCCAGTCCGTTTGATGGCCAGGTTAGTCCCCTGGCCCTCCACTCCTCTGCCCTCCACTGGTTAAACACACTGAGACACACACACACACAAGCACGCACGCAGGCACACACTGGAACAGACACACGCACACACACACACTCACACCCTCAGTGAGTCCGGTCCCTGCTCCTTAGCTGGATTGGAGGCAGCAGTAGCAATCTTCACTCTTCCGGAGTCTCCCCCTCTCTCTCTCTCTCTCCCTCTCTCCGTCTCTCTCTCCTAAGGCAAGTTCCTGTTGACACACAGCTGAAGAGTGGTGCTCAATCTGCGGGCTCGTTTATCCAACAATGTCATGGTAAAACGGAGCGACACACTCCCACTTTACCTCCTTCTCTTTCCCCTGCGTTCCTCAGTGAAAGCAAAGTCTCAGCTCCCTTCCTTCCCTCCTTCCTCCTCTCTCTCTCGTATTCCTCTCAGTGTCTCGCCCTGTTCCTCACCCTGCGATCAGTCAAGATCCATATGTGGTGATATGACAGAGGATTGCATCCAGGCAGGCTCCCCTCTTCTTCTCCTCCTCCTCCTCCTCCTCCTCTCCCTCCTCTCCTAGTGGCCCTTCACCCAGCTGTCCACTGGTGAAACACACAAACATAAACACACACAGCTCCGTCCAAACAGTCTACCCCTCTTCTGCTCTGCTTCTTCTTCCTCCTCCTCTTCACCTTCTCTCTCTCTGACACACTGGAGCCTCTGCCTTGTGTGCTGCCGCAGAAAAAAGAAGGACAAGAAGGTGGAAAAGATGTAGAAGGAGGGAGGAGAGAAGGGAAGAGAGGCAGAGGGAGAGAGAGAGAGAGGGCTTTGTTTTTAATCTAAACGTGGAAAAAACGCGAGAGGAAAGCAGGAAAGAACAGCAGGTCAGTGGAGGATCCAGCGGGCTTTTCAGCAGCGAGCCCTAGACTGTAATATATTGTGCCTGTTGGCTTCAACACAAACACGACAGGCTGCTAAAGCTCCTCTTAAGGTGGAACTGAGTAGATAGAGACACCAAGTCACAGAAGGAGAGAGAGAGGGAGAGAGAGAGAGGGAAAGAGAGGGAGGGAGGGAGGGAAAGAGAGAGATGGATCTCCTTTCAATTGTGGTCAGACAGACAAAGCAATCAGTCATGCAGAAAGACTCAGGCTCACACAGATATGAATCCAGACACACACACACACACACACACACAAACATTCATGACAGCTATGTGGACACGCTTATTACGCAACACGAGGATGCACACACACGCACGCACGCACGGATGCATACACACACGCGCACACACAGGCATTATACTCTGGAGTGATAACTTGATTACCCTGTTTACACCTGACATTAAAATGAGTCTGGGATGATTGGACGGCCACCTAATCACGCTTTACTGCAGGATAAATAAAGGAGAGAACACACCCAAGATGCACCGATCCTATTTCACTGCACCATAAATGCTGTACACACACACACACACGTCACACACAGTCCTGTCAAACCACATAGATCAACTATCAACTGCTTCAAAACAAGAAAACACACCTTGTATTTTAGTGGAATACTTTAGATGATGTTTATCCCTCTGCTGCTGACAGGAAGTGATAAATTAGCTCATGAGCGTGACTTTAAAGGTGAACGGCGCATGTAAACACTGTAGTTCAACCAGTTCAGTGTGTGACCGTCCCGATCAAAAGGCCGAAGGAAATCAGACTACAACAACAAACTACAACAACAACCGCCGCAACTGAGCGAAGACAGAGCGCCACCTACAGTCAAACACCCACCTCAGACGCCACGGTGACGTCCACACACACCGTGAAGCGATCTGTGGTGCAGAAGCACATCACTGACCACTTACCACCAAAGATGTTGTCAAAATCAATAAGTGGAGTATCTGAAGGATTACAGCTGTGAGACTGCACAAATGTCCCTGCTGCAGGAAGATAAAAACGTCTGAGAGGCCACATGTTGCTCTTGGCTCTAATCGCACACACTATTACTGGTACTGCCCAGCATGTGTGTGTGTGTGTGTGTGTGTGTGTGTGTGTGTGTGTGTGTGTGTGTGTGTGTGTGTGTGTGTGTGTGTGTGTGTGTGTGTGTGTGTATACCTGGGCCAACTAAGCCCTGGAATTTAAAGCCTTCCCGTGTACAGTCCACTAGTCTTTGTGTGCAGTATTCTAATGAGTTGATCCAGGACAGCTCTGCCTTTGAACTTGATCAAACAGCCATTAATCCAACACTGCTCAATCAGATACAGTTACTCTTGGCATGCAGTAAGACAGAAACTGCTTCATAACAAGGAGAGCGAGCCAGAGGCCATCCCCAAAGCCTCAATTAAGGTCACAGGCAGCCGTCCTGTTGCGTTGAATTCTGTTAACAAACAGTGTGGAGCGGTTTGAGGAGAGACTAATGCTGTCTGGAGGAAAGCAATTTACAGCAAAAATACGGCAGAGCAAGTCAACACAGGAGCGCCACCGTCCATTAACACACACACCAAGGTCTGCTTGAACTACAGCTGTCTGTTGGGTTACTCTCACGGTTCGAGATCAATCATGTTTGATGGGGCAAATCTTCATTTTTTATAAATAGGTGGTAACAGTGACGTAGTTAAGATCGGAAATGAACCCTTTAATATTTGGACAACTCTGAGACTTCCTCAACGCCGCCTTAAGGACAAACTTTACATTCTTATTGATTTGTTTGTTTTTGTTACGTTTGTTATTCTCTTCCTCACTCTCTCTCACACACACACACACACACACACACACACACACACACACACACACACAGGAGTGCCCTACCCCACCAACATTGCCATTCCCCATGTAAGCCATTGTACTAATCAGCGTAACCTAATTGTCTAGAATAGATTATTCAGAGTCCCCTGACTGCTCATACTGACAGACAGGTGTACAAACAGGGGGGGCATACAAAACATACACACACAGGCACACACACACAGCAGCAACGCAGTCATGCAGGTTCAAAGGTTGTTATTGTAGTCGGGCTTTGTTTCTTGCTTGCATTGTGGGATGTGACCCAGGCAAAAAACTGAGCCTTTACTTCACTGCACACGTTTAGTTTGAAACACTTAACTTCAGTTTCACTATGACAAGCACATTTTGACTGACCTCAGCACTGCTAATGCATGATGAAACGCCGGGCTACAGGCTGTGGGGATCCACAGTCCGCAGTCAGCAACCTTGGAAGGGATGGTCAGCATCTAAACACAGAGGAGCCCACACACTTCAGCTGCCAGTGCAGGTGCTGTAAAGACAGCATGATCGCTGCTCGTAAAGCCGTAAACAGCAGGACCAGATGATAACAGCAGCCAGATAAAAAACAACACTAAACATTTTATCAACAGCATCAACAAGCAGATCTAATTTGTTTCTGTCTATATAAACATTTAAGCTTGAGTATTTATTGTCTACATAAATAAGAAGAACCAGGACGGGGATAAAACACTGTTAAAATAATATTGCCTAAGAAAACAACTCTTCAAGTGTGGAAGGAGACTTTTGTGACTCTTCAGAGGGTCAAAGGTCCCCAGGGTGCAGGGACACAGGCAGGTTCACTTAGGACTGGATAATGTACAAAAGAATAGAATAGAACACAATAGAAACACTCTGGGGGCTGCTCAGTCCTTGGTTTGAGCGTAACATGTTGTTGTTTTAGTATAGAGGCAGGTTATTTAGATATTATTATAAAAACATTATACTTTAACGGGAGATTTAAGTGCATTGTAACTGTAGACTCAGATTGGTTTTATTTGTCAGTTTTTATGTGGGTATGTAATAAATGAAGTTCAGTTTTGCATTTTTAAAAACCAGATGGCGAATTAAAAAGACTTACAGTGCAACATAAATAATTAATATAATAAATAAAGTGCAAGATAAGAACAAACTATAAAGCGACACAGGTACCAGGTAAACAACCTCAGTCTGAACTCTGTTTACATGCGGCCAAAAAAATATTTGACCCCGAATGACCTTAATTATAGACTATGTAAGTTAAATTTCCACCAGGTAACCGGCTTCTTATTTAATATTTCGTCTTTTTTGACGTTAACAGTTCGCTTAGAGGGAGAAACAAACTCACGTTCGCTGCTAGCACGTCTCAATTGAGGCAGCACACACAGCTACACGCTAACCCTCCGCTCCACCTTAAACACGCTACCTAGTGTGAGAGCGCTCCCTCGTAGCTGATTGGACGGAGGGGTACCACATTCTAACCAACCAGTGTTCGAGAACCCCACGTTGGGTCCTGATGTCATACGGAATATGGACCAATCGCAGCTCGGCCCGACCACTGAACGGGTGTGGGAGGGGGAGGGGTGGAGGGAGCAGAGGAGTCTGTGGGGATTGTGGGCATTGAAGTTCCAATTATTGTGCAGACACACACACGCACACACACACACACACACACACGCACACACACACATACTTCGTCCCCCTGTCAGTCACGCAACATAAATGCTCAGTAAATTCCTCCGTTAATTTCGGTCCTGCTATTTCTGCTACACACACACACACACACAGAAAGAGAGAGAGAGAGAGAGAGAGAGAGATAGAGAGAGAGAGAGAGAGAGAGAGAGAGAGAGAGAGAGAGACCAGGTAAGGTTCTTTTTTATATTCTTTCCTTTATTCTTCTTCAAACTCGGAAAATCATTCTTTCCTTTTTTCTTTCTTTCTCTCAGACTCAGGGATTTCCAGTTCTGCCATTAAACAAATACCACACACATACACTCACACATGCTCACACAAGCACACACACACACACACATACACACACACACAATTGATTGTTGTGATTGATGGCCGTTGCTACAGTGAGTATGTCGTCCAATACTTCACTCGTGTATTCCTCCCTCTCTCTCTCTCTCTCTCTCTCTCTCTCTCTCTCTCTCTTTCTCGCCCCCTTTCTGCATGCGTCTCATTTCAGCGTGGCACTGTGACGTTTGGTGTGTGTCTGGACAAGCTTCTCCATGATAGCTCTCCTCATGAAACAGATTTCATAACAGGGCTGCAGAGTGGAAATCAAAGCCGGTGTCTCTCCCGTGTTAGTGGTTGCTGTCTTGTCTGGTGTGGACGGTGGACCTGGAGCTTTTGGGGAGGACATACTGTCATTCCCTCATGATGGATGCTGTCATATGAGTGCTTGGCTCTGGAAGGTAATTTTCATGATGGGAACAGAGGGCGTTGTCTGTATTTACATAAAGGAACAAACAATAAAATCAAGGTCAGCTTTCAACTTCAACAAAAAACAACAGAAAAGCTCCAATTTACCATAAACATAAATATAAAACAACATTACGCAGAACTGAGATTACATTTTACATCACGACAATCCAGCCCAGTCACTGATTAAGGCTACACTTGTTTGTAGAATCAATCGTAGATCAATTGTTGTGACACTTGGACGCCCGCACTGTGCTGTAGCTTAGCCCCCAGCTGACAGCACATTTCCATACCATACCTCCACCCTGATGACATGTTTGAGGCGCTGACATGCAGCAGAGGTAAATACATTTCCACTGTGTAAATGACAGCCTTCAGCATGTGTATGTATGTGTTTATCACCTCCACCAATGTTTCCGTCCGTGTTGGTTTATCCGTCTGTCTGCTTGACTGTTTATCAGACGGATTACTTGAAAAGTTAGAACCAATTTCAATGAAACTTGGTGGGCGCGTTTGGACGCCATCCAGGGAAGAACGCAGTACATTTTGGAAACTGCCTGCATAGTTATTTCCACTTTTACATTTCAGGCTGTGACCGTCTTAACTGTAGGTCATAGAATACAAATTCCCTAGATTCCTGGAGTCTATTCACATCCATTCCTCCATTTTTTACCAAATATATTTTCTACCAAAATCTCTTCCAAAACTGTTATTGGTATCTCCTTCAACAATTTTGGCTCAATTATCACCATAGTCGTCTGGACCAAGCAGGACTAATGCTACGTCTTTGTAATTAGATTTTCCCTACCATTGTGCTCTAATTGGCTGTTAAGAGGGCGTGGCTCATCCTTTAAAACTGCTGTATCCCAAGAATTAATCAGCGTCCTGTCACCGCACTTGGTGATCACGTTGAGGTCAATAAGCTGTTAAATGTCATCACTGAGCGATGGAGTCATAATTGGAGGACTGTTGGTCTGAATGGAGGTTTGCACTCCAATGAGCCCCCAATCATCTGTCCCAACCTGCACGACTGGACTAACACACACAGCTCAACTGAGGAGAGACGCGGTCACGGTTTGGTCGGGTGCTGCCTGGTTAACGTGGGTGCAGGGGAGAAGCTCAACCAGGAACAGAAACCTTCGATATACAATGTAAGCAATTAAACACTGGTGGTGATATTTAACGTTCTTCAACATGCAGCCTGATCATGTCATTCAGCATTTCCATACCAAGTAATGACAGAAGAGTTGATAACAGACTGAAGCTGGAGCTGGAGCAGAAAAGCATCACAAGCTTCTCTCAAACCGAGTAAATAGAGGTATGATGTTCCCTAAAGAAGTGATGTCATTGCTGGGCCTTTTTGCAGCTTGCAGCTGTGAAATCGCTAATTGCCAGTTGATTATCAATTCTGGTGCTTGGGTAATTGTGAGGCACTTTGTTGACCTGTCCCTTGATAACAGGCTCAATGGGAGTATTGAGCTTCCGTCTAAAATCAATACACATATATTTAGTTTTGGTTTGGTGGAGAATCTGGTTTGTGGGTTGCTTGTGTAACGGGTTTGTCCCTGCTTTAGATTATTAAGACTCAGATCTGAAGGCGGGTAGGGTAATGTTAGTTTTCAACCAACAAACCTCAGCAGATTTTCTCCTCTAAATCTTATTATATGGGTTGTTTAGTCAGGTTTTCCTTCTGTTCTGTTGTCTGCCACCTAAAAGCTTAAACATGTAAACATCAAACTTACTGCTGAAGTTACTGGGATGAAGCAACACATTTAATACTTTCCTATATTTATACAGCACTATATTCTCTGTATGTATATGTTACTATTCTATTCTATTCTCACAGCCATGTTGTCTTGGAGTGTTTCACTTTACTCTTAATAGAAAAACAGCTGAGGAAGAATTGCTTAAACAGCCTAAATACAAATCTATCACAGACTGACACCTCCAACACACCCACACACACACTCTCACACACACACGTTCACACACACCCAAACCCAGCACTTAGTTGTCAGTCAGCGGTCAGGCAGTCAAACGATCTGCAGATCTGCACTGACTAATCCATGCAGTAATAAGAAACGGCAGCAGGAGAAACTGGATCTGTGTGATGTGGGACTCTGGGTAAACTCTGCTTTGGACTGACGCTGAATAAATACACGCCTATTCACACATGTGCAGGCACACACGTAAACAGAAGACAGCCACGATGCACACACGCGCGCACACACATGGTGCGAATCAAACTAGCATTTGTGTGTGTGTACCTGTGGTGTGTTACAGGTCCCCCAGTGCCTGGCAGCACATGTGATCTCCTGACCTTGTAGTGCAAACATTTGGTCACAGTGTGTACGTATACATACATGTGTGTGTGTGTGTGTGTGTTTGCTTTGGAGTGTGTGCGTGCGACTGGGTGTGATAGTGTATATTTTTGCAGCATCAGTGTGATTTCCTGCCTGAGTCTATCAGGTCCTTATGTGTGGGATGTGTGCAGTCACACTCCGTGTCATAATTAGCTTCATCTACCTTATTTCCTGCTGGAGGCTACAGGAAGGAACCGAGGTGACACTGACTGCATACAGCTCATCCGCATCACACACACACACACACATATACACACACGTCATAAAGTCAGTGTCAGTCAATGCCTTGTTTTGACACGCACACACACACACTCACACAGTGTTTTCTGCATCTGTATCCCAGTCCGTAAATCATGTATGTGTGTGTGTGTGTGTGTGTGTGTGTGTGTGTGTGTGTGTGTGTGTGTGTGTGTGTGTGTGTGTGTGTGTGTGTGTGTGTGTGTGTGTTTGTGTGTGTGTGTGTGTGTGTTCTGCATGAATCTCTTCATCTCTCTATCAAAATGGGGGTACAATTCTGTGCATTGAACATTTCTTTTGCTTTCTCTCTCTTCCTCTCTCAGGGAGTCAGACGGCACGCGCACACACACACACACACACACACACACCCACACACACACACAGGCTGTATGGATTCCTACTGCATGCATATGAATGCAGATATGCTTGAACATTTTGTGTGTGTGTTTATGAAGTATCCATATGTGTGTGTGTGTGTGTGTGTGTGTGTGTTTGGCTCTTGCACAAGCCAATTGTGTGACTAATTGGGACTGAGGCACACTGCAGTGGATAAAATACACCAATCTCTCTCTCTCTCTCTCTCTCTCTCTCTCTCTCTCGCTCTTTCTCTGCATATAATGAAATTTAAATATTGCTTTTTTGTGATACTGTCTCACTCATACAGACCCATGCTGTACCCCCCCCCCCCCTCACACACACACACACACATACACACACAAATAAATAGCATAGTAACATTTCATTGATTAATAGAGGGAACAATAGTGCTGCGTTTTCACATCTAACAGAACCCCACTGATCTAAAGTGTGTGCGTGTGTGTGTGTGTGTGTGTGTGTGTGTGATTGTGTGCGTGTGTGCATGTTTGTGTGTGTGTGTGTGTTAGCTCATTTGTGCCTTTGCGTTCTTCTCCATGTTTCTCTGTCACCGGGCCAATAAATCCATGCTGTTCTATAATTTATGATCTCCGTCTATTGGCCGAGCAGAAACACAGTCGGAGCGTTTTGTTGTTTGTCCTCTGTTGACAATAAAGACGATCATCTTTGAGTCTCTGCCAAAGTGTCAGACGACTCAGCGAGCGGACGCAACACCTGGACCGGGACAGTCAGAAGCACTGAGCCCGGCGGAGGAGAGGAGGTCTGAACACTGTGAGGAACTCATCAGGCCGCAGAAGAAGAAGGCAGAGGTGGCTGAAGGCTGAAGGCTGAAGGCTGAAGGCTCTGCATGTTGTTGGGGTGTCTTGGCTTTTCAATGTCACACAGAGGACAGGGACAGAGTCCAGGGTTTGGCAGACTGGAGCGGTGGTCTGGAGAGTTTGTTCCGATTACAGATGGATTTCAATGGGGAAACCTATGCCAGGGTGCTGGAACGGAGCCTCAGGAGGAGCGATGCAGACGAGACTGGACTGGACCTGCATGGAGGCCCGATGGGTCATGAGCGTTCGCCCTTCCAGGAGACTTCTGCCTGCGTCCCTTGCAGCTTATTGTGGGAGGTTGTTACTGCGGGAACATGGCGTCGTTACGAGCCACCCGGTCCAAAGTGAGAGCCGTGTGTGTGTGTGTTCTGGGCAGTAAGTCGAGCACGTTCCGCTTTGGTCTCGGCCGTCTCTAGGGAGCGATTGTGTTCGTGACAGAATCTCAAGGTGGAGCCGAGGTCTGGAGAGGGTCCAGCTCCAGCGTATCAGCCTGTTCCTCTGCCTCCACGCTCCACTTTACCTCCCTTTCCACGTTTTCCTCCCTACCTCCCTCCATCTCTCTCTCTGTCTGTCTTGTCTGCCTGCCTTGTGTGTCTCTCTTTAAACACTTTGACGGCAGAATGCATTATGTAAGTGTAAAATGTCCTGGCAGAGTTTCTTGTGACCAGATGCAGAGTGTTCCGGAAAAAAACACACACACATGGAGAAGAGAAAAGACAGGATGCACGAGAGAAAAAGAGAGAGAGAGAGAGAGAGAGAGGTGAGATGGAGTAAAAGAGAGCAGATGCATGTATGCGTGTGAAGAATGCTGGATGGTGTGTGTGTGTGTGTGTGTGTGTGTGTGTGTGTGTGTGTGCTGGCTGAGGTGCAGATGGTGGATGTCAGCGTTGAAAAATTCATGATGCCATGTTTGGAGATTCCTGGGGGAGATCTTGTTGTTCAGCTGGCCTTACAGAGTTGGCCTGCAATGCACACACACACCAAACAAAACCAGTTCAGTGTGCGTGTGTGTGTGTGTGTGTGTAAAGATCCGCAATCAAAGACCGAGTCAGAGAGAAACACTCTTACAGCCCAGAAACATGCGGCTATAAACAGGTTTTTACCATTCTGATTCTTTTTTTTCTCCCTGTTTTTCGTCTGTCAGGCTCAGATGTTTCTCATTTCTCTCTTGGGGAATACGCCGCCGCATAAAAAACCCCACCAGCTCCATCTAACTGTCAAATAAATATGACTCAAAATGTTTTTTTACCCAAAAATATCACACGTTGCCATTAACGACACATAAAATCCATTAAACCCGTAGCAAAGTCCAGAACCGCAGGAAGGAGGAAACCAGGGGAAGTGTTTCCTTTTGTGTCACCACGGCAGCCAAATCTGGACTCAGCCCTATTTTCTTCTACATGACTTCTAAATTTAATTCTGCCAAATATATCTTCATACTAGAAACAAGCCCCCATCACACACACACACACACACACTCACTCACTCACTCACACACACACACACACACACTCACATGACTTCATCCCTGCTCCCTTTGACGCAGCCTGTCGTTGAGTGAGCTGTACGCCACATTAGCGTGCCAGGTCCATTTGAACAAACAGAGCGTTCCGAGCCTGAGTGTAGCAGGTTTGGGCTCGGCGCTGGGTAATGGAAACTGGCAGCAACTGGCGTGACAAACCCAGAGCCTCACACAGAGCCCGACGTGAGCCCGGCTTCTCATTACAAACCCATTTTCTCTTTTGCTTCCACTTTTTCTTCTCCCCTTGGCTTGGCCGCTGCGGTCCAATGTGTCCGGGGAGACTCACGTGTGTGTTTGTGTGCGTGTGTGTGTGTGACACCGCGGCTCAATAACGCGGCCTCCTTGTCGCCGTCATGTCGTTTGAGAAGCGATCTTTTGTCTTGCGTCAGTTTGTCTTGCGGGGAGATTAGGGCCGTCTTACATTTCAGGGTTGATGTTTCTTTGATGCGGCGCTCAGACGGTTCGACCCGGGAAGGTGAGAGGTTTAGGACGGACTGAGTGACGGATTTGTCCCTGGAAAGCTGTCAGGATTATTTTAGGTTTGTTTGTTTTGTAAGTGTGATGTGATAGAAACGACATGGTTGACCTTTTAATGTCAATTAGCAAGTTTAATTGAAGATTGTTGAGTTTGTTGCTCCTCTGGTGACTACATTATGACAGCAGGGAGTGGGGACAGTGCCTTGCTCAAAGGCACGAAACCTCAACATGCATCTCCTCACCGTCTCCAGCACCTCCACATGTATCCAGGTGGAGTCCTACTCATTGTGTTCATATAAATCGTATAAATCTTAAACCCTTTAAACCCATCTGAGTCCTGAGCCCATGTAACCGTGGCGACTGAACGTCTCCATGAGCACTCTGGTTTCAGCCTCACAGACATTTTGTCCTCACGATCTGTATGAAGTTGAGTGCGGCCGTCTCACATTTGCATGCAGACAGCGTGGACGCTGGCGGCCGGGTGGAGAGGACACAGCTCACTAATCGCAGATCCAATCTGAGTGAAAATCTCCTCCACGCTGAATCTCCACATCATAACCGCTCTTATAATAGCTGCAGCCTGATATGACATCACTGTCTCATCACTCTGATGAAGAGTTCAGCCTTATCTTAAAGGGATGAAGCCCTCATGCGTGTGTGTGTGTGTATGTGTGTGTGTGTCTGTGTGTGTGTGTGCTCTTGTCTTTGAGGCTTTGACCTGGAGGTGAGATTGAGATAAAAACACGAGATCAGAGATACATAGATCAGACGTCATGCATACCACCTGTGCGGGCACACACAGACACACACACAAACATATGGACACACACCGTCCTAAGCACACACACTGTATACAAATTTCCATCACGATGTTACAAATGCAGGCACAGATGTTTGAGTTAGCATACATGCATATACACACAAATTAACATGTACACAAACACTCATACAAATATATCTACACACACACACACGCACACACACAGATGTATACACTGCACATCTGTGTAACTGTTACCAAATGAGCACACATATCTGTAAAGTTTTACATGAGCATACATACAAACAGTGTATTGTACATTGTGCAGGAACACACACACATACACACACAAACACACACACACACACACACACACAGCATTTGGCACATGGCCTGGGTCATGTCATGCCAAATAAGTTCAGCAACTAAAAGCGTTCCACCCTGGGAATTCCACCCCTAACCCACAGTATTAACCCTCCACACACACACACAGACACACACAGACACACACGCACACACAGACCATTTATCCCACCCACACAATGTGAATTCATGATTGCACTAAACAGCAGAGACAGATCCACACCATGAACACCAGCAACCACACTCACACCTTAGCCCCCCCGAAACATTATCCTAGCTTCCTCCCACCAGACACTGCACACACACACACACACACACACACACAGGGTTTTATTAGTACATTCCATTTCGCTGTGGCAACCGTATCCGCCGCAGGTTAAAATGTAGGGAGGAAACGCCATCATCAGGAGCTGACAGATCTGAGCTGAAAAAGAGCAGAACACGTGAATGAAGAGGGAAGTGTGTGTGCGTGTGTGTGCATGTGTGTGTGTGCGTGTGTTGGGGGGCGGGGTGCTGCGGTGGGAGGAAAAAGGAAGGATGGTGATAAGGGAGTGAGAGCAGGAGTCAAAGGGTGTCAGAACTGAAAGGGAACGCTGCCGTAATTAATTTTGCATTCAAACAAAAGGAAAATGGAGGCAGCTCAGTGAGATAACTTCCTTTGTTTTTCCGTGATGTTTGATGTGTTTTCTTGGAGCACATTCAATTATCGTTAAAATGAAGCAGACGACGGATCTGCCCGTCACACACACACACACACACACACACACACACACATCACGAGTCTGAATCCCGGAGTGGCCTGGTGGAGTTTAGGGTCTTTGTTCTGTGTTTTCAATGTGAGACTCGACATTCTAACGGGGCTTCAATCAATCAATTCAAACAGTATTAGATTTTTACAATGTGACTTTAGTCCAGAAGGTTCTTCCGGATCAGTTGTTGAGAGGAGTGATGTAATCTGCAGACTGAACCATTGAGAAAAGTGAAAGTTAGAGAGTGAAAGGAGGTTAAATGGCTTGTTAGGACAGACATTCTCTGCAGGGAAGTGGAGCAGAGCAACCTTGTCGGGCCAAATGACACCATCTGGTGGGAAGCTGGGACATCGTGGTCAGCCAGGGAATGTGTGTGTAAATGTCTGCATGTGTGTGTGTGCACGGGTGGCGTGTGTGTGCGTGTCCGTCTGCATGACAGAGCTGGGGTGGGAGATGTGCGTACAGCAAAGTGTGCGTGTGAAAGACAGAGGGTGTGTGAAAAAAAAGAGAGAAAGAGAGCGGGGGTTTACATGTGAACGTGAGTGTGTGTGTGAGTGAGTGTACACATGTGGCTCTGATAGAAAGCGTTTCTGCATGTCTGACCTAATGAGTTTCTGGCAGCGGAACTCAGACATCAAAACTTTGCTGGAGCTAAAAGTGTAACATGTTCCAAATATGTCACATCCCAGAGGAGAGCGAAGTGTTAACAGATCCTAAAACACAACCTGACTGCGGTCCACGTGATGGAAATGATCGCCTGCAATCCACTGAGGAGACATTACAATATGAACTTCATTGTGTTATACGCTGTGTGTGTGTGTGTGTGTGTGTGTGTGTGTGTGTGTGTGTGTGTGTGTGTGTGTGTGTGTGTGTGTGTATCCCTGTGAAAACGTGCTGTCATCCCCCCACACGTCGTCCACAGTGACAGCAGCAGTCCCTGGGAGAGTAAATGTCAAAGTGACATTGAGTGAGCATCAAGCCTGTGTGTGTGTGTATGTGTGTGTGTGTTTGTGTGTGTCAGAGGGAGAGAGAGAGAGAGAGAGAAGAGAGACGGAGAGCGAGCATCCCCGGGGATTGGAGTTGGTTGGGTGACTGTTCCCAAGCTGTCAGCAGACATCGGCTCAAAGTGCTACACACTCACTGATGACTCACCGAGCTCCATCCACATTTAAGCAGCAGTGTGTAAGGCAGCGGAGAGGCTGGGATGTACCTGCTGCCCGCACTGACTCCGCCCCCCTGAGGACCTGAGGTGTGATTGACACTGAGGCAGCGGCTCCCCTGGTGGTAAAGGGCGGTATTTATGTATTTTTCTTCCAAATTCATGGATGGATTCCTATCATGGATGGATTCCTATCAGATGGTCTGGAGAGTTCATACAAGATCAGCAAGAACACGGAAGCCTCCTCGCCAAGACCCATTGTTAGAATGAGTTTCCCCCTCCACCATAGAGACGCATTTCTATCAGATGATCTTCAGTTTCCTGTCTCCCTCAGCCACAAAACATTTCCAAATCTCAAACCGCTGCACGTTGGCGTTGTTTGGTTGTTTGTATTCGTCTATTCTGTGGAAACACAAGTCATCTGTTGTGACTGAAGTGTGTGTTTGCACAGATCAGTGAGGACGTGAGGCTTATTTAAGGATCAGCGGCTCAGCAGAAGAAGACAAACTAAAGGCTAAACTCCACAAAAACTTGGTAGCGTCTTCATTTCAAAGTTTCTTAAATGAATTTCTTGCAGATGCTCGGTTGATCCCAGGTCTGATTCCTCCCCACCGATCTGTGTCACTGTTGTTCAAGCTCAGCAGACAGTATTGTACAAATATAGCTGAGTAACTAGGCCTACTGCAAATAGAACAGAAGTGAATTTAATCAAATCAACACAACATGCTCTGTGTTCCAACATCCCCCCCCCCCCCCCCCCGGCAGCAGCTTCCTCTCCCTCTCTGCACCTCTGTCTGTCTGCTCCTCTGTCTGCTCCTCTGTCTGCTCCTCTGCCAGCACCACTCACGTACAAAAAAACTCTTTCCTGTCCACTTCCCCCCGTCTTTCCCGTCCGTCTGTCTTTAATTGCTCCATGGTTTGGTGGAGGATCTGGCTAATAGCAACACGTGGACAAACACAGACGTCCCATAAACAGATCGGGAGTGGATCATTGCTCCCTTCAGGCTGACTAACACCTCCAGCGTCTGTGAGTCATAACCTTAATGATTCTCAGCTTTATCACTGACCAGCTTTTGTGCCGGTCGTAATTATCTGATGATAAATGATGTTTCTGATGGTATTGTCAGAGTATTTGGACGCAGGGGAACACTAAGCAGGGAGCGGAGCAGCAACAGGATGCTGATGCCTGGCCTGTGTCTCCCGTGACACGCTGGAATAGTTTATGACTGCCCTGTGGTGGCGGTAGTGTGTGTATGTGTGTGAATATATGTGCATGCATTTCCTCAACCTCCTTAATTATGCAGTGGCCAGTCACATAAGTCAGCCAGACAGCCAGCAAGCCAGCCAGCCAGCCAGCCAGCCTTGCAGGCCCAGATAGGGTGAAGCAGTAGCCAGTGAGCAGAGTGAACCACAGTGGCAGTGCAAACAGACCACAGCCAGACCGCAGTGTGACCACACAGCACCCGGCCATTTACGGCCATGCATGTGGCTGTCTGAGAGGAGGAGGAGGAGCGAGGAGGGAAGGCAAGGAAGGGGAGAGGACGAAGAGGAAAAGGAAGGAATAGGAGGAGGGGGGCTGAAAGGAGAGAGAGGGAAGGAGGAAAGGGAAGGAGAGCGACGGGATGGAAGGTGTCAAGGAGGCCAGGCGAGAGGCTGGACGGAGTGAAGGAGGCAAGAACAGAAAATATGAAGCCTGACATCTTCATGCACAAGGTCACACACTTGCAGAAAAATGTTTTACACCAATTAAATGTTTTTAATCAAAGCTGAAACAAGTCTAGTCGTCAATTTGAACTTTATTCCCCTAAAGCCTCACTGTTCTGAATCCTCTCTATATGATGGTTTATACATTAGACGGCCATATTACTATGAGCATGCTACAAATACTGACCTCATGTAATTTAGTAATTACCACCCACATTCATGTTTGCTGCACATTTCCACAGTCTAAATGAAGTCCTGCCTCCATGTGAAGGCAGCGATCAGATCCTCCCTGAACATCTGAATGAGGCTGTATGAGTTCATCACGTCAGGCTCGTAGCCCCGAGCAGGACTTTGTGTTCAGCCTCGTCTCTTTCAGGGACTTTGTTCTGCGTTTCAGCTTGCTGCTCCCCAAAATGTCTCTGTGTGCTGCAGAGGAGGAGAGCTCAGATATTTCACTGGAAAATCCTCTCAATACTTCACTGTAACCTCCAGAGTTTCCTGCAAAGAAGCGATAGAGAAGCGAGCGATGCAGAGACACAGAGGAGCCTGCTGACATGTATGAGTTGATTTGTGATGGAGTTCTTACTTTACAAATTAGAGACATGGCAGATTTACATATTCTACTTAAACTGAGAAAGTGAATGTTCCTTATAGCACCTTTTTGTAGACTATCTTGTAGAAATCCTCATTGTAGCGCCTCCTACTGACGCTGATTTGGGAACGTTTGAGCCCAAAGAATACACACATTTACCACAAGGGGGTCGCTCAAATGTTCAACTCGTTTCCACCCTTAAATGAATTCCTAACTGATGGAATTCAGCCTGGCAGGCCGGCTCGTATCGCATCACAGACAAAAGCTCAGAACGTTTATATCACTGGAAAATCAGCATGGCAGCAAGTGAGTAAATGGAGCATCACACACACTGACAACCATGCATTTATGAACTTACACAGTTGCTTTGTGAAGGATGAAGAATCCCACAGACCATAGATGGTGAAGAAGAAAAAAACAAGTGGGTCAAAAAGCAGTGAAGAGAGGAAACACTCCTGCTAAAGTGGAGAAATATGAAAATATGAAATCCTTCAGTAGGTAAATGAGTTTCCCTGCATGAGCAGCCTGAGCGTGTGTGTGTGTGTGTGTGTGTGTGTGTGTGTGTGTGTGTGTGTGTGTGTGTGTAACCTTGATCCCTGTGCAACCGTACTCAAGGAAATTCACATCATTTTTCAATATGAACAACAAAGCAAAAAAAAAAAAGAAAATGAAATGAATGAAATAGAGAGGCAACAAAATTAGAATTCTGAGGTGGAAGTGTTGGCAGGGGGAGATTTGTGCGGCGCAGAGAGGATGGAACATCAGGATTACTGTGTTTAGGGGACTAACTACAAGCAGACCATTATCTTGTCGTTGGCACTCAGAGTAATGTGTGCTTTTAGGGGTGAGCTTAGATAGATGCGGTGCAAAACATAAAGCGGGGGAAGAGACGGAAAACACAGCGTAAACAAAGAAAATGAGAGGCGGAAAATAAGAGGGGCAGAGGAAGACGAGTAGAGGAGGAAACAGGGGAAGAGAGGAAGAGGGTGAGTGAGTTTAAAGATGTGTTAGAGGTGGGGGAAGGGGAGGGGTGGGGGTGGGGGGGTGAACCTGCCATTGTGGTGTGTTACCCTGAGGTGTTTTCATACTTGAGCTATCTCTGAAGGATGGATGTCATAGGTGAATGAATTAGTGATGAGGATCAGGATGAAAGTGCTCTCAGGAAACAACCGGGTCGGACCAGATGAAGACGGACACCGGGGACAGG